>NC_041364.1:11125808-11471641 GCF_900634415.1 Cottoperca gobio
TTTGTTGGCCTATTTTGTCTTATCTACTACCAACAAGCCGACCATACCTGTGTTCATTTTTCAGAGCTAGGGATAAGAAACAGGAAGGCGTACTGAGACAGGTTTCTAGTATTCTGCACTCCTTTCCTCATGATATGTGAGCAAGGTGCACCGTGCTTTAGTATTCAATTATTCATATAGTAAGTGTTCAGCTAACACATTTTCACACATTAGCGCAACAGCTCATCAACGATCCAAGCAATTTGTATTTACTGTAAAATAGATGAAGTCCTGAAGTCAAATAAGAGCTACCAATAATTGATGAACAATTATATGGAAAAGGCCAAAAATCCTTACTATCTGTGTTTTCTTGTTCACGGTGATGGGTTTCTTCCAATGCAGCTCAGGTGCACTCCCAATAGTCTGTATGTGTCAGTCGACGTATAAGTCCAGTGATGGAGTGGCAACCTGTTCAGTACACGTCAGTATACCTTCTGCCCTGTGCGTACATGGAGCCCAACTCAACCCCTTCACCAGACAGACCCTGAATAAAAATAAGCATGTAAAGGAAATAGGGGAACATACGGGACATTGAGGTGTTTCGGTGCTTAAAGTATGTCCTGGAGAAGTTTTTGACCTTTTCACAGAAAACTCATGCATAATTGTGAATATTGTTTGGCCAGTTTTTCTTTCATTCCCTTCCATAAGATTATTGTTGGACACTATCTTATTAGGCTTCTCTTCCAAGTGTTTGTAGAAAAATACAAAATGATACATACAACCTATGCATTCAACATTCAAAATAGCAACTATAGAGATATCCTTTTATAGCGATATGCTCAAACATGCATTTATGAATAAGTTTGAGGTTCTTGTTTCCTTGTTATAAGAAGAAAGGCTGCAGTCACACTGTGCATGTGAGCCATTAGAGTTACACAAATAAATAGATTACTCCGCATTAACACTTGAGCTATGTCTGGCTCCTCTGTAGTACAAGACAACACATAATTAACACCAGTGAGAGAAACCAAGGCACCCTCATAGCTTTTATAATTGCTCATATGAACACATGCACATCCAGCCAGATAATGTGTCGCCGGGGCAGCAATAAGTGGCAGGAGGTTCACATCGAGGTAAGGGATGTATTTCTAATCGTGATGAACTAAAGAATAGCAGTCACACGAACACAGTCACTTCAAGTTAAGTGAAACACCTGTAGAGTCAATTTGTCCAAATGCAGTTTTCCAGAAGAACAGGATGTAATTAAAATACCACCATGTGAATCTTAGGTAGGAAGTCTTGGCGGATGAATAGTGAGTAAAGCATTTTGTTTTTTAGGTATGACAGACAGATGGTTTTCAGAGTGAGACTAATACATATAAATAAAAGAAACATTAAAAAATAGATGTAAAAAAAAAAGAAACCGTGGCAATATCTCCACTTGAAGTAAATGAACTTCAGATGTTCTGATTAAAAATGGATAATCCCCAAACCTTGGTTTGATAATCCAATTAAAACCACTTGCAATTATGCTCAAGGGTAATTGGCCCTTTCTTGTTAAACATTAAGCTCGGATTTACAGTGTTTCAGTGCACTTTCATATAAACAGCTTTCTAAAGCGGCACTTGATACTGAGGATAACTGAAAAAACAAAAGAATCGACTCTTTTGTCTGTTAAACAAAAAACTCAAAGTCAGCAAATTAAAAAAAAAAACATTTCTGAATCTTATAAATGAAACGGTTTGAAAATGTAATACCGACGGATTACATTCTTGATGTTCATAAAGAGCAGGAGAGATCATCGCGCTATAGTCTGAAAATCTGTTCTTCAGGGACGTCTGTCTTTTAAACTTAGTATAATAGTCTATATCTTTTAGAGTACGATGTTTTCCTTGAGGGTCACTTGTTTATGAGGATAAGAGGGAGTCCAGCTACTCTTTAAAAGCTTTTTTGAATTTCTCGTCTACTCCAACCATAATTTGTTAGTATTTATGGCTACTGGTCTTCCATGAAATCTGGCGAGAATCTGCTGAATGTATTGTGATGTGCAGGGATTGTGATTGTGAAATAGATGTGAAACAGTGTATAACATGTTACCACCATCGTACCCATAATGTACTGTCTGAAATGGTTTGCAGATGTGTTATTGTTCGGCTTATACGTACACTGATGGAGAAAGAAAAGTCGCTTGTGCCACACTCTGTAGTTTGCTAGCAAAGATGTGACAGGCCTCATAGTCAGAGACAGAGGAACATTTTTGGACTCTAATCTCTTTTTGTTGTATATGCAGGTCAGTTTCTACTTTTTGTTATTCGTTGTGTTTGTTGTGTGTTTGTGTGGTGTTTTTTTTTTTTTTTGCATTCTTTTTTTAGACGTTTCAACTCCTTTGCAAAATGCAGGAGGCAGGAAAACTGTAACCAGACGTAGGGTCCTCAGCATCACAGGATTTGAGGTCATCTTTCATTGCGCTCATCTTGCCCTGGTTTCTAACAAAAGCAGATGCCTTCAGAATCTGCAGCAAGATACCAGGTGTGAAAGTAGTGGTACATTCCAGAACATAAATTACAAGAAAGATATAAAAAAAAAAAAAAAGAAAAGAAAGAAAAAAACAAGAAAAGGGCCTCTGGGCAAATGTCTGTTTTACACAGGCTGAGCCTCTAGGTTGCTGCTGGCAAGATACTCGACAAATGACAGCGCTTGGTTGGTTGTTTTGAGGCCATTTGCCGTCATGTGACAGGTTGTGTATCCTTCTCCCCACTCTCAAAATTTGACTGGCTATAATCTTCTTTTTTTTTTTTTAAACCACAATCGGCAGGGCATTAAATAGCATCTGATTTGTAATTTATACTGTTGGATGCATTTGTCTTATTTTCGGTTCTCTTCTGCTGTCTTCTGAGGCCTGTACGATGAAGCAAACTTTGGGGTGAGCGAGGTGACTTCAGGTGTAACCCTGGGTTAAGTCCCACGACGGTGGTTCTTACTTCTTACAGGCGCAGGTTGTGTTCGAGATATCAGATCAACTTGTTTAAAAAGCACTGCCGACTGACCATTCACAGCTCAGCGCACAGATTATAAAACCATATTACACAGATATGAAGAAGTTATTCCTACTTCCACCTAAAAAGAGGCAAACATTATCTGATGTTACTATATTTAAGTTACATAACATATGTAGGTTAGGAATTTGGCATAAGCAGCATTGCTAATCTTGAAACCTTTTTTTTTATAATACTATGCTGGAGCGTAGTTCCCAGTGTATCTGATACATCTGCTATGTTTGAGTCGAAACGCCATAATAATGTGGGCTGCTCTCATTGCAAATCAAGGATTCTCTACAATGCCAAGTTACTGTTGTATTCAATAAAATGTAATATAATGCCCACGGAAGGATATTTACTCAATTATGTTAGATTTATTTAGGGAATAGCGCAGTAGGATAAACAACGTGGGCATATATTATTATCTTCCGGTGCTTTATTTGATCTACTCCTGATCACTGTGTTCTCTTGTCTTTCTCTTTCCTTCATAACTTCTTTTACTCTCTCAGCTTCACTCATTTATTCCTGGAAACTTCCTGACGCGCACGGTCCACCTAGATGACGACATCTCCCCAGTTATAGAACTTTTGCGCCATTGATTTGCCGATCCAGTCGGATACACTGAGTTGAAGGTGTTTCAAAAACCTAAAATATTCAGTGTTTTTGAGAAAACAGTCGAGGCTGGAGCCCCAAATGACACCCCCCCCGCCCCCCCCCCCCCCCTCGCTCTGCCCTGGAGACGAGGCTTATTTTTAATCACCAATTGAACAAAGAGTGGAGCAGATGCCTGTATAAGACCATCAGATAAAACATCAAATCACATATTTCAATCAGTTCTTCAAACATTACAAAATCCAACATAAAGATACACATATGGTGCCATCAAGAACCCAAAAAGATGCATCCAGGCTTCATGCTCAAACAGCCAAGCTTGAAGACTCCACAGAAAGCAAACAGCAGCTCTTAAATGAGACACTGTAGACAGCAGCAGTGACCATCCACCAGTAAAAAAAATTGAATCAGCGAAGCATTGTTCCTCGGAGAAACTCTTTCTGCTCCTGTGCTTCTGTCTTTCTGGGGACAAACGTTAGATTTTATGACCTGGCAAAAGTTCTGCAAATACCTCCCCTCCAGTGACTCACTTACACCCATGCTGTCTGCAATAAACAGGATAAACAACATCCTGTAGCATGGTATGGTAGTTTCTGCAAACCGCATTGCATGTGCTTTATAGTAATTAGCTATAATCATAAAACAGTATGTACATCTACACAGGGTCACAAGGATTTATTACTGTAACCTGTTTACTCGCTTGTGTATACAAATTGCAGAAGATTCTACTAAACAAATATATGTGAAGATATATGTCACTCTGGTATTTTATTTTTCAAATATGGATCCTACATTACATTTACCAGCATGAATCTCAAACATATTTCTAAAAGTGACCTGTTCATACTTTTAAAACGCACAAAATACAAATCAAATGCTGTTTTAAGTCTGAAGAAATGGCACATCAGTAGCAGCGTAATGGTTGATGAGTGGCAGCAAAGTGAAGTGACGAGTGAGCTCAGTCAGCCCCTTCATGTCGACACCATTGTAGCCGTACAAAGCTTTCTGTAGCTAGATGGAGAATTACGTATCAGCAGCCAGCTGCTACTCAGAGCTACAGTCTCGCAGTGTCGATGATGTGCCCTCTCTATATGCCGCGCTCTTCAGAGTTTCCATCGTCCTACATGTGTATTATATTCATAAAGCTGAGACACGCGCACGAGCATTCCAGATCGGCTTCTGCACATCTGTATGTAAACCAGCGGGGAAAGCACTTTAGATGTGTAGATCAGCTCGACGCACTGTAGCCACTGTCACAGCTGTAGGCTGAGTCCCTTAGGGAGCGCTCCACCAGCCACCCTGTAAAAAAGTGCCAGAGCACATCTGGGTCCCAGCAGGTGCTCTGCAGTCCCATGATATAATATCCTTTGCTGCTGAACCTTTTGGACTGGTGTCCACATTCAGTTTGGAGAACAACTCAAGCGATTGGAAAAGGCCTTGAAAATGGAGGATGAGGCGTTCATAAGTGTAAGAAGAAGCCAATAACAATCACAGTGGGAAACTTCTTATTAAAGGAGATGATGGTGATGATGAGATGTGAGTGTGATGTTGACAGCCTCTTTCACTAGGATGCCTGAAGACCAATTATCATTCGTGTAACAAGTGGATTTTATCACAATATTTTATTTTTTGTGTTTGTGTGTCTTGTACTTTTTCCTTACAATTAAATAATCAAATGTGGCATTCTGTCCCCTGCCATCCATCTACTGTATGCAAATTATAATACCGCCGTGTCAGGAGTTTTTGGCATTTAAGGACAAACTGTAAACATTGTTTACATTTTTATTAAGGTGCGGAAAGGACAAAACAAGGATAGCTGAATGTCATCCTGTCTCATCATTATTCTGTGCTGCCATGTGCCAATATCATCAGAGATAAGCAAGTGCAGAGTAATTGCAAAGATAACTTTCATTTAAGCAAACTCTAATACTTGTCTGTGGTTCTTAATTGTATATGTACTATGCAGAATATCACTGACCTTCGCATCCCCTATTGTTTATCAGTGAAACCATCAAAATGATATTTGACAGTATCTGTGAGGAGCAGCGATAAACGATTGATTCAGGAGTCACAGCGTCTTATTAGTTTCTATAAATATAAGAAAACAAGAAAAAGAAAGCAGGTGATGTGCGAGATGCGCTGCTGAAGTCAACATTACAACTCATTACAACAATGTGTCAGTTTGTTTGTTGCTTTCTGACACAACCTCAATCCTTGACTGCAAACAAATCTTAAAAAGTGTTTTTATTAATGTGTTCTTACAATATATGCCATGGGTTTTTTTTAGGTTTTCAAAACAGCACAGAAGCTTTAATAGCGTCGGCTGTGCATAGTTTAATAAGTTTATTATACGAAAGCAACTAAAAATACATAAAATGCTAAACATAAATTAATCAAATGGCGCAACATTTATACCATTGCAGTCATCACACTGAGGACATTATGAACACGTAGTCTAATGTTCAGCCAGAGCTACCAGCCTGCTGCCTTTTATGTGATACATAAAGTATTTATTTAGAAAGAATAATAATAATAATAATAATAATAATAATAGCAATAATAGTTCAAACAACTTTGCTGCTTCCCAAGAGGGACAAAGAAGATCGAGTCCAAAATCAATAGGAAGAAACGCTACGCACTCAAACTAAAAACTAGGAAAACAAAACATTAGGAGAAGATGCAATTCTGGAAGATGGGTGTTCACTCAGGAACAACAACACCAAATGTCTGAGTTAAATAATTCAAACGTCTGTGGCGTCAGTGCCGTTGATGAAATCACGCAAATGACAGTGATAGGTAAAGCAGTTATAGAATATTCGTCTCTTAGAATGAGCGCTGGTGGCCGGACGAGCCTCTGAACGGACATGTATGCTTCATTGGAATATAACTGACAGGTGGACACCCAGTGGAAAACAAAAAGCCTGATCACACAGAATGCTGTACAATGTTTTAATAGAAGAAGCAGCTGCACAAACTACGTATCGCTTGGAAACCAGGTCCAGATCCCAACGACATTAATTAAGAGAGGAATGTCTACAGATAATCATCAAACTGCCATAAACTGTCCAAACTAGAGAACCAAGTACAGCTTGGGTCCTATTATAAAATATAAATAGAGCAGTTGTTGAAAAGACTACGGTTATTGACAGCAATGCTATTTATATAGGAAAGAAAAGAGATGTTTGGGATTGAATGTACAAAAAATAAAAAATGGTCTCCTAGACAGTTTTTTTGTTCTGATATCTTAAAATGCTGCATATTTAAACTTTCGAATGACACGGTTATCTAAAGAAAATCCAACTCTGGCTTGAATTCTGATATGTTTTTTCATCTTTTGAGGGACATACCATGTATATGCCTTTCAGAGTCAACATCACAGGTTTTCACAAGTGGGTCAGTTACAGGCTTGGCCGTCCCACTTTGAGGCAGAACAAGGTATTGTGGAAAAACTATTTTACATTGAGAGCAGACCCAAGTTTGAAACTAGCTAAGTGGAATATGATTTGAGTTGCGTTCTTCCACCTCTAGGTCTGAGAAAAACACAGTGTATGTTTGTGCATCTGAATCCTCTCCCCTTCAACTTGTCTGAGCTTTGATTTCTTGACATATTCCCTTGCTGCTTTTTTGCTTCAGTGCTCTGTGCACTGTGTTGTCTACCATCTTCTTGTATCCGTCTCCTATCTCATCCCACATGTGCTTCCAGGCAACGCAAGGCTCATAGCCTGCTTTCCATAAAGATAACATTGCTGAGTTAAACAGATGGGGTATAAATGTCCTCTCAGTGATAAGTATTGGCTTAGATACACCAAGAGATACAAAAAGATTATTCATAGTATCTTGAATTCTCAACAAAAAAAAGAAGATGTGTGTACAGTTGGCTGTTTGAACATGAGCACAATGCATGTAAGACAAGTTTCACGAGAGTACTTTCATCATGAATGCAAGCCTACATTCCTGATAGGGGAAGAATCTCACACTCTGAAATGTTGTCATGTGTGTTTCTCTTTTAAAGCTAATGGTCACAACCACATAGCTGGAGCTGTTCATCAGATTACATGGTGGAATTTCTTGCAGCCAATGCTATGTAACACATCTGATGAAAGCAGACTAAGAAAAATCATGTCAAAATGGTGTGTTAGCCTATAGAAGTTCTGTCACAAATAATGATAAGATACGATTTTAGGATTCTAATACACCCTGTTAGCGTCACACTATATCCACATTGCACACTGTTTTGCTGAGACCCTATCAACCCAGAATAGATGGGGATGGGATGTATTTAAGTTCATGTAAAAATACATTTTCCTCATCTCCAAATGTTCAGATTAGATGGTCATAGCGGTCCTGTACAGATCCATAAATCTAGGCTAAAACAGGCCGTGTATTAAATATCTTCCTAATGTATAGTGTGGGCGAAGGCCACATCAACCAACTGTCCTTATCCTCAATCCACGCCGTGGTGGCATTTTCATTCCTCCCTGGTAGTTGTAACTTAATTCTAAGTGTTACTGAACTCCCTGTCAAACATTGTGTGTTGATGAATCTCCTAGTTATACTTAAATCAATATGGGGGCAAGGTGGTGGGTGAAAAACCTTTATAATCCTTGCCCTCAGCAATCCTTTGCACGCAGGCCAATTTCAGTTTGGTTTTATCATTTGAACCTGACAGTTTGCTGTATGTTGAGTGGACCCGATCCATATTGTTTGATACCACTATTGGCCCACATCCATAACGTACTCCAATCAAAGTTGCTGGAATGTGATTTTAATGTCAGAGGAAAACCTTGTTTGTTTATGCACTTGTAAGATTTCCGCATAGAATATCAATGGTGGAGGCAATTGAGCAAGTACTAATCAATTTCTACTGACGTGAAAAATGTTACAGCAGCGTCTTTAACGACAGGAAATATGATTACTGTACATTCTTGATGTTATCATTTAATTACTTACAAGACATAAAGCAATGACACAGAAATGAGAATTATCTGTTGAATGATCTATCCTTGATTAAGGAACATACAAGGACAGCAACTGGATGAGTTTCTAAATAATCTAGTGCGTGTGGCTTTAAGTGTAGCAATTTAAGGTCAATTACCTCTTTGATAGTTTACAGATTCTGACCTTCATTTATAGTTTCCTAATCAGTTTAATGTTGATTAAGTATCACAGCACGATGCCTCATCAGGTTTTGTCAAAATTCTATCAATTGTGAATAAAAGTGTTTAATAAGAAGATCACACACACACTGTTGACATCTAGTTAGGCTTTGCCTAGGCATATCTTTGGATCTACTAATGCTTATGGTTATGATTTGTTATATTTTCACCCCAAATGATTCCCTTTTATTATGTCCGTTTTTCATTATTCATAATTGATATGACATTTGTAAAGGGTTCTGGAAGGTCCATCTAAATTAAATGTCATTCAACCGCTAACAACGATGAACACGTTTACAGGTCAAAGTTATCAGTTAAAGAAATGTATCCACTGCAAAAAGACATACAAGTCTGGTAAGACTGATTGCAGAATAACAAGCACAACTCTCAGTTTGATATTTGAAAGGCTAAAATGGGTCTTTGAATTATATATTTCATGGGGCACAGCAGGTGGATCTGCACCAAAAGCTGCTATGGTTGACCATAGTGAAAAATGTAAAAATGAAAAAGTTTTTCACATTTAATGTACTGACTTAGGGTTGGTAATTCAAGTATGTAACGGAGTATTCTGTGACCCTTCTAACTCATCTGCAGGACAACCTCTGATTTAAGTTAAGTGGCTCCTTTCAGACACTTTGTCAACACGAGTAAGTAAATGGAAGCTGTAAAGAGAATGCAGTAAGTTCTCCGGAGATTAAAATCAACATTTACCACGTTTCTCTCCGACCGCACATCACAGTAAGTGACAAACAAGACAACGCTATCTCGCCAGATGTCAAAATGAGACGATGCTCCATCTCTTCTGTCTCACTGTACATTATTTGCAATTTTGCCCATGCAGGTTTGCATGTCTTCAAGGTGCTATATTGAACATCATTGGGACATCTTGTTAACACTCCTTCAAATGAGGCCCATCTCACAGGTTGCGGGAGACAGAAACAATCTTGAAAAGCTCCTCCCAGGTTGCGAGAAGCAGCATCAATGAGTGAAGGATCAGCACACCAACAGTTAGAGGGAAGCCTCAGGGACATGTATAAAATTGGATCTGCCATTTTCTGAAAAATGTGCTGTTGATTTGATGCTTTTCGAGTCCAGGTTTTGTTCCTGAGGATGTCCGTAATGGTTGATGAAGACAAATTACAGGTGCTTCCCTCTAAAGGAAAGGGAAGCGAAAAAGGAGAAAACAGATCTCAGTGTTGGTCCGTCTCGTCTTCTTATGTATTCCGAGAAGACCGTCTCTATACTGTATACAGAGCAATAGTCCGTAGCGCAATAGATCAGAAGAAAGATTTATTAAAAGGTAATGCTAGACATTTTAAATATATTCATATATTTTGGTGTCTCAGGACAGTTTGGTCGATGTCGGTGAACTTGCATCAGTTGTTCCTGAAGCTAGAAATCAGCGGCATAACCCTTGAAGTTGTGATGTCACTCGGCTGTAAAATCGGAGGCTGATTTGTGGACGCTGACTGCGTGGAGCCATACTAAGTTCACACTGAAATTAAATTAAAATTCTATCTCTGTGAAGGGGAATGTGAACCCTCATTTGGATACAAAAAATCTTATGACTGCACAAAGTCAGCATGGTATTCAAAGTCAGCTTTTGACTTAACCGTCCAAGGGCGAAAGAATAACATGCAGTTTGAAAATTTCTCAAATGTTTGACATTCCCCTTTGAAATCCACGAGCATAAAATGAGTTTGTTAGCTGTTTTGTACAGTTGAAAAGCAGTACCCATTCCTTTAAACTTGCCCATTCAATGCCAATGGGGGTTAAATTAAAGAGAGAAGATGCCCTTATGATACTTTAAGCTAAGACTTAGTTATTCTTCAGGAACGGATGTGTATACCCATGCTAGCTCACAGATAAATCCTTATTTGTCTGCTTGTGCGTGTCTGTGCCTTGTATAATTTTCAGTGCTGATGTGTTTGAGTGAGAGTCTGTGTTGTGCTGTGGTGACAACCTTATTGGCATTTTCTACAGTGATTTCTATGAGCTTACTCTATTAGAATCACAGAGGGCTTCCATCTAGTCTGCAGCAGCCTGCATGCAAAAGAAGTGTCCCTGGAGCCTCTGTTTACCAACCAAGTCGGATTTGCTGCTCTCATACGCAGCCAGGCTAAAGCTCAGCTACCCAGCAACCCCCTCCAGTATCCCTCCCCCTGCCCTCGCCACCAACCAACCCCCCCCCCTCCTCCTCCACATACACCCTCACCCCCATCCGCCGGTCCTTGAGGCTTTCATTTTGTCGCTCATCCTTAGTTTACTTTTTGCCAGAATCTGTTTTAAAACTTTCCATACTGCGGGCTTTTTATGTAAATCTCGTGGCACAAAAAACGAAGCCATGGTTACAAGCCAAATCGGCATCCTTTAAAAAAAAAAGAAAAGGAAAACTATAAAAAAAAGAGACACTTCAAAGAGAATTGTTTAAGTCTCCAAATAACAAAATTGAAGAGGGATCGTATTGTTGCTTTGACAAAGTAGAGGGAGGGAATTCAAGAGCTTCTTAATAAACATTGGATTCAAGCATTTTGCCTGAATAAAAACCTCCTCTGTCTGCTTTAAAAAAAGAATAAAACTGTTTAAGTTATTTTTCATTCGTTGAAATGTTTGAAGAGTGTGAGCGTGAGGCGAGTTTGGTCATGTGCCCTTTATACTATTTTTATTATTGTCTTTGGCGCTTTGATGTTCTCAAACAAAATCTTTCTCAGAGTGTGAAATAAATTGTTGTCTCTAAGAATTGCTTATGATACAGAAAACAATCCAAAGACAAGACAACAGGGGAATGTGTCTGCCTCAACCACGCAGCTCTCGGGGGGAAGAAACTTCTCAGTGTTTCAACAACGCTGTACTTCTGCTGATATGAACATATCATATGTTACTTTTTCTTCCACAAACATACTGTATGTGCGTGGAAACAGTTCTAAAGGGGTATGCCAGCATTTTATTATCAACTTCCATAATGTTGGGGGACTCACAAGAGACAAAAAAGAAAAAGAAATATAGGGGTCAAAATTGAAGCAGGATATTGATTTTTACTTTTTAAATTACCCAGAGTGCATAGCGCCACACACCTGATCATCTCCAAAGAAAATACGCATCTTTTCACAGTCAACTTCAACTGAATAGAAAAAGCACGATGTTCCCCTTTAAATGGGAGATTTGCAGTATTCTGTAATTATCATGTAACTTACAGAAACAAACAGCACAAGAGCACAAATGAATTCTACACTTCACAGTAAGCTTTGTTTATCACTTATTTTTGGCTGCCAATATTTAGCATTTAACTCTGCCACACAAACTTGGCTCTGTGTTTATAAACCCTGGCCTTTCTATTTGCCCTCATTATAAAGGTCTGACCTGCCATCACATTGAAAACAATAAAAACTTAATATCAACTGTCAATAAGCAAAAGGGATGGCAGCGCACCAGACATGAAAACAGGACAAAACTGATACCATCATTTTCATTATTCTTAGGTTGTTTTTTTCCGTTATTTCTTGGCAAGAAGATTAATGTGAATTTACACGGAGCTGTTGTCTTGGCAGTCATGGATTGGCAGACTGCCACAAACCTGGCATAATGCTGTCATTCTTCTGATCAAATATAAGCTAGAAGATAGTCATGAGTTCAGTGATGCTACGTTAACTAGTTGGCACCCAGTGTTCATATGACATTGTCAAGAAGAAATTGCTTTCTGTCTTTACGGTAAACATCTGCTTGATAGTTTCTCCGTGCACCTTCAAAGCTGTTTCTCTTTCAGCTTTTGTCTGTCACCAAACAGAGCTGAGTCACCGACTGTCACTTCCAGCTGCAGTCTGTAGGCTCTCAAGACATGAAATCAATACTCAACATTTTCCCTCTGATGGACACATACAGGGGACAGACAGATTCCCCTCACCAAGACTGCACTTGATTGAGCCCCACTTAGATTGCTAATGTGACTGATGGACTGACACAGACAGCTCTACAGGAAGTTACTGTATGATCTATCGTTACAATCTCTTGCTGACAACAAGGAAGTTGTATTTGAACGTGTTTGTGCTGTTGTCTCCAACTGTTAAATGCTCTTTGCTTTTGTGCTTCCTGTTACTTCTTTTTCAAAGGTTCAGATCATGACATGACAGATGGTCTGGTTGAAAATCTGAAGACACATCCAACACTGTATTCGTGTTTTTACCTGTGCTTGTGTTTTAAGGACTGTAACATTGAAACAAAAGACTTGAAAGACAAAATGCCCTAATAAGGGCACATTCTTTTTTAGCTTTGTGTTATTGATAATGAGTTCAAAAAGGGAATAACTGCACACAGAACAGCGTGTTACAATACAGGTCTTCATCTTAAGTGAAGAATATCAATTGCAAAGTAAAATCCATTGTTTGAGGCATTCAATGACTACAGCATCTGGCATAGTGGCACGAGGCTGGCATGCATTTTCAAATGTTTTCAAAAATGATGAATTCAGCAATTAGCTGGGGTGGTTTCATGAAGGTATTAATCTGGGAATTTTTGCAATTTTTGCAATAAATGTAATATGTCTTACAAATAAGTATTAACATAAAAAATGGAAGAAAGCAATATAATGTGTTTCATTTGTTGTGCAATACCACAATATGCCTCAATATGTTGTGTAGAAATGGGGTCTAAGAAATAATCTTTGGGTGGTTACAGTACCAGCATGCATCCTGACGCGTGCATGCACGCCTCACCCCCAATGTAAACTGGGATTGGCACCGAGGATGGCTGATGGATGGATGGATGGATGGATGATTACAGTACAGTTTGCAACACATTATGCATCTTTTGACACTTTGACAGAGTGCAATGAACATTTGTAAAGGTTAAGTAAAACATAGTTTATTATATTATAATTCTCTGCACTTCCCATCCCTAGGGAAGGATAGAATAGGTCTTTGGAGATGAGAGAACCCATGATTAAAAACACATGTCGCTTTTGTTTCTGATTCAAATAGTATATGTATATCAATGATTTTCCTGAATCCTGGTCATGGGATATTCAGAAATAGGTCAGAAGCAACTGGATATCCTGTGTAGTTTTGAAGACATTTCACTGCTCACTAAAGACACCAGAGGGAGTTCTGGGATTTAATCTTACACACAACGTCACATGAAAGGCTACAGGTCACATGGCTACGAGTTGAGACTCATCATAGTCACATGAATGGAGACATATTTGTATCTTAACTCTACATTTGGAAACATTTCTATGAATGAAAAAACATTATTTCCTCAAGCTGAGATATATTCAGTAGTTCATACTTGTGTGTGTTTTTAGGCTGAAACAATGTACTTTAAGTGTCAGTAATTTGTTCAGAATTAAAAAGTGATTCTTCGTTATACTGTAGAATGACAGAAATAACTAAACAAACTTACTATTATGCTACAGGCTTGTTACTGGAAGCTCATTTGAATCAGTTCCTACGTCGTCTGCACATTTTGAATTCCGACATTCCTTTGAGCTGCTTGCATTCCAATGTTTGGTACGGATGTTGACTTCAGAAAAATATATACTTTCTTTTTTTCTTTTTACAGCATACCGAGATCACCATGTCAGTTGGCTTTCAGATCTTAATTACAATGCATACCATCAATTCCTATGAAAGAAAGCTCCACAGATGGCAGCAGTGTCCCTGAAGCGAGTTGTTCTCTACCGCAACAAAGAATCTGGAAATGCCGTGGGTTTTTATTTATTTGGTCATCAATGTTCTAGCAATGGTATCCGGCCTTCTGCCTTCTCTCCATTCTGTCAGCATTCCTCTTCCACTTCTCGTCTGTCACCCTCCTGCTATTAGACCATGTCACACTAATGTTGATAGTTCTAAAAACACATTTCTTCAATGTTTTGGTCTGGCATCATACAACAGTGATTCAGGAATAACAATTTGCCTTGGTTGGCAAGCAACATTTTAAAACCCAATCCATTAAGTTATTATTGTATAACAGTTACATTACAAAAGAAGGATATGTCAAGGAAACTTAGTTATTTGACATGACAGATCAGATATTTCTCCTATTGAAGATGTTTTCTCATATTCATGCCATTTGTGCCTCCCACAAAGCAGCTTCTATGAAACACAAAAAGACAAAAGCAGAGATACATAAGAATGGAGATGATTCAGCCATGTTCTGTTACTAGGCGCATTTTATTTTCAATTACGATTTTGGCTTCAAATGATTATGAAAACAAGATCAACGAAATAAAAAGATTTTTTGTTCCGCATTGGGTTTCGCAATGATGCTCTTGTTTTGTCTTGTGTTTTGAAATCCAGCACTCTTTCCTTTACAGCAGTTCGATTATGCGATGGCCGCCCGGTGTGTCGCGACCAGCGCGGTGTTTTCTTCCGGGGTCGTGGACGTGCTCGCTGCGCCCTCTCTCTCTGCGTGGAGGTATGGGCCCACTGCTTCCGGCACGAATTTCAACCAAGTGGACTGTTCTCAGTGCGTCACGGGTCTGCGTCGATGTCTGCAACCCGCCCGACCAATCTTGAAACGAGAACTCCGTCTCATTTACTGTGCTTTGTGGGTGTGACTTTGTTATCACCATTCAAATCAATACAACCAATGACTTTATGATTAAATTGTTTATAGGGCACACCATTGTTTACAAGAGCACAAAGTTCTACATCGATCTAGCCTCTTAGGGATGGAAGCATTTAAGTTTAAAAATGCTTTAAAGTTCTAAATGCATGATGTTTCCAAAGCCAATGAGTAATCATATTACATAATCGTGATCTCAATATTAACCAAAATAACTGTGGTTATGCCATAATCGAGTAGGTCTATTCTGTTTGACCAAAGCTTGAGTACTTATTTGGCTAATAAAGACTAGCTATAGTCTTTTCTCGTGGTCTTATTGCATACTAAGAACCAATGGGACTTCTCTCTGATTAAGCAACTGGTATAGCAGCACTGCCTTCAAATGACTTACAGTCAAGGAGGACCTCGTCCCACCATTACGCTATTTGAAACAGCCCTCCTGTCCAGGTCTCATAATGGCACTTGATCCTCATCTGGCCTTCAACACCTGCCTGAGAGCTCAGCTGCTGCTGCTGCTGGTGTCATTTACCATCAGCGTTGTATGGATTGGAAGATGCTTCCCTCAGTCTCTTACCTTACCTTACGATTCAAGTGGAGTGATATAATTTGCAGAGGCATGTTGACACTTAAGACACCATTGTCCCTTCCGAAAACTCCAGCTCACACAGTGTTCTCAGAGAAAGAATATGCGGGTGAAGGGAGAAGGATCCTCTCCCTTCCTCAACCTACTAGCGCTACCTAGTTCAAATATAGTTTGCTCTTGGAGCTGGGAGTCACCGATTCACCGTAGCCTGTAGCTTTCTACTTCTATTCTGCACTCTTGCTGGGCTGCAATGAGCATTAAGTCTGGTGATAGAACTCCTTGCTACCGTCAGTCCATGCTGGAGCAGGTGAACTCAGCTAGTGTGTTGTAACCCTCTTCTTCTGACAAATTTCCCCAGCCAAGGCAGAGTGTTCATGCACAAACACTGTGAAACAAAAATGCTTTTATTCTTCCCAGGAGAATCTCTGGACTACAGAGCGACACCCTACTGGCTGTTGCACAAAGAGAGGCTACTTGTTTCCAGAGCGTTTTTTGCAGCACAAACATCCCTACCCATTTGCAGCAAACACACGGCTCTACAATTCCCGAGTTCTTGCACAATAGTAAAGATGCCATGTTTGGGTGAACCAATCTTGGAATGAGACAAAGACTGGAAAATTTGGTATTATAATTTATTTTTTTGTTAACAGTCTGCACCTTTCCCAGCTAGCCTCTTTCCACTAGCTTCACAATGTATTTCTTTAGAGAGGTTTTCTTTGTCTTTAAAAAAAAAATTCCATCAATAATCAAGACTGAACTGTAAAATCTGAACATCTCGTAATTTTCAAAAATATGCATCCAATAACTGCAGCTTCCACATGAGGATTCAACTGTGCACCTGTGACTCATATGAGCTGTAGTTGCTGAATGAATGCGAACAATGGGTGGGTGTTTACACTCGGAAGAGGCCAGCACAGGTTGACAAAGGTGCTGCGCAGGAACATTTGCTTGCTTATTAGCTGGATGTGGAGTGTGGAGGGGGCTGACCATCGTTGAATGGTGTTCTCCATGAAATGGCAACTTTGATTATCTTCCTAGGTCAGTATTTGTGTGGCAAAGGGGTTTCCACATGCATTTGTCAATCAGGCATGCTCTTAACTGATTGGAACATATGAATATGTCATGTCGATGTCACAGCTGGAGATGGCAAATGTCAGTCTTTTCCATCAGAGTCTACTCAGCATGTTGAAGAAATCAAATGGTTTATCGATTGTAACCTGGTCTAGGAGCACATGCACCAGCTATATGTACTGGTATATGTATAGTATCGAGTGTCACAAGAGAGGACAAGGCATTTTCTGAGGTGTCTGCAACGGTGGTCTCAGCTTGTGCTCATAGAACTAGCGTTACAATGTGTGACTCCTGTCACACGTCTATCTACTCAACCATACTCCTTACTAATGGAGGCGGTAATGCACCAATTCCTTGTTTTCCAAATGCATGTAGTTTAAAGGAGAAACAAAATATTTGTTTGCATTTTTTCGGCCACTCAGTATGTTCAGGGTTAGTGGAAAACCTTTCAACATGTGAACGATGTCCTTCCACATTAGTGTGGACATCTCCGGCCGGATTCACTGATGTCAAAGAGAGTCCCGGACTAAATAGACTATTTCCAGACACAGCTTTACTTTACATTTCATCTTATTTACCAAGGTGAGTGTAGACATGCGGCCGACTCTTTCACGATCTGAAAGAGTAAATACATTTATCTATGGGTACATTTAATGTTGTCTTTTATGGGATTTTACATGGACATTTTATGGACAATTAGAACCATTTTGCAACCTCTATTCCTGTTAAACACAGATTACTTATACACATCAAAATGCAAGCACTGAAGCCACTTTTGCTCCCATCATTACACTCCACCTTGATTAATTGGATAATCATTCTGCACATTTTAGCTGCTCCTCTTCTGCACCCAAGTGGCTTTACCAATTTCATTCTGTGTAAGTGTAACAATAAAAAAGTGTCAGTTAAAGTGAACTATGTATTCTAGGTAAAATGACACCCGTCCTTCCCACCCCACCCAAAGTAATGTTGAAAAATTGGTATGACTGATGATTAAACATGCTGATTCCCTCTTAACCACTCTCCCTGTCAAGCTACTCTTCTTCAAACCGGCTTTGCTGTCACTTAGCCTTTCTGCTCCACCAGTCCCCTTTAGAAAAGCCTGTGCACGGTAGCTCTTCTATGTTAACTGTCTCAGACATAGCGGGGTGATTATTCCACCTTAACTGTGCTTAGCAATAATTTAATATCCTTGTTTGACAGTGATAATGTGAGCAAAAACCATTCAATCACCTTTGGGGCCATTATCAACAGTGCTTTGCAACAGGAACATGTATGCATTAGATTAAATAGGCCTCGACACTACAAACATATACACAGTATGACTCATGCAGACCTTCATATTTCTCAAGGAAACAGCTTGTGGATTGGGAAAGCTAGCTACTAGGGAGGATTAGCGAAAGTAAATTATAGTGTATGTAAATGACTACATTATATCATGTTGATGATCAAATTCAAGCATTTTTTAGGCTGTCACATCAGGAGGTGGTCAAAAACAACCATACAATTCTTATAGCAAAATACTACGGCACACCAAATAACTACAAAACTGCTTTGGAAACACAACACATAGAGTCTTGGTTTAATAAATAAGTTCTCGAGGATTACTCAGAAAGATGTTAACCATTCATTTTGGCACTATATTCTTCAGTGTTAGAGCCATGTATTCAAAGTTACCATTTGCCCAGATATTCTTTAGAAGCTGTTAGACTCTGACAAGAATCCTCTCACTGCTTCAGTGTGGGATATTCATGGCCGGAATATCAAAGTACAGCTGAGGTCTGGAGAGTCTGAAATGCTTGAATCAATATGTCTGCTTTTTGCAGATGATGCCGTCTTTCTGACTTCACTGGAATTTGTATTAGAGCAGTTTGTTGCTGAGTATGATGCATTACGAGTGAGTGCAAATACATCAGATGGGCATTGTGGACCCACAAACATGTTTTGTGAACACCAGAACATTAAACTCTATCTGATTGCTGAACATCTCTTTCCAAAACTCTGGACATTGAGATACTGCTATAAAAGCCTTTCTGGTAAACACTTTCTTAAAGATTTTGGCTGCAGGTGGTCGCTTCCATTCAACTTCTAGAGTATAAAGACTGATGTTGGGCAATAAGGCCTGGTCTAGCAGGCGTGTTGTAGTTCATCTAAAAGGTGATCAGTAGGGTCTAGGTCAGCGCTCCGAGCAGACCAATTAAGTTCTCGCTGTACTTCACGCATGCCATAATGGACACTAAATCATTCCAAAGTACATCAATCAAAAGTATACATACTGGATATATGTATACATGGACTCGCACCCCACTAGGGGAAAAAGCTGGCTAGAGGGATATGTTATCTGGGGTTCAATATTTGGTAAACTGCTTGCTGTCTTGCAATTGTGACACTGTCCGGGACAACAAAACAGATGCATGAATGGATGAATAGGTTGATGAATGGATGGATGAGCTGATTGATGAGTTGAGTGGTTGGACGTTGATTGATATTAGTTATGCTTTATGTTCCTGGTCTGGTTTTCCTGAAGCATTTGTCTCAGTAAGAATGTCTGAAAATCAAAGAATTCTTTTTTTTTTGTAAAAGATGTTCTCTTTGTTCTGCTGGCAGTGGTAACCATGTCAGATGAGCAAATCTTTTCTCTGTCAAGTGAGGGGATAATTTGTGCACTGCAAAGAGTTAGACGTAAACTACAATGCCACCTAATCTTTGCCTTACAGTATCGATGCAGTTTAACATGAAACCATTGTGGTAAAAGGTTATTTTTCTTCAACTAAAACAGCTTTGAAGCTTTACAGCATATAGAAGTCTTTTTTTGCACATAATACTGTCCTCTCTTACGCTTCCTCTCTTAAGCCTCAAGCTAAGGAGCACAAAATCTCAAGAGTGCGAAAGAAATGTCTGCACACATTGTCTTTGCAGTGCCATGTCTTTGGCAAAGGGGCATTCACAGTTTACAAGGCTTGCCTTCAATTTTACTCATCAAACAATGGGTGTGTACACAGCCCATTCAAGGCAGGGAAAATGCAACACAACGTGACATGAACATCAAGCATTTGGCCATCTGGGAAGGAAGAGTGCCAAATAATGACTCCTTAGTGATTATGAAAGCGCTATTCTTTCTCTCTCCTGTCACACCTAAAAAGAATAGTTAATGAAGGAGAAATATGTGTGACGATTGATCTTACCATGTGCTCCTGTGACACCGGTCTGATTCTCTGTTCCTGTGTAAAAAGGAAACAGCGGCGTGAATTTCTTTTACATGGAGGAAAAAAAGAGCTGCCAATTCAAAGAAGTTGATTGATTTCAAATCCCTCCTCCCACCCTTAACTCACTTCCATGCAATTTATTTTCCATTTGCTTTTGTTGCCACCAGGGCCAGTCTAGTTCCTGACCTCAAAGGCTCGTCATTAAGATCGAAATCTTCACCACATAAAATTTTATTTGAAATCAATTCAGTTGACCTTCACCATGCAAAGTTAAACGCATTGTCAAACCCATCCCTATTTGAGGCTCTGTGTTAAACAAGGGTTGCTTATCTAGATTAATAACTTCTTCTTTTAGCAATTGGAGGTTAAACTTCATAATGTGCCTTTTTTTCCCTTTTAAGGACATGTAGTAACCTTTGTAATGGTAAATTCAACAGTCCAAGTATCTTTTCTGAAGGATTTTTTACGTTTTTCCGCAACTGTTGTGCAAATGAATGAACGCACACATGCACATGAATACAGGGTGGGACTTCATTCAGCTGAATGTACAGTATACAGCCAAAAAAGCCATTCTCATCTGACAGTGTTGCCCCAGGCTCTGTTTCACAGTAGACAGATGGAAGGAAACATCACCACAGCATGTACAATCGCCTTCATCAAACAACACACAAAGCCTGTTTTAACAGTTACTTCTTGAGAAAGAGAAAGCTTTTCAAGACAGCAAGAATTATGATTTATGTATCCATCTTAAAAAAGGAAACACTGTCAAGTTGATATCTGTTGATGTTCTGCATGTATTTTTGAGCATTTCTAATATTTGTGTTTATTTCGAGCAGAAAGTGACAGATAAAAGTGAATAGGTGAAATATGTATTCTTCTTTTGCTCTACAAATTGATCTTGTGCCGTATCGTTACAGAAAGCAGATGTGTGATGTACATGAAACGGCGCCGAACTGCAACACAATACTATTGTTTCATTATTCATTTACATATGTTGTTATTAACTGACTTTTCCCTTTCACCCATGCGTCATCATACAATGATCACATATGGTTTGCACTATTTATAACACAACGTGGAACAGGTTTTAGCACACTTATGTGTTCTAAATAGGGAATTCATAATTTATGAATTGACTTTGCAGATTTCACATTGAAAGGCTTAGCCTCACTATTGAACTCAGGAAAGTCATTTTAACATCCTTTTTTTTCTTTTTATCCAATTAATGACCATATTCTGCATTTAACCTTAAGATGAAAAGTTTTAATGCTATTTTTACAAACAAAAATTCAAGTATATATTCCGATAATAGCACCATTACTTGTTAGTTTGCCAAAAGCAATTAGCAGTCTTAGCAGTCAAGCGCCTTTCAAGGACAAACATGACATGATAAAACAACACAGAAGTCAAGCAAACCTGAACAATGCTTGCAAATAGAAGTTTTCAGGCATTAACACACATTTGAATCGGCGCACACACACGCATACACACGCATACACACACACACACATATATTAATTTGCCAGTGGAACATTAGGTGAGGACATGCCAACTGACAATAATGGTAGTTCACAGTGCTGGCTGTAGTATAATTGGTGTGTTGCAAATACACGTCACTCAATGTAAGACCCTTCATTAGGCTCAAGAGTTCTGTGCTTTGTGATGAATTCTGCCTCATCTTGCTTCAACTTCCTCTGACAGAAAATTATTGACAGTGGCAAAAGAATGTCATGTCGACTTGAGGCTGATTAGTTGATTGAGGCCAGGAGATGCTGAATGTCTCACACAAATACATCTGTGCTTAGGGTATTTAAAGAGCGTGTGCACTACTTTGCTCATAACATGAATTAGAGCAGCGACATTAACCTTCTATTGTCGAGAACACACTTGGGAGAAAATGATTTTAGAATAGGATCATTTAGGATTTTTATAGTCAGGCATCACATGACAGACCATTTTAAGTACACAAGCCCTACAATTCTGTTTCTGGGGTCAAAAGTCAAAGTCTAAACTAAAGTCTTTACTTGTAATGGTCAGTTCAAGTAACCTTCGGTTTCTCCCTAAATCTAATCGCCACTAGCATGTGATTTCCAACTCAAGACTACTTTTGCAAAGTTTAGTAAGTATGTAAGTATGCAGTAAACAAACTAGGTTTCTTAAAGTTATTCTTTTTGCTACTCAATCAGAGATTATTAAAACAAAACTAGAAATCTTATTCTCTTCATATGTGGAGACTTCACATATTTTAAATAATTAATAATACTCAAAAGAATAGTCTGATATGGATGTCTCTCTGCTTTTAGCTATTTTAGCCTCAGACATGATAGACTGTAATATTGAATCACTGCTTTTTCTTCTGCACTATCTGCTGCTCTGGATGAAACCATTTTCATGCATGCTGCATATTCATACTGTATGAAAAGGTTCAAATATTATTTCATTTGAGGTATCTTTTTTGTCTATCTTGCGTATACATTGTCTCTCTGTAATTCTACTTCTGTTGCCAATAAGGCAAAAGCAAATATTGAATTGTCCTCGCTCTGTCCACTCCATCATTCTCAAATCTTTTTTCTTTCTCCATAGATCCTTGAGAAAGTTGGAGAGGGAGAAACAGACAGAAAGAAACGAGACAATAGAGATAGCTTCAACTCATTGTGGTAAATCTCAGTGGTTCTTGAAAGTTGCCATGGATACAAACTCAGCCTGTATGGATAAGAAGATTTGTCAGGATGTCTCCAACTCTTCAAAAATATCTGCTGTATTTCTACAGAATATACATTGGACATGTTTGCACTTCTCTCTCTCTCTCTAAGTGATATTTAGTTTTACTGGTGGACAGACAACATTAACAATTTAGGCTCAAATCCTAAATGAAAAAGAAAGAAAAATCCATGGCAACATTTGACGGAGTGACGAACAAAAGACGATGGTTCAGCAGCTACTGCACCGTGGTCTCTTTGGACAACTTATCTGTTTAAGCTGAAAGGATGTTACACAAACCCAGAATGGCAATGAATAGAGTGTGGTTGGCACAGAATCTATCCTTTTTTCAAAACCTCTGTATGATAATAGGCAGCGACCTTGCAATTTAGCTCTGCAACCCTTTCCTTCACCCGTCCCCTTGCCCAGCTGTGTCTGACTGATAAGGTATATTAGTAAGTGTGCTCTTTCTTCCAATTATTTCTTTTACATGTGTGCATGGATTCAGAGGGAGGCCAAACAGCAAGCATGATTAAAGGCAATGCTGAGAAAAAGGTCTATTTGTTCATATCTTTAAAAAAGACAAAGGCAAACTTTTGCTTTTCTAAATGTCTGTCACTGAGTCCTTTTGATTTAACATTATGGGGAACAGTTTGTTGTATTTGACTGTTCGCGGACAGAAGACACAATCAAAAGACTTATACGTCTTCAGTTAGCATTTCACGTTAACGCTCGATATCTCTGTATGGCAGTGTTTCTCAAACTTTTCCAGACCAAGGACCACTTAACAATAAAAAAACACTCACGGACCACCTAACTCCCCAAATATCGAGGGGGGGGGGGGTTGCTGTCGGGGCTCAGTGAGAGGGGGTGCTGCGGTCTGGTGGACCACTCTTTGAGAAAGACAGCTGTAGGGGGAAACAGATAATATTATGTTCCTTGATTTTGATATACAGTGTGATATGTGATGGCTCCACACATTTCTCAACTAACTGTTGATGTTTTCAATCTCGTTAAACTGTGTTGCCCTTCAGAAAAAAAGGATCATGAGCTGCAGGAAAATGTGGCGTTGGTAATGTTCACTAGAACAAGAATCTCTGGGATATCTGTGAGGGAACCTGTAAACTAATCTTCTGCTTTGGTTAAGCTGCTGCAACATTATAACTAAAGATTTCTTGCCATGAATAATCAATCAAGGGTAAAACAGTAATCTCCACCAGTGCCAGACAGGTTTTACACACATAAATAGCTTTATTTCAGTTTGTTGAATTTTAACAGCCCACTGATGCATCATATAAGATCTGACATAGTGCATGTAGTAAATTCTTCCCTTCAATTTATTAGAAATGTCAAAAGTTTTCTCTGAAAGTATGTTTTTATAATAATACCAAAATAGCCATATGCATGAGAAATGATATGTGATGCCTTTTGACAGATAATACTGCTTGCATAAGAGAAATCCTCAGAGACTAAGAATACAATTAAGACAAAAAGATACTGTCGTAAACTGAAAAATAACAATGGTTCTGCAATTTCCCAGCTGTCGCTTTTAGACTAAAATATTATTTGACCTAAACAAAAAACAGCCATCTGGCCCCACGCCTGCCCCTTTGTCTTCAGGGATGAGTGTTGTGACATGAAATAATGAGGAGGGAAATGGTTAACAGGTGAAGAATGCTGTTTACTAAACCTTGCCAGGGGCTAAACTTGTTAAAATGCAAAGTTACAACCATTTGTTGGATGAGGGGATGGCAAAGACACAAGGTTAATCAGCTGTAACATGGAGGTGGCGGTGACCATTTGACCTTTGTGTGACCATAACCCTTTACGACCCCCATAAAAGCACCTGTTAGAATCTACTTTAGGGTATTTGAGGACGGACATTCAATTTCCCGCGGCAGAAAATCGACAGCTTGATGGTCTGTGATCAGTGACTTTTGAGCCAGTCGATATGTTGCATTGATGCCTGTTTGACATTGAGCCTTTCAGATGCAAGCAGATATGTTGATGTTTCACCTCAATATGTTTTATGATCCAAATTACACGCTGTTAAACAACGTTAAGCACTTTGCTGATACTGAATATCTAAATCATCATTTAGTATCATTGTAATGAGGAACTCTATTCACCTTGCCAATTTTTGTATGATGACATTTCCCTCAATTTTCCAGGTAATCCTTTGTTGCCATTGTTTCACTTCTTGCATTTTAAGTGTTCAACTGTTCATGGTAATAAGCTGAACTGCGATATGTTCATACATCACAGGAATTGCTTGACACAATTTTATAGAAACTATGGAAACTGTGAACAAGCCCCATTATCTGGCTAATTTCTCTGATAAGAGCTTTTGCCACGGCCTGTTGACACTCTCGGGAATGTCTGAAAAGAATTTGAACCTCATCATTATTCAGAGGTGCCAATGATACAGTAGACCTAATTGGAAATGAAAAGCAGAAACAAAACTCGGTATAAAAGTGAAGAGTGCCCCCCTTCTGCTTTCAGGCGGATTTCTGATTGTTGCAACTGCAAACAGCAGAGGCATATGTGGTACACACATACCCCGCCATCCACCTACGTCTCAGTGCAAGCATCTCTCCAACGCAGTGCGGCTTTAAGAGGACCGGGGCTCTTAAATCTGCGGTTGGCTCCTCCTTCCGCCATGATGTCAGTCGAAGGGAGAGCGAGAGGGAGAGAGGTGGGCAGCATTGAGGAACTGAGTTCATACAATACTACTGAGACATCTACAGCTTAGCAGACAGATACGGTGAACCGCCTATCCCGGCTCCTGTAAGTGATGCTGCACTGAGGCACACTTTGATCCAACTCCATTGGGGGGCGATGCGCTCTCTGCATCCCTCCTTCAAGAGTTTTTTTTGGGAGCGTGCACAACCTCGAATCACTCAAAACAAGTGATTATAAAATACATTAGGTTCAAGCTTTCAGATTTTCATCAGAAGTCCTTTTTTTTGCGCTCTTGGATTGAAGTTTTACGCACGAGTCAAGAAGCATTTAAAGCACACGCGTAAGTTTGGTGCCAGCGATAAGCTGCTAAAAAAAAAGAAGTAGGAAATTCAAGACAGTAGGCTAGGGATACAAAGTTAATGTAAAACAAGATTGGATCAATGCGTATCACCGGCCGTGGGATTTCGAGCCCAAGACACGAGGAATTACAGCGTCCTTTTCAAACAAAGTTGATCGCTGTGCATTATTTTTTTTCTCTTGCACATGAGGACCAGTTGTTTTTTTTAGCGCATGGATAAGTTTTTGTAGTGGATAACCATTTTCTTCTACTTGCACTGCGTTTTGCTGCCGCTTCTGACGAGGATCCTTTCCCCGACTTCAGTTAAATTCATGGCACTTCTTTTTTTGTAAATCAGTGATGTCTCCACGCGACGGTATTCACGGTTGATTTTTCATCCTGTTCGAGCTGAAAAGGTAAGCTTTGCTCTTAATCGCCACTTTACTGTTGACATCAAAATGTGTTTTACTTTAGTGGTCTCTGAGCATGCACATTACTGGTCTGTATCCTGAGCGCATTCAGAGACGCTGTAGAGCGCCCAACAGTCTCATTTATTTGGTGCGTATAAAATCTAATTGATGTCTCAAGACCGACGAGGACCTGCGCTACATGTACAACCACAGAGAGCGAACATATAGTGATCGTCTTCAAGGCACTTGGATAAATCAGTGTGTTGCAATAGTGGGTAATTTCACTGTTCCATGGGTTTTCCTAGAGCTGCTCCAAAGATATAACAGGCGTCCCCGCGCACCTGATGTAAATAGAAATTATCCACGGACACGGTGCATTGTCGAGAATCTAAGATGACTTGTCGCATTATGAATGTGTACCGCGCGGTTGGTCACGACTTCGTGCGTTATTTGCTCAACACTGATCGCTAGATAGATGGGCCTGCCTCCCCAAGAGCATCCAACTGCAGGGACTTCTCAGTGCAGGTTTCTCAGCAGTTTGGCCGAAGCTCGGTGCGTGGGTGCGTGGTAACAGCGCGCTCCTGGTCTAACGGTTCAGCTGCTGCAGACCATAACCTCAGGGGTTATCAGACTGTTCACGCTCAGACTCTAGGAAACCAAACATAAATATATTAGCCTATTGTTTTCTACTAGGAATAGTTTGAATAATCACGATGTAAATCCCCGTTGGCCTGGAGATTAACCGCCACAGTTGGTTGTTTGACTTCCTAATATGTTACCTGCTCAATATGCAATGGATTATTACTGGGCATGTTTTTTTTTTTAAAGAGTCCCACAAGGCCTATTGAACTCAATATTTGCTGGAGAATTAAATCAAATAGTAATGTGAGCCTTCCCAAGGTGAGCAGCATATTTTGGCTGAGGGCTGAGGCATTTATATTAAAAAAGAGTCTGTGGGTAAATAGAAGCAGGTTAAGTATTTGTTGATTTGAAAATCGCAATAAAACTGTCTGCTGATGCACCTCCGCATTTCAAACTCACCAGTAGGTTCAAAGTAATTGATCATAGTCTACAATATGCAGCTTTGGCTACTGTACATAAGCCTATCTCCAAATGTTTTTTATGCCTCTGATAAATTCAACAAAATATTGAATACAGAATGGTTGATTTTGGGGTCATTAACTTGTTGGGAAACTAGTTTTCTAAAGAGTTTCATCGAGTAATTAACTTGTAAGTTGTTCACATTCAAGCTCTTTTGTTATACATGTCTGCCTCCACAGTCACATATAGTTTTGGAAAAACTCAATCAATTAAGGGTTTGTCCATCATTTAAGGCCATCTTTAAATGTGAGATCTTCTCCTGAATAGTTTTGGTTGGAAATTCGCCATGTACTAGTTGTATTGTCCTTTGCACTTCTCATAAAGGATAGTATATTGAATGTAATACACACATTGAATTTGTATATTTTGGAACCCATGATGTTGTCTACAGCACAGATTTGACCAGAAATTTGACCACATTGAAATATAAAATGTTCTGAAATTGAAATAATTAAAAAATAAAGCTATATTTGAGCAACTATTCATAATATACTATACATGTTCACAGACTTTAGTTTTATTAAAAAAAAACATGTTTTAATTAAATGCATGGTTTCTCTGAAAATGTTTTTACTTTAGAATTGTGTCACATTTTCATCAAAAAGAATAGAAGTTAACATTAAAGATGATGTAAAGCTACATTGAAATGACCACTTTTATAGAGCAATATGATGACATTTGCATGCATGGACTGCCCTCTTGAGGTCAATGATTACAACGTTGTAAATTAGTTCGTCATTTTGCTAATGTGGGAAGGTAAGAAATATTACCTAGCAACTATTTAATTACCCATGTACAACTCTTCATAATTTAAGTCTATCAAAGAAACTGACTGAAATGTGAAAAAAGGCACTGGGTTATGCATCTTAACATCATTGCCACACTTTGCCAGGCAAACACTGTGCTACACATTACGTATTAGGATTCTGATACATCATCTATTTCCATTTTCATTGATACAAATAGTGTGATCGTAGTGATATTTGAACTTCAATATACGTGTTTTGTCAGTATTAAATCTACTGTTAACATTGTCAATGTGGCCGTTTATGTGGAGCATCATGTTATAGCACTTTTCCAGCACGACTTAAGTAATATAGTCAATGTTGAAGTTTCCCAAGAGAAAACAACTTTTATTCCTTCACCGTGTAAAGAGAATTGTTCTGGCTGTGTGGACTGAAAAAGAACTGACTGATCTTGACAGAAACCTGGTCTGTCAGGCTGTCAGCGATCCTTAAAGCTGTTAAAAGGGAAAAAGCCCAAGACAATCAGAAGTATTACTTCTACCAATGCCCTCTTTTGAAAATCTCTTTGGATCTAAAGGCAATATTGAAAGATACAACTGTGGTATAAAACCTGCCTTTGACACTTAAAGGACTCCAAACGTCTTGGTTCCCAGCCTCAGATTAACTACACTGAAAGTTTCCAGTTGAGGGTAGGGTGAAGGTAGAGGGTGACAGTAGCTGTATGTCTCCCCTCACTGCTACTTTCAGCGAATGCACACACCAGGAAGGCCTGTCCATCACACTGTTGTGTAAAGTGATCCTGGGCTGGCCTGCTCTTCTTCACTCTGTGTCTCCCAAGAGGGAGGCTTGAGTTTGCCTACTGGATTCAACCTGCTGTCTGGGGCTCAAAATAGCATTTCAGGAGACTAGTGAAATGTAAGCAAACGAGACACTCTGACTGACACCTAGGATTTCTTTCTCCCTCCCTCTTACTTTTTTCCCCCCTCCAGCACAATTCCTTCTCTCACCTATCTTATCCCTCATGGACAGGCTTATAAAGAGTTGTGACAAGTGAAACGCCTGGTTATGACAAAAGAATCCGCATTAAGTTAATAGAATAAGAGGAGTTTGGCCGCTAAATGTTGAAGGGCAACGTGTACCTCAATCCTAAAATGATCTAACGTCCTGATTTGATAATTTTAGCTTAATGTGGGAAGAGAAATATCTTTATATATCTCTCTACTATATATATATATATATATATATATATATATATATATATATATATATATTAATATATTATACTGTATATGTATATTTCCTATACTAGTAAAATGTGGTTGCCACGTTGCCCCTTTTGTACTCCTGCATGTACTCTTGAGCCAAAAACATACTACAGCCCTTCATCTTACGAAACATTATTGTCACTTACAAGGAAGAGGAAATCTAGATCATGCTTTGATCTTTTCTCTTTTTTTTTTTCACCTCGCCGAATCACATCCCATTTAAGGATGTAATTTAAACTTCATTATGTGTTGTGCGAGCTCAGCCTTGGACTGCCTAGCGATCATCACAGTAAAGCAATTGCTGCTCACTCTCAGAAAGATGCGCACTTCAAAGTAAAGTCTGTCACAGTTACTAATGGGATATATCTCATCAATATTTGGACATGACAGTACAAAACTCCCTGTGCTATATGTGTAGCATGAATAACCCTCTCACTGATCAATGTCAGCCATGATTTTTCCTGTCCAACTGTTCTTTAATGAGTCTCATGTGACTGCTTTATGAAATGTGTGAAAAGAAATCTGTCTTCACAGGCTGCATGAATGCCTTGCAATTGTTGCTGATTCAAAAACCAGCTTAATTAAATTCTTATTTTTAATCAATTCCCCTTTGTCGGTAGGCTGAGAGCTTCAATGGCTATGTTGCCTTGCCAATTTAGAGAACCCCCGTAGTGCAGTTTAGGTAGTCATACCTTTTCTACAGGATATTGTTTGACTCATGTTAATGGATGGAAATTTCATAAAGTAGGGAATATTAGGCTTTCCAAGCAGCTTTTTGTGGTCCCTTGTTACTTTGGGTATGTATGCATCTTAAACAGCTGTACATTGTTTGTGTGATGGCTGTCCTACACTTTGCCGTACTTTGAAGGGAATGAGCGTTTGATTTTAAGACAGCTGCCCAATGAATATAAACCAATATGTTGAGGAAAATCATACTGTTGACAAACACTCAGGTGGGGTTTGGTGCAGCTAAATACACAGTGGGATGTGAGCAATACAATTATATTAGTCGTTAAATATATTGTGCCTGAATACACATGGGGAGCCAGGATTATTATGAGAAATAAACATAGCTGCGCATTGGTGGCATCGCCCTGATTCGTCATTGCACACAACAAACTACTAAACATGGAAATACTTTGATAATTACACTCTATTAACACCATTGTAATGCCAAAAGCCAATTAAAGCATTTATAGAGAACAGTGTGATTTTGGTGAAAATGATAGAATTTCATTTATTAAAGATATCCGAGAATTGATTAAATGAATGAATAAGTCCAAATGTGAGTTAGCAAACCAAATGAAGTAACTCCCCTAATAACGTACTAAATATGCTTCTAATTAACTGGTGGAAAGCAGTCAATATTTCATGCTAGCATATACTGGCAGGGAAGGCATTGCCGAGCATGACTCCTTCATCATCTTCCAACGACCTACTTGGGTTTTTTGGCAAATCTGGTCCTTGCCCTTTGGCAAACATTTTCACGTATAAGACAGTTAAAGATTTTGTAAAACAACAGCATCAAAACAATTGGCAATCAACACAAGAATATTTATTAATGAATATGATGGTGAACCCATCTGTACAGCATTTTTTCTGTTAAGGCTTTTTATCCTGGGCATCATTCAGCACAGGAGAGAAACTCATTCGCCAGAATGTAATGAAGTTATGATTAAATTTCACTAATTTGACTGATGGCTGATCCCACAATAAATTATTTCACATCGTTGTCTCCTTCCACACCGGATACTTTAAACAGTGCTCTTATCACACTGTGTATGTTTACACACATGGGCGTTCATGGAATATTTGAGAGCTCAATTGTTTACATTCAGAGCTAATGAGGTTTCCCATTAATAGCTGCTGTCAGGCGGTACTATTGCAAGTGAGTGTGTGTGTGTGTGTTTGTTTGTGTGTGTGTGTGTGTGTGTGTGTGTGTGGATGGAAGCATTGATGCTTACAGGTCAGTTCTGCTGCCTCAATATCAGCAGAATTCTGGATGTGGGGTGCAGCTTATGAAGACACTATATTGACTCCCATTCACTCAGATATGAGTTAAAGTATTTTCTTCATCCCATTTTTCCATTCACAGTAGTTTGTGAAGCTTTCAAAGCAAACAATTTTGTCGCAACACTGAACTTGACTGCTCTCGTACTTCTCAATAAAAATATGAAATGGTTCATTACAGCGATGGAATGGATTGATGGAATATGTGAACTACTAACCTTTATGTGTCCGCTTGCTCAATGGATGTCATCAAAGGTTAATTGTGTAAAACTGCCATTAATTTGCTCTCAAAGACATGCAAAGGATGTGGGCTCATAACTAGTGAGGATGAATAGGTCAAGTTGAAAACTATCTGTGAGGGAAAATACTACTAATTACAACTGAATGTGAATGCCATGTAATTTTGTGCACTGACATTGTGTGTTCTCTCTTCTTTTCCCTTTCTTTCTTCTCTATGTCTCGCCTCTCTTGTGGCAGAATTGCTGCTGTAGAAGTGAAGCTCCCATCCACTCTTGAGTATGGACTTAGCAAGTCAGACTCATGTGCTGGTGGTCTTGCTCACCTGTGTGGTCTTCCTATGCCGGGCCCAGGAGAGGGACTACACGGTGAAGGAGGAGCAGCCGGAGAACGTCCGTATCGGCAACCTCCGCAAGGACCTGGACCTCAACCTGGACCCCAACATCCGGCTATCCTCACCGCTGCAGTTCAAGCCTGTGTACAAGACAGGTGACGTGCCTTTGGTGAGGGTGGAGGCCAACACAGGGGAGATCTTTACCACCAATCACAGAATCGACCGGGAGAAGCTGTGCTCAGGGGTCTTCGCTGAGAAACGCTGCTACTATGAGATTGAGGTGGCCGTGCTGCCAGATGAAATCTTCAGATTGGTCAAGATCCGCTTCCTGATCGAGGATGTAAATGACAACGCACCACTTTTCCAGTCCACTGTAATAAACATCTCTATCCCGGAGAACACGGCCATCAACACCCGCTACCCGGTGCCCTCAGCATTTGACCCTGATGTTGGGATCAATGGGATTCAACATTATGAACTGGTCAAGGTGAGGATCAATCCCGTTTCATCTCTCACATATAGAAAATGAATAGGAATGTTGTTATGTGTCAGAGTTGCCTTAGTTATCTTAATTTTGATAAAAAATAAAATAAAACATTTATGTTCAATCACTGGAGGAGAAAAGATCATTCAAGTCCTCTGTGTGTGTGATACAAACAGAGAGATCAAAAAGCCATTTCTCAAAGTTCCAAAAATAAAGAATATAAATATATACATATATACTGTATGTATGGTTCATTATGAATGTTGATTTTGTTTGTCTAACACCACGACTGCAACAGTCTCTGACTACATGTCAGTCAGGACTCCTATACATCCCTGTTTTATTTAAAATTACAGCTGGACTGCCAGCTGTAATCTGATAATTAATAATTAAAACATCCAAGTAGCTGAATGTTGCTGAATGTTTAACTGAAGTTGATAGAGGCTTTTACTGTATGTCCGCAATCTCATGTCTAAACTAAAAGCCATCTTGTACAAATGAATTTAGTTCTATAGTGAATAAGTGAAAGATATTGATAGTGAAATATACGGGCCTGAAGCCTCATGTTACTGGTACAGTCTTCAAGTTACTGGTTCGCTTTATGGACTTAATAGAATAAAAAGCTTTTAGTAGAAAGATTACATTCGATAAACCAAATAGCCCCGTAGCAATCTATTTTGGAGCAACAATTAGAAAGAATAAATGGGAAAGAAAGTATAAAATGAATTGTCTTTTCAAATAACCATATAGATCTTCAAAGCAAGCAGAATTTTAGTCGGCACACAACTATTGATGGATCTCTTACACACTGATCTGCCTGCAGCATGCCACCTGTCTACATCAGCTCTGATTGGTTGACTTTTTTTAATCAATCACCCTACGATATTTTCTTTCTTCAGATTTGGCTCACCATGGCTTTCATGTAATATCACTCAGATTCTGCATTATACTGTAGCGTGTGCTGTAAACCTGCTATATTGCAGTAGAGCTGTAGCGCTGTAGTGTATATCCATATAGTAAATTAATTTTGACACGTTGGAAATATGACCTACTTTTTCATAAGGTGGAATGTGTCATGAATCCAAACATGTTTTATACCATGCCATTAATATCTCCATATGCTTTATGTCATTATGAGGGAAGGCTATAAATAAGGGGAAGTTTTCACTATGTACAGTATTATTGAGAACAAGCAGTAGAAAGTGCACACGCAGCATATACTGCATGTCCAATTTCCAGCAACAGGTTACATGTGCTGAACATAGTAGATTTAGGCTAGTGAGAAGAAGACTGCTGAATTATGTTAAAATGTGTCTCATGCAGAAATAGGAACGCTTTTCTTCATCATCTAATTGATGCTTTATTAAACTGCAGTGCAATATTCTTTGTTACCTACTAATGGAGTCAGCCCTAAATCCAGAAAATAAGGTTCATATCATGCATTCTTCATTTATAGTCTAGACAATACTCTATGCTTTGTGGATAGATGAATATTGGAGATGACATGAGCTCTTACAAATGAAGCGTAATTAAAGAGGGAGATGCAAGCACTCTGGAGGAAACCCTAAACATAATAAATAAAGAAAGATTACTAGGTTTTGAGAGCATGGTGCGAGACAGAAATGACAAGTCCATCTTGGAGTCTCAGATGAAATTAACACGGGGTTGGAATGAACAGAATCGTTGCTGTCCGTGTCTGCCTTGAATACCAATTTGCATTTTTAAAGAGTCCCACTGCCAAGGCCTCTCCAGCGCAATGTCCTGAATTGTTCATGCCTGGAAAATCACCAACCGAATGTTCTGCTCATTATGATGATCATCTGCAATCATTTTCTTTGCCCTTTTCACAATATAAAGCTTTCTAAAACCCTCGCCTAGACTGTGGTTGTATTATCTTTTGCTGGAAATTCTTCTTAGAGCATCCTCGGCACTGTGTCCCTGACTCAGTTCTTCTCATTATATTTTCATTGTACTCAAGATTAATTTCCTTGTATTCCAGGTTCCATATGAGTAAAACACAGGGAGAGGCATTAAAGGAGCCAGAAACATTATTTCAGAAGTGCAGTAGAAAGCCAAGGGTTTAGTGGGGAAGAAATGTGCAAGCATTTCCTAGAATAGCTCTTGGCCGCTAAGCCACCCTTGGACTATCTTTGTATGGTCCTCTGAGATTTGTCTCAGAAGCTCCCTCAGAATGATAGTTTTCCCAGTTTCCTTGTGTTGTGCTGAAATTGCTTCCATTGTGTAGCACAGTGAGCCATGCTCAATGGTGGACCACTCCACATGTAGCATGCCTGAATTGTCAACATACAAAACAAATGAAAGAAACATGGTAGCTTCTTTTTGCACAATTTTGTCTTTTTCCAAAGCTAAGAGGGACAACGGGTAATTTCATCCAACACAGTGCTCCACACAAAACATAATGGTTGGTAATCACACTTAAAGTGAAACTTTACCATCAGTCTGGTGGTATGCTATGTCACCTGAACTGCAGAAAAAGGCGTCCTACGAAATGGTCAAGGTCAGAGAAAGCAATAACATGCACGGCTGGAGGAGGATGTCCCATGAAAGCAGATTCTATCACTTTACGTATTCACAACTTAGAGGCCAACACGGAAACATACTCAAGACTAAAGGAGATTCTGCTGTTGGTTTTGCTCATGATTTTTGGCTGTTCACAAACATTGGTCCATTTTCTTATTCCAGTGGTGTATTAGTTTGCAGCATCACACACTACATTAATCCAAGTTGCATCTATGTCAGCATCTTCAGACGCTTAAGTCTTGTTCAAGTCATTTCATGTAGATCCATTTTCTGCTGCTGGCTGGGTTATGCCTCACTGATAAAGTGGATGATGAAGTGGGTGTCTCTATTTTGGTTGGGCAATCTGGAGGGCTCTTAGACTTAACCTTTTGCCACATAGCTTTTTGCTTGCAACATTTCTATCTGAAATACACCTAAGATTGTTGAGTGGATGAAGTGGTCTTTTTTGCTGGTACTCCAAGTCTTAGCTTGAATAATTTCATTCCTAAAATTCTAACTTTGCATTTGAAGATGCACAATTTATTCAAGCTCCATTCCCAAGAAGCAAGAAAGGTTTGATTAATGCATTGCTTGCTGCCTATAGGCAGTGAATAGGAATTGTGGGCAGAGAGCTCACTGTCAAGCATTTCCAGTTTTCATTAGCATTCTATTTTGACACATTATCGTCTTCTAGGGGTTGACAAAAAGAGACAAACAATTCCCAGCTTCTTTTGTCTTAATTATATGCATGAGATCATGGCCAGGGGCAAAAGTGGATGAAGGATGGAGAGAAAGAATGAGGGAGGAATGAGAAAGAGACAGAGAGAGGGTGAGTTTCCTTCAGCAGTATAAAGAGGTGCTATAGCTTGTGATGATGAATAGCCCTCCCCAGTTAGCCCTATCCATGGGCATCACCGTGACTAGAGTCCTCCTGATATATTCACAGCCCAATCTCAGTCTCCTCTTAGTTTTAATAAGGTCATCAACTTGACTGAAAGATGCATCGACTGATAATCTCACGCGCTGTCTGCAAAAAGGGGTTCAGAGTAATCCTTCCCTCGTCATCAGCCACCTCTGCTTCTGTCATTATCCCTCAATCATTTTCATTTAAATTAGCCAATTCTGATTAGTCTGTGTACCGCGTACATCCCACGTATACAGTGCCCCAATCCCTTTCTGAGCCCTGCAGAGACCGATCATGTGGAATGAATGGCAAGTCATCAAAGATCAAGACGACATGCACCTGTACAGTATATGTGTGGTGAAAGAACGAGGCGCAGTATAATGTGCACACTTAGTCGTTTAGAGAACCACATCCTTCTCGCTCAGCCTTTGGGTTTCCAGTGAGTGATTCATGCAAGTGTTTGGCCTTTTCTTAGCCTGCCCTAGATCTTATCACAATCCACCAGACTAATTCAGCATTCAGGAGGATGCACAGCCTGAGAGATAGCTCCCTTCAACTTATTGAAATGCGCTGAGTGCCGTCATGTCAGTTGTAAAACTGTGTGAAACCAAGACAAAAGCATAGAGGAAATGCTGGCTCATAAATCATTGTGCAGCATTCCCTTTGACACATCCTAACCCAACATCCTACTATTAAATCAGGCGTTGCCAAATATCAGTGTGCAGATACTCAGCTACTGTGCCGAAATCTGTGAACTATTCAAACAGCTGGGGATTGCGGAGCTCTGTGCGGATGGAGTAGTGCTTAGAGATAGAGCCTCCACAATGTTGTCTTGGACCTTTCAGTTTTGACAGAAATAGTTCTGCAATGTGCATAAAGATTCAGCACAGTTTCTCCATAAGGCAGTTTTTTTACATTCCCACACAAATGTTATGTATCATATCTGCTTATCCCTATACGGTATGACTCTTGCTTGCCAGAAGGATCACAAAATAAGGCCTGAAAGATCATTGCTACAGCGTTGACTAGTTTAAGTAGTTCTGTCAATCAGTGACATGTTAACAACATTCCTTCAGCAAGCAGTTTTTCAGAGTACATAATTTACATGCTGCAGCTGCACGTTTCCTTGTGTCGACTACAACATTGTGCTAGCAGAGCGACGGTTCTAGATTTTTAAAACCTACTGAGGACTCTTGTGCTCACAATTTGGTTTAAATGTTTCTTCCTTGAACGAGGAGAATGTATATATCTTAATCTCATTTGATAGCTGTGCCTAGACAGAGTAATCTCTTCCAACATTATGTGCAGCATGAAGCTTATCTCTTTAAAGAGGATGCTTTTTCTTGTTTTACCATGAAACTGCTTCTGACTGAAAGAGCTTCAAAGGGCTTCTTTGTTTCATAATGTGCATGCAGCTCATTCACAGGCTTGATCTTCTTCTTATTTCCTCCCCCTACTCTCTCTTTCTCTATTTTTCTGTCACTTGCCTCTCTTTTCCTCTCCCGTCCTTCCTTTCCTTCTTCTCTCGTCTAATTCGAAAACATTCATGGATCCATACTATACTCAATCATAAATTGTAAATATTAGTGCTATTTTCTTTTGCTTTAACGCAATTACTCATTACAGCCAGTGCCAGTTCTTCCAGTTTCTCATGGGGATTACTTATGCATTTGTTTTCATTTTCCTCCTACTTTACTTTTTCCTCAATATAGCTCTTCTTCAGCAAAAAGCCTATTTTTCTAATATGCAGAGTTTTTACACTCCTTTCTCTTAATCTGTGGTGATCTGGTCTTGCAGTGTATTTTTAAATGGGAGCTCATTGCTATTTATCCAGTTCCAGCTTTCTCCCTCCCATTATGAAGTTGAAATGTTGCACGGCTGCCTCTGTCTCTATTCTAACTTGACACAAGATAGGAAGGTAGGGTGAAATCTAATTTTAGTGAAGGCAGAAAAAGATGATGGGTGGAAGGACTTGAAGGACTACAATGATTTGTCACATTTGTAAAAAAAAAAAGCTTAATAAACTGACATTTGCTTGGTTTCTGGGGCAAGTATTGCACAGTGTAAGTAAATGAGCAAAAAAAGCTGACGATTAGCATGTTTGAAAATGCTTTTGATTAACGGGTGCCAAACTGAGATGAGCAGAGCAGAGCCAAGAACCAACTGCTTTGTTTAAAAAATGTCCTGGTCCGTTTACTTTGCTCTTAACATTCATCACTGCCTAAAAGCCTGATCCGAAGAAGGGTTATAAATGAACGTGAGTAACCTAAGAAAATACCCCTACAAGCTGTTTGGCTTTCTAAGTCAATTGACAAATCTACAATCTAAGAACAAAAACAAGAGGAAGACTGCTTCAGAATATATTATACAACACTATAGGGATCTGTGCCCATCTTATTACCAAAGTGAAAATGTTATAGTCTTACTCATGATATTATGTAAGTCATGGCTTCACAATTTGCACACCATATGACACCCTCTAATCTAAGTCATATAACAAAAAAACATCAACCTTTGTTGGTAAAATGTTGTGGTTTTCACATATGAATATTATGAGTGCTAAAAAAATAACCATAACTCAAAATGTTGTCTTGTCTTTGCAGAGTGTCAGCGAGTTTGGCTTAGACATCATAGAGACTCCTGAAGGTGACAAGTGGCCGCAGCTTATCGTTCAGCAGAACCTGGATCGTGAGCAGAAGGACACCTTTGTCATGAAGATAAAGGTTGAGGATGGTGGAAACCCTCCCAAGTCCAGCACTGCCATCCTCCAAGTCACCATCTCCGATGTCAATGACAATCGTCCCGTCTTCAAGGACAGTGAGCTGGAGGTCACAGTGCCAGAGAATGCCCCCACGGGGACATCGGTTGCTCAGCTTCACGCTTCAGACGCAGACCTGGGTTCCAATGCACAGATCCACTTCGCCTTCAGCAACCAGATCTCTGCCTCAACCAAACGTCACTTTGCCATCGACAGCTCCACGGGACTGATCACTGTGAGGCAGCCACTGGACAGGGAAGTAACTCCTGTTCACAAACTTATTGTCCTTGCCAGTGATGGCAGCTCTACCCCCTCCAGAGCCACAGTGGTTGTTAATGTAACAGATGTTAATGACAATGTTCCCTCCATAGACACACGCTACATTATCAACCTGGTTAATGGAACTGTTCTGCTGTCTGAGAATGCACCTCTTAACACCAAAATAGCACTCATCACTGTTACTGACAAGGATGCAGATCTTTATGGCAAAGTAGCTTGCTACACTGACCATGATGTTCCTTTTCGGTTGAAGCCTGTCTTTAATGATCAATTCTTACTAGAGACAGCTGCCCCCCTAGATTATGAGACGACTCGAGAATATGCAATTAAGATAGTGGCTTCGGATAGGGGGACGCCTCCTTTGAACACTTCAGCTATGGTTTTAATTAAAATCAAGGATGAGAACGACAACGCACCCATCTTTCCCCAGCCGGAAATCCAACTTTCCATACCGGAGAACAATGACCCCTCTACACAGTTAATAAAAATCAGCGCCACTGACGCAGACAGCGGACATAATGCTGAGATTATTTATACTCTTGGCCCTGATGCGCCTGACGGGTTTAACATAGACAGACGGTCAGGAATTCTCTCCGTTGGCAAACGACTGGACAGAGAGAAGCAAGAGAGGTACTCATTCACTGTCATAGCGAGGGACAATGGCTCCGCTTCCCTGCAGAACAATGTCACTGTCAGGCTAATCGTCCAGGACCTTAATGACAACAGCCCAGCTTTCACACATCCTGAGTACAACTTCTATGTGCCTGAGAACCTGCCTCTCTATGGAACTGTGGGCTTAATCACAGTGACGGATGCAGATGCGGGAGACAATTCGATTATAACCCTGTCCGTTTTGAACGGGAAAGATAATTTCATCATCGACCCCCAAACTGGTGTGATCAAGCCCAATATCACTTTTGATAGGGAGCAGCAAAGCTCCTACACATTTATGGTCAAGGCAGTTGATGCAGGGCAACCTCCAAGCTCCTCCTACGCCAAGGTCACTATAAATGTAGTCGATGTGAACGACAATCGCCCTGTGTTCGTCATCCCATCCTCCAATTACTCATATGACCTAGTGCGAACCACCGTCACCCCTGGCGCAGTGGTTACCAGAGTATTTGCCATTGACAATGACACAGGTATGAATGCTGAGCTGCAGTACAGCATTATCAGCAGCATCATCATCACATCTAGGGTCTCTCCTCGAGGTCTTTTTGCCATCGACAAAACAACGGGTAACATAACACTACAGGAGAAAGTAGTGGCAGCTGATCAGGGGCTGCATAGGCTGGTAGTCAAGGTCAAAGATCTAGGTCAGCCTGAGTCATTACATGCTATCGCACTTATTCACTTGTTTGTCAATGACACTGTGTCAAATGCTACCTTTATCCAAGAGCAGCTGCGAAAAAGTATGGAGACACCCTTGGATCGTAACATAGGGGACAGTGAGGTAACACCTCAAGCCAATGGATATGTAATTGTTGTCATAGCAATCATAGCAGGGACCATGACTGTCATCTTGGTGATATTTGTGACTGCCTTGGTGCGCTGCCGACAGACACCCAGACACAAAGTGGTACAGAAGGGCAAGCAGAGTGGCGAGTGGGTGTCACCCAACCAAGACAACCGTCAGATCAAGAAGAAGAAGAAGAGAAAGAAGCGATCCCCCAAGAGCCTCCTCTTGAACTTTGTGACCATTGATGAATCCAAGCCTGACGACCCCAGCCATGAGCATGTTAATGGTACACTGGATCTCCCTGTGGAGTTGGAGGAGCAAACCATGGGGAAGTACAACTGGGCTACAACACCCACCACCTTCAAACCCGACAGCCCAGATTTGGCCAAGCATTACAAGTCCGCGTCCCCTCAGCCTACATTTCAAATCAAACCGGAGACTCCAGTGGCCCCAAAGAAACATCATGTGATCCAGGAGCTCCCCTTGGACAACACGTTCGTGGTGGGCTGTGACTCACTCTCCAAGTGCTCATCGACTAGCTCCGACCCGTACAGTGTCTCAGAGTGCAGCTGTCAGGGGGGATTCAAGACTGCGGGGCAAATCACCACCCGACAGGTAATTCATGACTTCCTTTTTAAACCCACCCACACTAGTCCCCACTCACACTCCCCTTGCTGTCCCATGGTAGGTGATGTGAAAGGGGGAGGGTGGCAGCATGGAGCCATGGGACTTTCCCACACAGACCATGACCATGTCTACATGAATGTCATTTGCTCTTAAAAATGAAAATAAATAAAACGTAATTTGTCGCAATTAATACAGCAAACCTTTCACTGTACTGATTGTTCATTAATTCATGTATTCACCCTCCTTCATAAGCAATCATAATTGCATAATCGTTTACAAAAATACATGTGCAGGCTAATTTCATATTCAAAAGCTTAAGTAATGGCAGCAGTGTAATTATGATGGCTAGCCGATTTAAACTTCAGTGTGAGTGGTTGGTGGCAATGTAGCCTGATTTAGAGAAGCTTGGGATAGGTGGTAATGATTGGACTCTCCACTGATGTATTTGAGATCAAGGGTGAATGATGCCGTGTGCATATATTTGACTGACGTGTTTTAAAAAGGCTAAGCAAAAAATAAATATTACAGCCACAGGGATACTTCATCAGGTATTCATCTGGTCAAAAATGGTGAAGCTAATAGCACAAAAAACAAAGTGCTCTTGACATGCTAAAACAACTTGATAAATAGTCCCACTGTTTGTGGATTCTGTCCTCAAAATATTAAGTGCTATCTTAGCTTTGCCAGTGAGGCTTTGTGGGAGAGAAACTCATTTGAATGCCAAGGTACAGCAAAGGGCTTATGATTCCATAAGAGATATGTGCCAAATGCGAAGTGCCCCAATAAATAAAAGCTGGCGAGGGAAATAAATGTAAATCAGAGGTAAAGAGAGGTGGCCTTGCTTAGTGCTGACAGCCAGAGCAGAGCACTGTGGGGAAGACTGAGTACTTCTTGGGGCGGGGGGAGGGGGTCACAAGGATCAAGGTGACGCAGAGCCTTGAGACCAATATACTTAAACACCAAGGGAGCAGTAGTCCATAAAAATCCTGCCAAGCCGATGTTGCTTTTAGCCCATAAATGCTCTACTTTAATGACCCCAATTATTGTTATAAATGACGTATGTAGATGCACATTCTTTACATTCTTTAAATTACCTCACATAGGAGAGGCTGTAATGACATCACAACAAAGGTCTTGCCGCTGTGATTTGTTGTAGTTTGTGTTAGAGATGACACTGATGATCATTGCATACATGGCAGAATATCTAAGTGTTGATATTTGACCTGCTATCACCAGCACAATGGAAACTTATCAAGGCAGACTAGTATGTGCATGGGGTAGCAATTTATTTATACTGATACGCCTGGATCCATATTTCCCCTCAGTGTCAAACCAGTCTCAACCATTTTCATTTTTTTGTTTGTTTCTTTTTGTGATTTTTTGTTGTTGTTGAGGATTTGGTTGGTTTGCCTTTGGTTGCATTGGCTTTTGTTTTTGTTACTGTTTTGATCAAAATTATCACAACTGCCATTCATCCAATTCTAGGTCAATTTCATGATATTGCATCAATAATTGATTTAGTTTGATGAGGTGCTTGCTTTTGTTTGTGCGTAGCCTCATATTGCACACAGTTTTCAGATATTTGGTTCATTTCTGTCTTTTTGCTCCCAGTACGCTTCTGTGTAACATCTAGCGAACGTTAAAATTCCTCATGGCATAGTTTTGATAAATGACTGTTGATCCCATGAAGTATTTTGCTTAGCATAATTTATGAAGACACCCACACAGAGTTGATAGTCATTCCCTTCATCCACCTTTTATTTGAAATCATGGTTAAAAGCTATGCTCTGCCATGGTACATTATACATAAGCCAACTACATGCCCTTGGTACCAAAGATTTAATTCCTAATGTGTTTATATGACACACTGACGAGTTGTCAGGATGATTTCCCCCTCTTACTGTTAGTGTCTGCCCTGAAATATGCATAAATATTCTGTCTTTGCTCTACAATTCCGAATTATTATCCTTCGTGAATGCTATGCATCAAGGATTTCAATTGATTTTTACTTATGTTTCTGATCAGAGTGAAGTATTTTTGTCAGAATAATTTAAAATCAATGAATATATGATTAGTAAACATCCTACCAAACATTCAGGCTCTGTTTGAATCAGTTTATTTATAATGTACTATATATTTATTCATTTCTCAAAGGGAGGTCAGGTTTAATATGCTTAATATTCTCATATTTTGGTGTCACATGCTCTAAGGATTTGAATACTATCAAATAAAAATCCTCATTGGTTCTACTCACCAACCATATCTTCAAAGATGCTAAGCTGATAATACATCAATTTCTTTCTGTCCCCTTGAGCAATTGACAAGTGATGCCTCCCACTTTAGACGTTAGATTTCCCACCAGTTTTAAGTGTGCTTATTTAAAGCCTGTGTCATGGAAAAAAAATAGCATGAAGCTTTGCGTAATGAGAATCGGTGGCTGCAAAGGTTAATTAAATGCACTAAAGGGTTAATCACTCGTAATACAGTATGATTAAAATCACCGTAATTAGGTTTCGTATGAGGCTGATAAGAAAGAAGAAAAAAGGCAGCCGTCCTTTAAGATTATCAGTGATGCTTCGTACTATCCTTGTCTAAGTCACGTTCTCAGTATCCCAAGTGATGTGACAATAGATGACCAGCTGTCCTGTTTTTAGAAGCTATTATAATTTCATCTCTGCTTGATATCATCTTCATGCTACTTTAAACAAAATCTATTTTCAAAGTCTAAAGAAGAACACTCCTTCAAAAAGTGCGGTTGTTGCTTTTATCTGAAGGAGGTAAAAAAAAAAGAGAGAATATTTGAGCGCTCTCGAATTTCAAGAGATTATTTCAAGTGTGGCTGTTAAAACAAAAGCTTTATTTGGTCTTTCAATGCCAGCAATTCAGTCTCTGGTGAGCCTAAACCTAATACCAGAAGTCTAAAAGTGAAGATTACAGGCAGGTTGTCATGTTTTCCTTTTTGTTCATCAGAGTGACAGATGGTACGTTAGTGCCTTTACAGTGATCTCTCGTTTGCCCCACACCTTCCCTCACACCAAAAGCAGCTGAAAATAAAGGAAAGACAAAAAGCCCACCCGATGGCAAGCCGATGTGGAGGGCTCATAGGAGGAGATAATTATGGTTGAAGGTCACCTAAATGTTTTCAGGGACTTTACAGATGTAGCTGATAAAGAGTAAAGCTTGTAAAAATACTTCAGAGACCACCGATTTGTGTCACCATATGGCTTCATTATACAGCGAGAGCTGTATTTGCAAATAAAAAATACCTCCTCTCTCCCCTCCCCTCTCCTCTCAGTTTTTACGCATCTCATCATTTTCTTTTAACCCCTACCCTGTGATATTAGAGGTCAATCTGCCTCCGGTGATGAGGAGCTCTTGTGAGAGTATGTGCTTTAGCGGAGGCAGATCAAATGGGTACCACCCTGCTTGAGTGATCTCAGACATCACCATGAATACAAAGGGAATAAAAAGGCTAATACATTCTTTTGTTAGGCCCTTAATTTTGGGCCCACGGAACACGAAGGGTCACTGGTTAACGAAACTAATCTATGACTCAAGATACAGTGGGAGAAGCTGCTGTTAGTGTGTTTGTAGAATCACATCAGAATACATTGCAGTTTGACTAAATATAATTTACACCATAAGTGTTGTAGTTAGGCCTTATTTATAATGCAATTTATTATACGATCTTTATAAAAAAAAAAGATCATATTATAAATGCGTTGTAGAACAAGGGCAGCGGTGAACACATTTTGCATACCGTCATTTATTTGCGTGGGTGAAGGTATGGGCATTTCACACTAGCCACCCATGGTCCGATGACAAAGCGCTTGTGCTGACTCATAGTTAGTGCGTCACCAGGGCTAGAAGCCATAATCTTAAAACACCAACTAGGCTTCGTTTAAAAAACATATAATGCCAGTTTTAAATCTTCACGAATGATAATGACTTTATTATATTTTATTTTATTATCATTGTCTTTTTTTTTATTTATTTTTATTTTGAGTCATTGCATCTATGCATCACTGTGCCTTGCTAATGTAAGCACTATCAGGTCAGATTCTTCCTGATTCAGATATTGGCAGATGTGTTGCTAACCTTCTTAGGAACAGCAAAATGTCATATTCTGTACATATCAGAGGACCCACTGGCAAGGGTCCGAAAGAATAAGTGGGCCTAAATTGATTCAAATGGCTTTTTGAGGGGAAATGAAGAGTGCTGCACTGGTGTGGTGGGAGACAAAAAGACAAATTGGGAGTGATAATTGGATAAGATTGCATGCTCTGATAAGTACAGGAAAAATGCACAAGCTTGTGACACTTGTAGCATTCTTCAAGGAACCCTGACAAGATAATGATATGATTGCCAGCCGTGCCTTGAAGAATGCTTTTTTTTGTATCTTCTACCTTCTCTTCGGAGATTTTTTATTCAGTGTTCAATGTAGCCTCACACTGATAAGGCTACACCTTAGGCTGCTCAGAGCTCGATGATATTGTAACTACAATCTCCCTATATCTGTCTGTCTCTCTATATTTCAGGAGACGGCACTGAAACCACCACACTATGGCACACTCTGTGGCACAGGTACAGCTCACTCCCACAGGATTAAAATCAATCTCTAGCTCCCACTACCTAAAGCGAGAAAAAGAGAGAAAAGAGAGAGAGAGAGGGCAGAGGGAGGAAAGAAGGAAGGCGAGAACTGAAGAGGTGAAACAAGTACTTTACTATCTCTACAGCCTCAAACCTCCACCTCTTCATACAATCGAGAGAAAAGATGAACTTGGAGGGGGGGAGGGATCTCAGAAAAAGAGAGACGCTTCATGTTGCCTGCCTGAAACTTGACAAAGCTCCTCCTGTGAATCTGTTGGAAGTTTGAAATGCTTTATTGAGTCCTATGCTATTACTTACCTGTGTCACTGAGGACAAAACTGTATGCCCTGAACCCTCCTCGAAAAATATCCCTCTCCAGCACCCACTTTGTAAAATAGGTGTCAAATACAGTCAGTAGATCTGTACAGTATGTTTATATGTATGTATGTATATCTATCACAGAGTTGATGGTGTTTATATTTATTGATTCCATTTATTTGCCTTGTTTTCGAAACTGCCTGGTGGCCATTTTATTTTCTTACTTTCTGATTTTTGTATTATTTGTCGTTGCTCTATTTGGGCTTGCTCATGAAACTAATGACTTATAGTGTATTTATGCTGCCAAGTCTACAGCCTGTAGGCTTACATTAGTGTTGAGCCCACGTCACCGTGGACCTTTCTGTCCCACTTTTGATGCCACTGATAGAATTGTTAGTGATGAGTGTAGCTAACGTTACAGAAATATGCATGGCCCCACAATATGACCACATTTGTAGTGCTTTACTACCGTGCTACCGCTCGCCATGCTGTTATTGCAGCGGGAGGAATGGCAGGACAAGTTTAATACTTTGAGCTAAGCCACAATCACAAGGGACTAACTGCTGGGGATATAATCAAAAGCTGTTTATGTAGGGCAGATTTGAAGAGCACTAAGCCTGACCTTTTGTGTTTCGCTTTCAATTCGGAAGCGATTTAACCTGTGAGATCCACGTTAAAATGACTCCAGATGGCAAAAAAAAAAAAATAATAATAATAATAATCCTCAGGCAGTCTTTAAAATGAGTTGTTGGGCTTAAGCAAAAACGACTTGACTGTGTGCACTTCTTTACACTGACAAAAGAAATGTTCTGATGAGAAGAACATCGAACACCAAAATGAAAAGGTAATCCAGGCTTCAGTTTAAAAACAGCAATAAGTTAATATTTGACAGAAATCCACTATGGTGCACTTACTACTTCTTAGGCGTTTTGTTCAGAGCATCATTTTGCTTCTACTGTTTCTACACCTATAGAATGATTATGGTACAGTACGTCCTGCTAGAATAATCTCTACAGTATACACCAGTAAATGGCTTGATGGGTTCGCAGCATTGTTGTTCAATAGTCCTGTTAATTGGTAAGCTAAAGAGTGCTTTGATAGGTAAGGCATAAAAAGGCACCTACAGTACAGTACATGCATATAACCGTAGAATTAGAGTCATTAAAATGGACATAGCCTGTGTATTCAATCGGAAACGTACAGATGGACTGGACCAGAGGCTGTTTCTCTTCTTGCGAGAGACTATATATAGTTAAATGAAATGACTTTTTGATTTAGTTCCAGTCTTAATATGTCATGGTTTCTACAGACTATGTCTATTTTAAAGCTTTTAATTTTATGCGTATTGCCTCTTTGTGAGGCAGGTTGTTATTAGTGAAGGAGGTATATTCATGTAATTATGGTATCAAATGTATTCACTACTGCGTAGGAGCCACAGTATGAAATATACATAGCATTAAGCACTGTGTAATGATTAGATTTGCCTGATCTTTGGGGAAAAGAAAAAAAAATACTCATACATGGGGAGAGCTTTTGTCCTTGTAAGGGAGACAGAGAACCTCACTTTTATTCAATGTGAAGTACAATATGCACCTTACATGATCTTTGTAATTGACTTTGATTTGCCAGTGTGGAGAAAACTGTAAATGTTTTGTTTATGTATGTGTGCGCTTCTGAAATTTATTAAAGTCTTTTGCATTGTATTGCACATTTTGACGACTCTTCTTATTCATTGCTTTGAGCGTTCAATATTAGTCTGCATCACTCAGTTCAGTTTTCTGCACACTATGCTGTATTTGCTTCATGAGCAGAGTAAGACTAAAAGGAGCCAGTATCGTAGTGTATATTACAAACAGGCTGTCAAGTGTGTGTGGCTGTGTTGCTTTGGACACCATTAATTGGCTCATTCAGCGTTCGAAAAACTGCCCATACCTTGGTTCTTCTACATTTTGCAACAATATAGTATTTAACTGGGAGAACGAGACGAAGAAATAGTTTTAGATATACATCGCTCATTAGGAACAGAGTACAGATAAAAAGTTATGGAAATGTGATGGAAGCACATCCTTTGAAGTGCACAGACAGAAAACAGCAGCAGGAAAGCTTTTTTTGGAACGCAATTTTTTTTTTGGTTTCTCCTGCATGAGAGCTGATAATTATCATTTGATAATGATAACCCTGCTATTATGATGTACAGTAGTACACAAACACAGAATTTTACACATCTGAGAGGAAGACTGATGCTAGAGGGTGCAATAATATTGTGTTATGCAGTGTTTATGCGGATTTGATCCAAAAATACAGACTTGAAAGGCATAAAACAAAGCCAGAGTCAAGACAACAGAAAATGTTTAATTGCTTATCAAAGTTACTTCGTATTTTAAAACTGAGAAAGAGCTAATCAGTTCCCTCGGGAAATGTGTCCTTGGTGATTTGAGAAAATGGTGCACACTCAAGTAGAGCATTCTCTTATAGAGAGTGCATAAATGTCAGCCTTCTATTAATACATAAATGTAAACCTGCTAAATGCCTCGTTCTTACTTAGAGAACACAGAGCTCGGGTAGATCATAAGGTATCTCTTTGAGCTTGATAAATTATGATTTGATTTCTCGTGTTATGCACAATTAGGTAATGAAATGTTTTCAAATGAGCCATAAAAAAATAAAAACACCAACAAATCCACAGCATTAATGAGTATTAACATGTGTGCATGAAGATAGAGTAGGCAATAAAAGGATTGTTCTTCTGCTTCGGAGTGCAAAGTCAAAGGTGAGAAGGAAAGGGATGGTAGGAAAGGACTTTTTTTATTTTTTTATTGGAAGCAGGAGTTGCAGATCTGGTTTGTACCAGGAAATGTCTTTGGCATGTCTTTGGACCATTTTGTTGTTGCTCCCTTTGTTCCCACATAAATGTGCAGTTATTACGGGTCTCAGCATGCGCTTGTGATTTGGTCAACTCACATTAAGTGCATGATTTTTTTTTATCATCTATAAAATGACTTTTAAAGGTTGTCCCGTGGTTGTATTACAGTATGTCACTGAGGGGAGTGATTCCAAAGTTTCTTTGCTGACATATTGATTCATGATGTATGAGGATGCAGTATTTAATTTCATCTCACAAACCAGGAAGCTAGATATATGTAGTAAGTTTGATTACATTTAATGCAATGATACAGTATGTCTGCTGATGGAGCAACGTATACAGAACCGCACAGAAGAGCTTACACAGACACACACAGCAATTGTGCTGCAGTGGTGAGGCTAACCATATGGTCTTCATTAATTTCATTTTCTTTCTTTCTCTAGTTTTCTTTATTTCACCATTCGCATTATGGCTTTCGGCAAAGCTTGTTAAGCAGCAGTTTCCTGTAATATAAAACCTTTAGATGCACTGCAGTTATGAAGTATACATGGTTTATTATAATGAATAAGACGATTAATCAGAAACCACATATAAAGTTTGTCAATGTGAAGAAAAGCGCATATAATTTGCCCAGTGACTTTCCCCAACCTTGAAAGTACAATCTGTGCAATCAGTACCTCTGCACTGTTATCAATTATTCCCCTATGATAAATGTAACATAACACTAGAACCTATTAGTTATTCATGTAGGTAACATTGCAAAGTAGCTATTGAGTTGGCAAAACCCATTTCTTTCTTCAAATTACATTGATTTTACAAGTCACTCACATTCTCTGCTGACAGTATAGAATGACAATTCAAGATTACGCATGATTTAGAAATAAAAGATGGCTGCAGTTGCTGCCTCAGCTAACTTTTTAAAAGCAGAGTGGAGTGAGTAATCTGAACACCACTAACAGTATTTTATGACATTTCTCTAAAGTTGTATGAAATCAGTGATAGAAAGATGTTGTTGGCAGCCTCTCACACCTTCATAAAATCCTAACACATCTGTGTATTTTTAATGGGGACATCAGACAAATAAAAGCCTCAAACATGGAACTGTTATTTTGGCGGTCTACACTTTCTACTTAAAAACCATGCGTTTCATTTATATGTTCAAACATAACTACGAGAAATGTATTAAATTGATGATTTAATGCTGAGGGTGTCTATGGTATACTGTAGGTCAATTAGCCAAGCAGCAAGCATGTTCTGGCTATGATGTGAAGTAGTCCTGAAGCGATACTGACTGTCTAAGCAGGGGCTATTTATGCATGTGCTGTGCAGTGGAGCAGGAAACAAGAAGATGCTGTCTTTCTGTTGCACTCCACTCAAGGCAACACTCCACACAATTGCTGCCAAATCTCTGCCAAACTGAATAATTCAATCATCCCCCATAGCTGCGGTGGTCTAGCTACCTTTGTGTGCGCAACAATCAAATCAGTGTGGAAGCCCGCCGAGTGGTTCTTTCTGAGACACTGAGTAGCTCTACAGCCCGGAGATTGTTTTCATTGAAAACAATTCTGTTGATTAAACGAGGTGTGACTGTGGAGCGCGGATCTGAGGAACATCGATTGCTTGTACAATTGTTTGTTCCTTGTTAAAAGTGTGATCTAAAACAGTAGTTGTTGATAGTGTGCAAGGGGCATATAGTTTGCTGGTGTGCCTGCAAGACAGTTAGTCTGTCTCTGTCTTCCCCTAAAATACCCAGTTAGAGAAGTCCTCCGTGATCGTTCGTGTGGGATTAATATTTCCCTCGCGATTGACAGATACACAAAATGTTTGGAGATGTAGTTGCTAGGACATGGCGTTGTCAAGGCTTGATTGTTTTGTTTAATATATGTTACTACAGTTGTTACAGTAGGGATAAGTGAGCTTTACAAGCGTTCTTTAGGAGACACCCACTCCCCCATGTCCATCACCCCACCCCTTTTTGAAGTAATCACAAGGTTTCAACCTTAGTTCTCCTAAGGCAGATTTAACACTAATCCCTCCTGAATACAAAACCAAATACAGTAAAGAGAAGGCAAAGAGAAGGCAAAATGCATTTATCTTGTTAGCTACCAGGTGCATCTGCATTCTGTGGACATTTGTGACTAAGCTACAGCCACATAGAGGTTATTTGCATTGAAATGTGGACCTAATTTTATCCTCTTTGAAGTTTATAGTGGGAAAAACCTGTCCAGCAATCTATCATGCTGTTAGGGCTAATAAATGTAGCTTTCAAACCTAGCCACGTCCCACTGTGGGTCATTGTTCTACAGTAATGATGTCAATGTTGTGTAAAGCAGAGGCGCTTTTCTGAAGTGTAACTGAGCTCTACGACTAATTGAGTTCCAACTGTCAAAAATGAATGCATTTGAACACCGTGGTGCTGCACTAGATGTATTGTGTGGCAAACAGTTAACCATATACCATTTATAACAAAAACAACCATTCCTGAAAGTGATGTTTAAAGCCGAAGAGAATTAACCAGTGTTAAGGAAATTGTCACGACAGGATGCAGCCGTTGCATGTCCGAATACTGAAGGTAGCTATACTGAAAGGCAACAATTTAAGACATTGTCCGAGGAGGGCCATGCCTGTGTCCTCCTTAATCCTGATAATCCCCGTACAGAATTCTTGATTTGCTTTTGTAAAAGAGATTGTGAGATGATAAGAAGCTCTTCCGCCTCCTTAGACTATCTGATAATCTGGTTTGAACAGAGGACTCAGGGGGTATTTAGCCTGCCTTAACATTTGCCCAAGCAGATGGCGCTGACGGGGGAAGGCACAACCTTAGCCTCCAACCCCCTCCTTCTCTGCATGGTCCACTTCGAGAAAAAAAAGAACAGTGGGATGATAATCAATGTTGTTTATTTTGCTACTTGACTCTTTAAGTACTTTCAGCCAGATTATAGGCTTTTGCAGGGGATAATCGGGAGACCGCAGACAATTGCCTTTTTCCATCCTGTCAGTATCCCCCCTTGAATGCGTAAAGAAGGCGATTTAAAGTAGATGTCGACACTTAATTCCTGATTAGTCCCATTGCAAACCCTGTTAAAATTAACTGGAGACTGCACTAATAACTGCATTTCAAACACCCCTGTTCTGGCGCAGTGGACATGCCATATCAAGCAGCGAGAAGACATCCCATGAGTGATATCTCCATAAGTACTCAGTGTTTGAAGCTGCCTGTTTCCCAATGTAATGACACTCACACTATGAACCCAGAAATCTACTCCAGGGTATCTGTAACACTTCAGGACTGAACAGTGAGTGTGCTGACCTCTTCTGACTACAGACAGAGGCAAGGCCCTTCTCCTCTATGTTGTACAGTAAAAAAGAAAGATGGAAAGACAGTTGCTCTCTTTTCCAGTTGCACGGCCGTAGGCTATTGGAACTCGCAAAAGATGTCAAGACAACTCTTATTTGCTGCATTTCATCTAACTGTAACTACAATAATCCATATATTTCTTTTTAGTGACTCTGGCAATGGGATGCCATGCAGTGTGTAAGCATGACTGCATATAAGCTATTAAGTCGTTTATATTGGTTTACTAAGCCCACATCTCTAACCTTAGGCCTCTGGCAATCTTCTCAGCTTGGACTGGACACCTGCAACAAAGCATTTGTCTAATGAGATCAGACAATTAACTAATTAGAGCTTCCCATGACATAAGTAGGATGACTGTGGAAATGTTTGTACGTACGGAACCAAAGCATGTGATGCTTTTCCTTCGTTCTTTCTCAGTGCAGTTGTGTTCTATAACAGGATATTATACATGGCTGTCAGGATCCATCTGGGGCAGAAACACAAAAGACAAGCAGAGGCCCAAAATGCATCCCGCTCAAACATTTACACAGTGCAAGTTAATCCACATGTACACAATAGCATGCTGATTTTCTTTCTGCTCTCTCACTTCATCCTATAACAATCAAAAGGGTTCAAAATGAATGCTTGAAAAACGCTCAAATGTGAATATCTGATTCCTATTCAAAGCATTTTGTATGAGACCCACAAATGTTACGTGTTATAATTGGAACTGCATCCACGGCTTGATATCTTTGTGTCATACTTGCTATGATTATTGCAGTAATTACATAATTCTTGTCATCAATGCTGTGCTATGTAAGGGCTTCCATATAAAATAAATACACTGCATGTGTTTGAGAGGTGAAAACGGGTTGCATTTCAGCTTGGAAGTATGCATCGTGCCATTAGCCGAGAATAATAAACGGTGAACCACAAAATGCTAATGCTAATCAGTGGTACCACACATTGTACAGCTCATTCTAATGGCTTGGCTCTCTAACTGCCCCAATGATAGGACACTGTTGGCTCTTTGAGTCAAACCACAGCATTAACTTGCACAACAAAAGCAAACATCTCTAAGCCTTTAACAAAGTTTTGACCTAATCACTTTATCCATCAGAAGCAGCTCCGCTTTCTATAATACCTTTATAGCAGGTTGCTTTTATATACCGTAGGTAGTAATGCAAAATATAGTCACAGTACCTGCGATCATATTCCACAATGAAATGGAAGGATAGCTAGAGATTGAAACATGAAAGCACAATAGAGTCAGGGATATTCTTCTTCTCCTTAAAAACTGTGTGTGATATTCATGGATGGTCATAAAGAATTTAAATGCATGCAGTCTTCAAAAAGAGCAGCCACTCATTCCCAAGTGCAGTCAGACAGATTATTACATGTCATATTCACTTTTTTTTGTTGCAGAGGTCTTTGTTGCTTGATCGGTCAGACAGTCATTATGAAGTGCTATGGCTTCACGTCATGCTGCGCCAAGAATTTTGAAGGAAATTGGTGCTTCTCACACACCCCTGGAGATGCCTCTTTTTTTGTTTTAACACCCCATTGCAGTTATTTCTTGGTTATAACTTTATTTTTTAAAAGAACTGACTTAATCTACAGTTCCTCCTAGGGGGGTATTGCCATTTCTTTTTGTTTACAAGTAAAACATTTGAAAAAAGAATCTGACCACTTTCACAATACTTTCCAATCATACTCCATTAAATACTTTTGTAGCCAATCCGGTGTGATTAGAACGCTTGGATCCGAACACTGCAATCCCATTTGCCAATAATGACGTAGTTTTCTTTTTCTTTATTGTACTTCTTTCTATTTCTAAGAGTCTACGTATGTAGAATATACTCTGCAATTCCCACTATGTTCTCTCCAAATCAGTTTTTCTCTGCTCGTGTTTTCCTGTGATTGCGGTTATGTCTCTGTTTCCAGCAAAAGAAAAAGACCCAGGTATAGAGGAGAATTGCACATGTATTACAGATAAATTCACTCCATACATTACCAATGCTCCGCACATATAGACAGGCGCTTCTTGTGATGGAGCACACGTGTTCAAGCCTAGAGGTAATGGACAACACTTCAGTGAATTGTGCCGACCTTATTGTATTGTGTGGATGATTGTGTTATGCTCCCTCAGATAATGACCGTGCCCTACTTTGACTTTGAGGCAGTGACCTGAAATAAGGCACACAAGTGAAATCCGAGCCTGGATGAACCTGGAAGTGATTAAGGTCACCCAGACACACCACATTTGTTTGACCCCCCCCGGAGCCTCACATCGACCAATGTCTGCAAATCCTATGGGACTCTTTTGTGGGATTCCTCCTCAATGCAAACATTGGCTATTGATAAAATGTTTTGGAAGAGTGTCAGGATGATTAAATACACCTGCAAGAACAGGCTCTGATTATTTAATACCCTATTGTCCTGGGAAGTGCAAAAAAAAATGTTGTTCCCTCCTTACATGACATAAGGTCTTTAGATTTCTGGTAACAAATCAAAGTTCATCTCCACAAGTAGCCAAGTTTATTTCTTCCTACACATAATTATCTTGATGCAACCTGCTTGCATATTTGAGCCACAAGACCACTTTTCCACTTCAGTTGGCCTCATTCGTTTTCGACTGGACAACAATATGATATACAGGGGAATTGACAAATGGTGCACAGCATGCTGCTACTCATGTGTCCAATATGGCAATGTGCTTGCTATGGCTGCTGACTGCACAGAGGGAGAGTCACTGAGGTCACAAATAGTTCAATGGCAACTATCAATGGAAGTGCACAGTAATGCAGAGCACTATCAGTGAGTCAATGCTATAAGATGAATAACGAATTATTCATAGTTTCTAGGGGAATATGCAAATGCTCTAAGTACTTAAGTATGCATCACATACAGGCAAAATAAAACATCAAGTGAATGAAACTGAGTGCATCAGAAAAGATGATACAACACTGAATTCTGGATTCGTCTGAAATTAAACTCCATTTGGCTCCTTGATACATTATTTAACATGAGGACTGAAAAGGCTGAGTTTCCTAGTCCAGGTCTCATTGACATGATATATACAAATACATATGCCTTAATGCTTTGGGGGGAACACGGATAACATGGCATCATGTCTGCCTCTTGAGGGTGCGATATACTGAGTGGATCTTTGGCTTGTTTTTGTGTCTTGATATTCTGTTGGGGATCAGTACACAGCTCCTCGCTACAGCCACGATGCCCAGATAAAGATTATTCTTCCTCTGGTGTGCATGTAAATGAGAGTGGGGGGATATTATGAAATAATGAAGTGTGCCTGCTTTTTCCAAGAGAGACCATTGGGACCCCTCTATTTTTAGACACAACAAAGAGATTGCCAGGGGTGTCCAGTCTCTATGGTTAGGTTTTATCCACTTGTCAACGTACAACCGCTTGTCTCAGGGCTTAGACACACGCTGGGAAGAAATGGAGGCTGTTATCTCCCCCCAGACAATGTCAATTAAGCCTCTGTGGGATTCACTGGATGGATATGTCCTTGGATGGTAATTTTTCCTACCCTAATAGATGACGGAAATCATCGTCAATGAGATGAAGTGGATTTTGAGTTATGTACAGAACATATCCATTGGTCACAAGCATGGTAACCCTGTAAAATGACCCCCCCTGCCAGCAGGAAATGCTTTGTCACTCAGACAAATGTGGCAGATGAATACTCAGCATGATCCTGGCGTATTTGTCATCTGGTGTTCTCTTTCTAATGGGTTTACTGCTGATGATCCAGGTCAGAGAAGGACAAAGTGCTCCACACCAGAAGTTAAGAACAGATTCTTAAGAGGGATCACACGACGTGAACCTAACCTCTCATCTTTCTAGATGTCATAGTCTAAACGTTAATCTCATTCTCACTGTACCTTTAACATGGACTCATATCACAAATCTTATCCCTTTTGTTTGCGATGCTCTTTCTAAATCTTGCCAAGGTTGCTGCTGCCTGTACCTCAGGACATGCTAGGTTTAGCTCCTTTTATCTCTAAGGACTGACAACCATCGATTTATTCGTCTGGAACTGCATAAGAGATGCATTCCCATAATTTATTGTAACACCATTATCTCCCATATTCTCAATGCAACATTTAACCTTGAAAATGGGAAATTGCAGATGCAGCAAGACTGGATCTTTGCAAAGTCAGATATTTACTGGCATTCTTGGCAAGGAGGAGGGGGCAGTAATGCTGCCATGCTTGCCTTTCTGAGATAACACCTTTGAGGTCATTTGAATGACTTGATATAATGTGGGTCATGTGGCCGTATAGCCTCAAATGCACTAGGCAACCAACTTCCTGGCATGTGAGATATTTCCTCTGCAGAAGGTGTATTATTATATGATTGTGGTTGGTTGCTTACTGTATGTATGATCACTCCGTAGACTATTTCCGCAGTGCAGAGCCACATATATGGGCCTGGGTGATAACACAATGGCCAACCTGTACACATCAGCTTGGTTTTGTGTGAAAGTTATAGCAATGTCTGTTCTCCTTCTATAAGATTTCTCAAAAAAAAAGACTTTATGTCAGAAATGGAAATGCATAAATGTATCCTTAACATTCAGGATTAGAATACCTCCAAAACTAACTGTCCTTGACTACTTTAAAAGGAAAACATAAAAGGCAATGCTTGTCAAGACACACATTCCCCAGCAAAGTGAAAACTCCTGCCTCTTATCTGTTTGATTTTGCACTTAGGGAATTTTTTCTTCATCTTTTCTCTTCAAACATCAAGTACCAAAGTCATTTACATGTGCTAGGGGCAACCAGAGTTAAAACACAGACATACAACTTGCTGCTGTCTAGAGGCAGTCTATGAGGGAAATAATGAAGTTATAAGGTATGGGTAAAATAAGGAAACATAGGAAGGGTAAAATGAAAGGAAAGAGAAAAGGAAGGGAGGTGGAGGAGGAGGATGACGAGGGAAATGAGGACGGTAGGGGAAGAGACCAATGAAACACAGAGGATAATTCAATTTGACTAAAACTCTCTGTCACTTCATACAACTGGGGGATTGGCCTAACCACCAAAATGAATTATAATTCATGAACTATTGAAGAGTGAGCTGCCAGTTGAAAGTGGATAATATGATACAGTTTTAAAGTATGGGCATATATATTTTTTCTAATTACAAATAAATTAGACTATGAGTTTACCTTAAATTAAAAGCAGGAGAGTTCCCACAGAGATATCTGATCCCATGTGTAACTCATTTAAGACTGATTTGGGCCCCTATTGAGCTGGCAGGCAAACTGAAATTATTGAAGCAAAGCATCTCAACTGCATAGTATTGTCTAACTCCTGCTGACGGTTCTGTATTTGAAAACCATATCTGCGAGGTGCAATTAGGTAATAAAAAAAAGGAAAACTTCTGGCATGCTAAAGTTTCCCCTCTCCAATTTGTAATCTTATACAGATTCATGAACGTCTACTCAGTGGAATCTGGCATGGGAAGAACACGCGGCCTATTGTTCGTAATTCTTCCCAAAGTAGCCGAATCAAAAGAAAATCCAGTGTTTGACTTTCATCCATCCACAATATAAATAACTAATTTATCAATTGTGCTTAAAGAGGCATACAATGGGCAGAACAGAGAACATTGTGTAGCTGGGATAATCCCTTAGAAGATTTATCCTGACGTTGCCTTGAGGGGAATAAAGGGAACAAGAAGCAGATCCCATTCCCTCCCTCTCTGTCTCTCTATCTCTCTTTCTCTGGATACATAGTCACTATCACAGCTCCTGATCAGCCCTGTTTAGTTATATTGCATTGTATTCTTTGATATTCCAGTTAATCCGTCAAGTGAAGAGATTTAGCCTGAGATTACAGTGATTCAATGAACTTTTGACGATACACTACTCATGTCTGCAGCCCTCAGGCACTTTCTTGATGCACGTTACGTGCATTTGTATGTATGTGTGTGTTAAGTAAGGTGGCTGTCTTCATCTCTTGCGTGTGCGACTTTGACTGTTACAAGATAGCGAGAGCATTGCCATCGATGGTCTGACGACTTAACAGCTTCCCTTAAGATACTTGAAAGCTAATGTAGGCGGTTTGCATTTCAAACGTGAATGACAAAGCTAGACATGATCCGGGAGAGCTTGAGTTTTGTTAATGTTGTTTAAAGTAAAAACAAAAAACTCTCTATATGATCGCAGTGGAAGAAAAAATGGTTCCAAGACACCTGATTCTCTGTTTAGATGGAATAGAGCCCTAATTGCAGGTTCAGGACTTTTTACTGCCACCAAGACGTGAGTGGATTAGTTTTTCTGTAGTGAACCTGGTGTCTTGATCTATATGCAGAACACTAACAAACAGACCACGGAAGTGTAATTGCACTTTAGGAGTGCCCAAGACTGTTTTACAAATTTACTATGCATGTTTTAACCCAAGGTGAGTTGCGTTGCCTGGCAACAAAGCAAACAAGCCAGTATATATTTGGATAACATCTGTTTTCAGTTCATGAATTCTATCAGTGGGAGCATTCTGTATGTGCAATTACTTGAACCAATCACATGCAAAAGCTTTTTCAATCTGGCTCCTTGAGTGCTGTCACTAGTTATTACAGTGTGTGTGTGCTATTTAGCAAAAGTGCATTTGCAGTTTGAAGAGCATCCCAAGATATTAGTGGCATCTAATTGCATTACCTGGAGGAGACTGATGGCGCCAGTTAAAACGGCTGGCCCCAGTTCAGGCTGTGTTGAAGGCAAGTGCTTCTTTACAGGTCATACGTCATGTTTCTGACTGGAATCTTTTGTCGACTAAGTGATTTTCTGACAGCTTTAAGCCCCCATTCGCCTCACCAAATACCCCTATTCCCTCTGCAATCGTACATCTTACCATTAATCCACTTTCATCCATGCGAAACTAAAACAATGACAGAATGATAATGGCAGCTAATGCAGCCAAATTTTGATTGCACAAGTCAAGATTCGCTCTCATTAACTTGTTTTGAATTGATTCATGCATTCATGCTTGTTTACCTAGCAATAGTGTAAAGTGTCCCAGCAGTGCAATCCATATTCAAACAGACCAGCTGTGAGGCTCACTGCAGCACTTGTCCATTTAAACCCTGAAAAAGCCAGATTTCCTTTTTCATTCGATTCATTTTAAATGAGCACTGATCAAATCTCTACATCCCTTTGTCAATTCATCACACTGGTAATCTTTTCCACATAAAAGATGGAGATCTTCATATAGCTCCGGATTACCAAGGTCACAAAAGTGTAAAGTTTCCATAGGAATAGAACGAGTCATCTCATGGGCGGCTCAACATCATTTTCCAAAAGCCACAGGCAAATCTTGATGACTGAAAATACAATAAGGTGAAAACTGCCAAGTGACCCTCACAGGATATGTCTCTAGCACCTTCTGTCTTCCACTTCTAGATTTAGTAGGGACCGGAGGGTTTTTTACCTCACAGTCCTCACGTAGTCCAGTGGGACTCTCATCTTGGGAATAGCATAGCAGTTTTATTGAGCAGGGAGTGGCAGTGGAGAGAGACGAGGGCCCTCAGAGACGCCTGGATGTTTTCCATATTAAACTGCAGAGAGAGAGAGAGAGGCTCACTGGTGAAATGACTTTCATTTTCGATATCAAAATGCCAAAGTAGCATAATTATGGAGACTTTGACATATCTTTTGCTATCCCACTCCCTCCCCTCTTCTCATCTCACTTCTACCCGAACTACACATTCCTCTCTTCCTCTTCCACCCTCCCTCTTTCCCCCTTGCTACCTCCCTTGCGCCACTACCCTTCTTACTAATTCCCCAACCCCTAACTCGTCCTTTTTTCTGCCTCACTTCCTACAGAGAGTAAAATGTCTATGGGCATTTATAGTCACATTAATATGAGTAAAGGATGGGGGGTAATAAATCGTTTTCTTTCTCCCAATGAGCCATAAGAAGAGGTGATAAAAACAACTTTTCTGTTGTTGTGCGCTTTTGCCTCGTGGAGTGAAGAAAAAGAAGAAGCTGTGTTTGAAGTTCAGATTAGTCTTCAGGGAGTCCCACCTATTGGGACTGTTAACCTTTAGCCATTCAGCTATAAAGCAAGTGAGTTCCATTAAAATACATAATGCATGAAGTGCCGAGATTGCATGCCATTGATCAGCACTTGAATAAATTGAGTTGAAATCCTATTAACATAACCAGTTACACATAAAGTGAGATGAATAAAGTGCAGTATAACACCTGCACAAATTAGCCACCATCAGCCACAGTTTTGTGATGGTTGAAGTGGTCAGGCAATTTAAAAATTAACAGTAATGAACTATTATTTCAGCTATTTGTGCAATGAGTTGCCCCCCTTTGTAGTCTTTCCTACTGGCATTTTAGTAGCGGCTCTTTTTTTTTAATACCACAACACATATTAGTGTGGGTCTAAAATGCTTATATATACACTACATTTGTTTATCAGTCACCCTCAAGCCCTTAATCCTTAGTCTCAGAGAGATCCTGTTGTGACCATTTCTTCGATTTAATACAGACCAGAAGGGGACATTTTTTTCCAACATCAGTTAAAATGTGTCACAACAGCAATAGCGCATTTCTTCCAAGTGTATTGTCTTCACCTTTCACTCGAAATTCTTAACTTTTTATTGTTGTTTATTGGTTATTGTTTGTCCCTTTGGCTGAGTGTGAAAAGTTGCCGTGAGAGACTCATAAGAGCAGTTTAGCGCAGTGGAATGTGGCATCTGAGGCAGCATCTTGACCCGTGGTGCCTGTCTGCTTCAGTGTGTGTGTGTGTGTGAGTGTCTATGGAAAGAAAGATGACCCCCCCCCCCCCACCTTTCCCCCAACAACCACACTCCACTCTTCATTATGAAGCATGTGCTTCCCCCTTTGAAAGCAGTTAAGCGCTAATATGTCATCTTGACATGTAGCCTCCATCTCCCTAAATGCATGCCACTAAAATGCGGTTTTTTTTGTGGAACGAACAAGCCATACCATTTTATATAAATGTTTTTCTGCCTAGCTCCCCCTCCTTCTTGTATCAGGAATAATTAGGTCAATTAATTCAGGTGGATACCCAGTACAACATATGTGTTTTCAGATTAGGTGCATGGGAGACTCTGTCACCCGACCTCGTGCAGACTGGGAGATGACCCAAATTAAAGCATGTTTCCTCCCCACCCACTGCTCCCCCTTCCTCCCTAGATCCCCCTCACCACCGCCCCCAAACCCTCACCCCCCACCTCCCTTCCGGTGCCGTGCCAGCCTCCCCACAACAATGCCAGAGAATGCCTGCCAATGGTAGCAGCTCCTTAATGAAATAGTAATTGTGACTGTGACTTGCATGCATCAGTTGCTTTCCTGTCCTGTTCTGTTTCATTGCACAATACACAGAGAAGTCTACTGAGTTCTGTAATTTCATTAATGCTCAGTGTCGCACCTCTGCGTATAGTTTGTTTTCATTACAGCTTTACATTAACTGTGATTGCTTTACCAAGTCTCCTGCCTTATTGTTCGAGGTCTTAATATCTTAAGAAATGTTGCATACAGTATACCACATGTAACTGCAGAGTGCATTTGCTAGACGTACACCCAATGAGTGAGATGCATGAAGTGCATTGAATATTCCCTAAAGGAGATGCGTAATGCAATTTTTGTGTGGTGGCAGTAACAGCTGTTCAGAGAGACACAAGAGTGTGAAATATTTAAGATCAATATATCATTTATTTCACTGTGAGTCTATAATGGGCGCACTTGTATGCTCCATTACTGGACACGAGGGCCTAGACTGCTGACCAATCCCCTCTAATGAAAACAAATGTACTAGTAGGCAGAAGAAAAGAAATACACTACACCACAGTTCACGTTCCATTGTCATTTGGTATGCCGACTGTTGCCCTGGTTTATGCAGAACGGCAGGCTTAACAACTCAAGTGTGTCATTATGTGTGGGCAGGGAGAGGAAAGAGCCCTAAAAAGAGTAGCAGACCTCTGCTGAAACTGAAAACTAGACTCCAGTTATTTCATAGACATGTAACTCCAGTATCTATCTATCTATCTATCTATCTATCTATCTATCTATCTATCTATCTATCAATCAATCAATCAAATCAATCAATCAATCAATCAATCAAGCAGCAATCAAGCGAGCGAGCCTCTAGAGCGAGAGAGAGCGAGCATAGCGATCAACAAGCAACAATCAAGCGAAGAATCAAGCAATCAAAGAAGAATAGAGAGGAGAGAGACGAGAGGAGAGGGGATGAGAGAGAAAGGACTATCTCTCGGATATCTCGCTGGTGTAGCTCGAGCTGGAGAGCTAGAGGAGAGACAGAAAAGAGAAGTCTCTCTCTCTCTCTCTCTCTCTTCTCCTTTCTCCTCTCTCTCTTGTCTCTATGCTTCCTCTCTTGCTGATCTCTCCTCTGGTGGGTGGGTGTTCTAGGAGAGAGCGGAGAGGGGCGCGAGCGCGGAGAGAGAGGGAAGCTAGAGGAGCGAGCAGAGAGGAGAGAAGCGGCTAGGTGCGGGGGGAGAGATAGGAATAGAGAGGGAGAGAGAGGAGAAGAGAGGGGGAAGAGACGAGGAGGCGAGAGGAGAGCGAGGAGAGAGGAGAGAGGGACACGAGCCGAGTAGAAGAGGCAGAGCGAGAGAAGGCGAGAGAGAGCAGAGAGGAGCGAGAGAGGAGAGAGAGAAAGGAGAGAGGAGAGAGGGAGCGAGAGAGACTGTTAGATCATATAAGAGCGTGATCTAGCTCTCTAAATAGAGCAGGCGATAGACTATATACATACTGTAGAGAGCGAGGCGTGGGAGAGCGGGGAGAGAGATAGAGATTCTCTATATCGCTAGAGATAGGCGCGACGCCTGAGAGAGGATCTAGTATCCCTCTCTAGTCTCTCTCTCTCTCTCTATCTCTCTCTCTCTCTCTCTCTCTCTCTCTCTCTCTCTCTCTCTCTCTCTCTGCCCTCTTCTCTCTCTCTCTCTCTCTATTTGAATTTCAGAATTCTCATTTTGTTTTAGCATTGCCAGTTCTGGATATCATGTTGAGATGTTTCAATGATAGTTTCTTTTATAGCTCTTTCATCAAAAGCACAAATGAGATTAGGACTATTATTTCCAAAGTACCCATGCTGATCTAACATCAGTTTTAGCGTTAGATCACGCCGAAAATTGAAGAAAAACAAGGACATATTTAGTGATCCCAGATCAGCAAACCTCCTCTGAGAGGAGTTTGATGAGCACAGCTCCCGATTAGATTAGAGGCTTCACACTGATGAATGTAATCCATCACCTTGTAAGCAACGGAAATGTATGACAATTTAGTTTCAGTAACTCTGTCATAAGCCCTTAGCTTTTAGTTTTCAGAGTTGCATAACTACAAACAGAATAAAGGAGTACAAGTGAAGGCTCGTGGGGCGACATGTTTCATAAAACTTGGGGGATTTTGATTTGTGACCATGACAGAGATTGAAAATACATCTTTCTACGTTGAAAGTGCTTTTTTTTTTCTATTTCTCGCGTTTTGTTTCTTTGTTTCACCTTTTGCCTTTCCACTGCAGGCAAAACAAAATGTGTGGCGGCTCCATTTCATCAACTAAACTCGGAGATAAAACACGTAGAAAATTGGATATTTTGTGATTTTTTTCACCACTTTATTCATTTGCGAGAAGACAACTTCTTTTGAACTTGATTTTTTCCCCCCATGGTGCAGCTACTGTGTAGCCCATGACGAACGTATTCTTACAGGGCACCGAGGGAATGAGCTGATCAGCATCTCAACACAAATCTTTTGTTTTTGTTATTCATGTCATATTTCTGTCAGGTGTGGCAGCTCATCAAGCTGAAATAATGAGGCCATGTTCCATGATTAGTGACACAACTCTTTAGATATTTATGTGACGATAAACTGTGTCTTAGTTCTTGTGATTAATCCACCAAAAAGATCCTGTCACTATTTCTTTGTATTGCTTGCATGTAGAATGCACGGTAGATTATAGCTTTTTGAAGCACAATATAGTACTAACAGATGCTCAAAACAGCGAAACAAAATTAAAAAGCCGAAACTAATTGCTACAAATGTCTGCATACTGTAAACGTTGCAACCACAAATACAGCAAACCAGTTTAAAAGTGGGCGTATTAATTTAATTAAGGCAAAATCTGTTGGGGTGACATGATAGAGGGATGTGGGTGGGGATTTTTTAGCTGCTTAGGAGTTTAAATGTTTATGCCTTTTTGGTTTGGTTTGGTTTTATAATTCCTAATACCCATTAAGTGACATGAAATAATGTAATTTACAAGAGGAATAACAATTTAGGTGTTCCATTAGCGAATCATACTTTCCCCCTGCAGTATTATTATGGTGTTCCTGTTGTATGCATAGCAATAATACACAAAATACAACTAATCACACTGAGTGTCATGGTTTGTATTATGCTGTTAAGAATTAGACAACGCTGATAAATGTTGGTTCGTGTTGTCTGGAACATATCACGAATGGTGTGATAAGAAAAAGCCGAGCCGCACATCCATTCAAGCGCTTTAAAAAATAAAGTGCAGGTTTTGGATGAACTCTTTGTATGCTGCCTGCACAGACAACAGCTTGACAGTTGGTTTCAAAGAGTGTCTCAGCACCTGAAGGGAGGTGTGTAAGGAAGGAGAGAATAACAAAAGTGGTTCAGTCATGCACATCACATCGTTCTTGTTTTTATTAATCCCTACTGTACATCTCCTCAGCACTTAAAACAGACTTTAGCTATCACCCTCTAACTCACATCAAAGTCAACACTTGTTTGTTGTGTCATCCTTAGAAATAGACATTTGCTCAAACAACTGATAGTAACACATCTTATTATGCAAATAGGCAGGTATTTAACGTTGTTCTCAGCCTAGCGTGCTACTGGTTTCACATCAGGTTACAGGTTGAGGGGAAGTGATGCACTGGGTGAATGAGATTATCACCTCATACATTTGATTTCAACAGTTCCTGCGAATCTAAAAATATGATGTCATTGAAAGTAGTTAGCCTTCTGTCAGTTTAAACGGCTGAGACTGACTACCTCGGCTCCAATACATCTCATTTAAAACAGTGTATTGCATCTGAATGATATTGAACCAGGTGTTTCTAATCCATTCACATTTGTTTAGATACACTGCACGTATTGTTTTGGGCACTGTCTGAACCATTTACCTTTTCATTTTACTGGATTTTGCAGGTCGGGAAATGTTGATGTAACTTAACTACGTGTCGTCTCCTATTTCAATAATAGCTGATTTGAATCATATCCCTTCAGATTGGTGCACATGTCGCATTAAAACTTAATTAACTCTCCATCCAGCACATAAAGGTGGATGGAGAGTGATGTGAGCCGAATGCAGATAACGCACAGTAGGGAGAGCTTCGCAGAGCAGGGTGGGCTAAAATCACGCTTATTTAAATAATTGACATTATACACGCTGTGTTGAATAAATAATTAAATAAATAAATAACACCTCCGGATCATAGCTTGGGTTTCTCATTAGAAGGCAAGCTGTGCAACTTCGTGCTCAAGAATGACAGTCAAGTGAAGCAATTGCAATAATTACAGCAGCAAGAAGGAGCGTGCGTGCGCGTTGGGAGAGGTGGGGGCTTAACGGAAGGCAATGAGGAGGGAGGCGCAGACTGTCTACAGGTGCCTCTGATTAAGGGTAATCTGGGCAGCCCTCCCCATTCTTATCTCTGCAATGAGCCCTGCTGCCTCTGGGTGCCTCGAGCACCGTGGCTGCTTGGCGTAATGAGCTCCACAGCCATACAGTGGCTGGCCCGCAGGACAGTCCCTGCAGTGCCATAATGAGCACTCCAGTGTACCAATTCGTGCTCCCCACCAAGGGCTCCCCGCAAGCCTGCCTCCCCTTAGACCTGGCTGTGCACGGCTTGTTCACCAAACCTCCCATCGCCACCCTCCACTTCAACTCCCTTTCTGAGGGTAACGGCATCCCCTCTGGGTTCGGTGTGATGTCCCTGCGTGTGTGGTAGGAGGGATGGCCCGGAGCCCAGGCTTGGCATCAATCACTTTACATCAAGAGTGAGGCGAAAGGCAGAGGCGGCGATAGGGATTGAGTTGCAGCAAAGATAGAGGGGAGGCACGGGACACTGGGATGGAGTGCCGTGTGAAGAGTGAGGACAGCTGAAGTAGCCAGGGATGGAAAAAGGTAAATGATGGTAAAGGAATGGAGAGGGTGAGGTAACTGACAGATGGACTGAGTGTGAGAGAGGCAACGGAAGATAAATTGTGTGAGCGAGAGAGGGAGAGGTGGAGTAAGAGAGGAGTATATGGGTATAATGAGGTCTATGGAGGAGGGTGGGTAATGAGAGGAGGGAGAGAGTCAGAGTCCAAGGTGAGGAAAGATGGTGGGTGGGAAAGAGAGCGAGAGAGAGAGAGAGAGAGAGAGAGAGAGAGAGAGAGAGAGAGAGAGAGAGAGAGAGAGAGAGAGAGAGAGAGCGAGAGACACTCTTTTGCCAAACAGTGGCCCCTCTGTTGGTGCTTAGGTGGATCTGTGTGTTTAAGAAACTGCACTGCTGTGCTTTTGCTCTCTTAAACAACCAGGAGGTGGGTGAGAGGATCGACGGGCCTGACCATAGAGCAGGGCTTTGAAGCTGCCTCATGCTGAGAGAAACTGTATTGGATTTAGAGAGACTGCCTTTCAAAAAGAAAAAAAGGAGAGTAAGAGACAAAAAGAAGAAATAAAAAAGAAATAAATACAGTAAAATCAAAGAAAGAAATATAAATAATTCTTATACAAATATAATATACAATGCATAATAATAAATAATCTTGACATGCTTCATACACGTGCTTTTGCTCATATGTATTTATCTCAAAGATTAGCATAACAATGAATATTTTCCACAAGCCTGTATGCAGAGAGCAAGATGGCAATCACTAACATGGTGTAGCATTCATTAGGATTATTCTCTATCATTAATTGTGGTCACGAACGATTTTCATGGTTGGAAATGATTCCATCTGTTCCTCGCATTGGTTGTCTTTAGAAAGGAAAAACATTAAGCAGCATGTTTACCAGCGTTTTGCATTCGCGGATGCGTTTCACTGTGTGAACGCCTGCGCATGTATGTGTTCTTAGACTCTTGTGAAGTCCAGGAGTAAAAAAGCTCTCATCATCTTTCATCTGTGCTGCATGTTTTCTACACTAGCACTGCAGCAGCTGTTACAGACATATTTAGTTGTTTCTCCCTCTCCCCACAATAAAAATATTGTAAACTTGATTTTGAAACCAAAATTATTATGCTTCTTCAGTGGCAGGTATTCAGATCACAGTTGATCTGGCATCTTAGAAGAATACATTTTCATTTTCTGATGGGACGGGTGGAGGGAGTAAGAGTGCAATATTATATACTGATACAGTAAAATGAGAAAGTTTTTGCACTACAATAACTACATCTGTATCAGAGAGGATTAGCATGGTGGGTAGGATTGTGCAGTGTGTCTTATTTTAATTGCTGTGTATTTTTAAGTAACTTCCAATTGCTCTTCTTCTTGAATAGAACCTCTGCGGGGCCAAAAACTGTCTTTTCAGAAAATGGTTCCATCTGGGAATAAGGATTACATTATTATTATTATTATCTTGTGAGGGATTAAGGATTTGTCTCAACCAGTGAGTGTTGCCCTGCAAAATACAAGTAAATCACAACACAGTGTCACAAAGTCTATTGTTGAGATGCTGAATATATATATAAAACGTTCAATCCTGAAAAGGAGAGGTTTTACATCCTCTGAACAAGGTCAATGTGCTGTTTTATTGACAGCATGTCATAGAATTGAAGTTTGAAAAAGAATGACGCTCGTTGGCAGAGTTCAGCTACAGTTCCAGTAACAGTTTTCTAAAGAAGATGTTGAAATTATGAAACTGCATTCGGACTCAGTTTTTTATACACTTGTGTCGCATATGAGTTCACACATTACAGATGAATAAATTCAGTAAAACTGCAAGCCAAAAAGCTTTCTAACACTTTTTTTTTAAAATATTTGTCTAATTTTATGTTAAATCAGCACTATCAGCCTATTATCCCAGGAACATCAGCAGCTATCCGATTGTTATTTGCATGCGATAAAGTGCACAGAATACCGAGCACAGGCGCTGCATCTCACAGAAAAGATGAATATTTATAAATGTAAATGACACTGTATATTCAATATATAGACAAAGAATCCGTTTCTGTTCTAAAATATACAATAAATTGGTGTTATTACTTGTTTTCACATGTGTCACATGGCTTCAGTGCAATAAACAGAGAGGACATCATCACAAAGCACTGCCCACGGCCACAATTGACCTTTGGGGTTCTGATCCTTTAATGTGTTTCTCTGTGTTGGTGCTGATAAAGCCTTCCTTTCGCCTCCGTCCAAATCTATAAAGCTTTTTCTAAAGATGCTGGTAATGTGGAGTGAGAGACACAAATATCCGCCCCATTTCATGGTCATAACCTCTGTCTCTCCCATCGATAGCTCTAATAGGTGTTTAGAAGGCCTTGTATGTGCTTCTGTTTGATAGCCGGCTGATGGTTCGGCATGTCATTCAGATAAAATGGTTTGTGTTGAGGAAGCCAGACCACAATATGTTTTTTTTGTGAGGTCCGCTGGACTGCAGGAAGAGAACATCTATTCAAAACCAATCTCTTTTAAATTTGTAACACCATAGATTTGCATAATTCATGTATGTCCACCTGAAACAGAAAAAAAAACAGATCTGCATTCCATTCGTGATCATAACACCCCGGTTATTATGTTCGAAACACACGTGGGGATTGACAGGGCAGCCTGAAGGGCCGCTGGTTACAGATTGATTTCTGTACAACACTAGATACTCAGCAGATCTTTAAGACAGTATTTCACCCTGAACGACTGCTGTTTGAGTTTACTTCTTTTACAAGACATATTGTAGTTAAACTACGCTGACGTCAAGACAAGACACCCTTATTTAATAAAACACCTTTTGCTACATTGCAGCAAGTCTGAAAAAGCCATAGTTTAACCTTGTTAATATCTTTTTTTTTTAAACTGCTATTTTTAAGATTCAACAATTTCTGACTTTGTCACCACCGCGTGGAACTAAAAAGCAACAACACTGTAAAAGACGGCTGCAGCAATTAGTTTTTATAAAAATCTATGAAGGCTTACATAAAATCACTTTCAAGTGTGTATGTAGTGACGTGATTTTGTATCATGGTAGAGCTGCAGAGGATGATATCCTATTTGTTAAAGGATTACGGTCATACATAATGAACACATTTGTAGTATGTGTTTGTATAGGTGTGTGTGTGCTGTGTAATTGTATGGTGATTGCTTTAAAAAAAAAAAAAAAGAGAAGGAAGCTGTTTCCTTCTTGTAAGTGATGCTCTGTTGTGAGTTAGCTAAATGTTCATCACCGCTGACACAATACCAGTAGTACTGTGAATGTGAGGTTCAGACTTGGTTGGGCTTGTACAAAATGTAATACCTGAGTTTAAAGAGACAGGTACGATCTTCTGTTCATTACATATCAATGTCTAGCTTTGGAGTGAATAGAAGGTGATATTTATTTGTTGAAATTACATTAAAAAAAAGTGAGGATCATACTATATGTAAACTAGACGTGTATTCACAAAAGCAAACATTCTCTTATTGGAACGACTCCCCATTACCAAATGAGGGATCCAGTGGTTAATGCTTATTCAACATGAGATGGTAAAATGGAATTGATGGAATGGAAAAGGCTAATGTTACAGTTCGTAATGTTTAGATGTTTTTCACTCGGTTTACTTTTAGTTTGTAATTAAATTTGATGTTTATAATCTTGTTTTTTCTCAGAGTAAAATCGAGCAAAATGCAACACTCCGAATGATATAAATACAAGATACATATGGTCACTTATACTATTATCAATCTAACCTATATTTCATGTCTTAAGTATAGCTTAATTGCATTATTTTGCTAAGGAAGAGCCCTGGGATTTATAATATTAACTACCTACTGTTTCCCCCTCTGCATTTTGCACTGTGCTTCAGCAGCCAACTACTACTTGGCTAGAAAAACCCCTCCACTGAGGTCTAACACAACCAATGGGATTATTTCTGCTTGCATAGCAGCTCTGTCTCTGAAAAATGTTTGCATAGCCTAAACCCCAATCTGCTTACATGTCCTGGTTCATGTGTGGCCGTGACTCCCCAGACTCCCCAAGTTTGGTGGAGGCGTTTCTGCCCGCTAGAAGTGTGGAACACATGCATGGCACAACCAGTGCTACGAGGGGGGGGGAATGGCACACAGCTGGTTTGATTGGGGGCTCTGGCCTTAATCGCCCATGTCTCTGCCATCAGTGCTCAAGGAGCAGTCACAAACATGTTAACTGTGCTCATACAAGGGAACCTGATTGGAGCCTTCCAGATTCATTCCCAATCAAATACTGAATCAAGCTCAGACAGATACAAAGGCTGGTGTTGCTTTGTGAGATGGGCATCAATGTCTAACGAGAATGCTCTGGCTACACATTCAACAAGCTACTTCAAGTCTCAATTATAATGCAGACGAAGGACGGAGTCTATTTTCAGAAAGCCCATAGTTGGTTGCAGAATGGTTGATGATGTGGAGAATGTGGAGAAGGCCGCAACCAAAAAACACAGGGGTCAGAAAGGTCGATGTCGAGCACCTCCGCAGAGAGGAGAATAGACTGCTGATCCAAACAGAGTGGCTTCTCTGTAATTTGACAAAACAGAAGATGATTAAAATATGTTTGCCAAATGTACCTCCAAATAGTGACGGTTCTTTTGTTGTTCAAACAAACTGTTTTGAATCAGCTAAATCAAAAGCTACTAATATATTTCTCATTCCCGACCCAATTTCTCAAAATGGCATTAAAATGAGGAGAGTGGATTCGTTAATGCACAGCACGTGCACTGGGTAATTGACTAGATAAGATGGTATTTATTTTCATTTATCAAAATAAAGTTTTGCCTGACCGTGAGAAGCAGTCAATAACAATATGCAGCTAATGTAATTTTGAATAAACTCAATGCTCTGCTCACCCAACTAGAGAGAGAACTGCAGTCGTAAATTGGTTGACTGTTGCTGATAAGCTTAACAGCAAAGCGGCATCCAAGCATTTGAATGAGGGCATTAATGGCCGTTTAAAACAGGAACAATGAAGCGACAACGACAGGGTTGCTTCTTGCTCTTGAGAGGAAGGTCTTCCAAATGGAGGAAAATGGTGACTAGACTGACTTCTAGAGGACATGAGCAGAGAAATAGTAGGTCATCAGAACTTAGAAAATACTATAATTGCTAACCAAAAAGAAAAAGAAAAAAAAAGCTCAGCCTCATTTCAGGATAATTGTGTCTTTATAAAAAAAGCAGCTTCACACAGATATATTCAGTCGTGCACAAACACTCACATGCGAATGCGTTCACACACAAAGATTTCTCTTAATCTTCTGACACACACACACACACACACACACATACGTGCATGCACATTTGCGCACGATATACACAAACAAGCACAAATGCAGTGCACAAACACAAAGCAAATGTCCTCACAAAGTAGATGAGCTCCACTCTGTGTCGAATTGAAAGCATCTGCAAAGCCAGTTCCTCTCGGCCGTGGAGGCGTGCATCAGCCGGCAGAAGCGCCTGCTTGGTGTCCCAGGGTGGCTCGCGTAACACTTGGCCTGCTCCCTAGCCACTGCCTGGATCAGAAAGGCCCACTGCTATCATCTAGGCGCTGGCAGCACAGAGGCTAGGCTTAGAATGACAAATTGGTTAGAGGGAGTGAGTGACGAGAGCAGGCCAAGAAATATACTTTGAAGAGAGAAATGCATTCCGGGTTGTGACTAGCATGCCACATTATATGGTCAAGTGTACAAGTCTGACTCCCGCCATGTGGACTGATCCGGATCCCAAAGACAACTTAAATGAGGCGAGGCTCTCTCATCAAGACAATGCCAGAGTATTTATCTTAGAAAGTCACCCAACATATTACTGGATTAGAGAGCTTTTCAGCACACAGTCTCTCGCCTCGTGGCCTCAATTTGTATCAAACTGCCCCTCGTCTCCAAACTATCCGAGAGGCGACAATTATGTACTGTTAGCTGATGTTTTCGACACAAATAGGGTTGTAACATTCACACATTTCTAAACACACACATGATTATATCCAACTTAATCCAATGAGACCTTGAGCATTTACATAACTCACTCAAAACAATTACTGGAATATTCAGCAAAAATTCATATTGTTTGTGTAATACCAGCCTAATATAATTCTCACTGATGAAATATTTATTCAAAATGTATTAGTTCATTCACTATTTTAGCAATTACAGACAGCAAATAATGCCAACTGTTTACAGTTTGGCACAACGAAACGTACTAGGAAAGAAATGCTATGTTTAATAGATGTTATTTTATTTGTTTAGTATCGAGGTAGAGCTCGAACTTCGGTAAGATTCCTACAAGATGTAGACCTGTGGCTTTTTGTCAGAGGTCAAATATAAAAAAATAAACCAAGTCAACCTCTCTCTCACCCGAAGGCCATGCACTGTGGCTGACAGCATGGAGTTGAAATATAAAAAGCTTGAAACTAAAAGAACATAGAGATACTATGTGACCTGATTTTGTAATGACATCATGGGCACAGAATGTATACACAAACCTCTGTTGAGCCACTAAATATGCCCTGCATGTTTTGTTGCACACAGCAGCTCTATTGCTCAATTGCAAACTGCGTGCCCTTTCTGTAGGTATCACGTTTCTGAAAATGTAATGTCCTAATGCAAATGCCTTAGCAGTTGTATATGCAATAAAAACAATATCAAGCTTCCTCGACATATTTTAGATTATCATAAACCCACATGGTATGAAATCCTGTTCTAGTTAATCCAGAGCAATATTGCACTTGTCAAAACAATCCATGTCACCAGAGACTGTTCTAAATCACAGCGACGGAGAAAACAATGAATCCAATGAAAAAGGACTGGTGATAGAGTAGATAGTGACCAACTGCTTAATGTTGCAGTTGCATTAGATTCCAGTCTATCTGAGGAGAATAACATCTATTGGACATTTTGCATAAAAAATATTCAAATATATTCATACATCAAATAATAAAAAAGTTGCCTCTATAGTTCACATTTGATTTGAGTTCCTAAAAAATAATGATGAACTCCTACCAAATTCCAAACTATTTTAGCACATTTTTCCATCGTGCCCATTTGGAAGACTGATTGAGTTACTGGTATGTAGTCCTGCTGTATAAAGAGTCAGTTTGTTCTAAACGCAGCAGCTTTGTAGGTTGTAATTACATTGTTTTTCTGCACGATTGTTGGCACCTCGGTCAAAGGCAAGCTCCTGTGTGGCTCTAGGACTCCATTTCATGTAAATTAGGCCCTCTTTCCTTGCCAAAGCAATCATGACATTGCACTGGTGCAATGCTAGTTCTGCAAATAAGCCATGTCAGAAGCACACACACACAAGACACCGGATGTAACCCTCTTGAATTCCCTCTCTGAGCTAACTGCAGAGCCGTACCAGTTGGCATCTCAAGAATTTGGTTTGTTGTAGAGTATTTTACTTTTGTTGTCAAATTGCTTTGCAAATGAGGCCCACCCTGGCACCGTTTCAAAGGGCTTGTGCTATATGTGCAGCTTCCTTCAGGCACTAGTTTCTCAACCTTCATCATTTTGTATGCATATGCACAGTACCGCACTAAGCTCACATGGAAGACTAGATAAACATGCCAAGCTGAGACGAAGATGGAAGGCAGCATACTTATGTCTTGTCTGCCTGTCTCTATGTTGTTTCTGTGTTCCTCGACGTGACTGACATGGTCTATCTAAAAACATGGCAGGTAGACAGTATGAAAGCCTCGTAGGTTTTTACCCATTAAAAAGATATTCCATCATTTTCTGATGGGCTTTTTTGTTGTTGCCCGAAACCACGCCTTATAATGATGCAAGGTTCGAGTGCCATTCACATTGAAATGTTATGTTGCTTGAAGCCACATCAAAATAATTGTTTTGATATGTCCCGTTTTTGTCTTGGCAATGACATTAATAGGGGGTGATCGTACAATGAGGATAAAGAAGATTTTTTGAGGTATGTTGACTAAATTTAAGCCACGGATCCCCTGGCTCACAGTTATAGGGTTTTAGTCTGGGCATCATGAAAAAGGTATTGCTTTGCGATACAAGTGTTGCACATATTGCGTGTCCCTTTGAATGTCCAAGTCTCTCACTAAATAATAATAATGCAGGGATTGAAACACTGCAAAATAGCCCAAGGCTCAGAAATTGCTAATGAACGGCAGCAGGGTGCTGTTGGGGGTGCGGTGATGGGGTTGAGACATCTGAAACCTTACTTCCTGTTTGAAAGGCAAATAATCCATGGTCGCTTTCTTCATACTCAGAACATCTTTGTCAATGCCTCAAAGGCTGGGGGGAATATTGAATGTAGGAGTAGTTCGATATGGGCGAAAAGCTATAATGGACTCCACAAAACCAGTTTGTGGCTAAAACAATCACACGACCCGAACCCTTCTTACATGTTAGAAACGTGTTAATCAAACTTCAACACAAGGCAGCTTTATTTTGCATAGTGTTTTACGCTTGTTACACTCTCTTCTTTCACTGCCTGTCAAGAGGTCTTCTCACATTGTAGAGAACCATCAAGCAAAGGGAAATCCATAGAGAGGGATAGAGACAGAAGGCTAGAAAAAGAGAATATATTTGGTGCTATGTGCTGCAGATCAAAAACATGGCAGTCACATGATCAAAGGCATTTGATAATCCTTGAACTACATTGCTCCTTTAATCCTAGTGCGAGAACTATATTTTATTGCGGGAAGGGGGGGGGTGGGGGAATGAATGTGGGTGGAAAACACAACTAGAGAAGCAGTAACTAGCTGCTGGAAACACAGTTTACTAAATCTAGCATTCCACTTTTGTGGGAGCCGGGGAAGACGGCAGTATAAAGCCGCCTTGTGTTTGTGGAGAATGGAGGCTGAGCTGATGGGGCTGGAAACACAAATGTGCCACAAGTCCCTGTCCACTCAGCACTGAATAGTGCTCTTGTTTTTTTCATGGGGCTTGTAAGGGAAGTTGGCTTGTTGAATGTGACCAGACTACTATACTACATCTGGCAAATAGAAACAGAGAGGAAGTTACACAAGGTTTAGGCTAATATTCCCTTTTGCACAAGATGCCTTGATTTGCTTCTTGGTAATTCATTTAGGTTTATCTAAATATGTATTATACAGCACATACTGTAATTAACACTTGGACTATTTGTAAGTTATGATGGTTCTCGAGTGAGGGTAAGAATTATGCTGAAGGAAAACAAACCTGAGGTGCAGCAGAAAGGATCATTGCTAAACCAGCATGTCTCCGAGAAATCAGACAAATAGAAATCATATTTCAGTTATCTTTCCGTTTCCTCAGAAAATAAATGTTGTTGTGTATCATAGCACTGTGCTCTCTGTGCCTCATCAAATTACAATAACCACCCCAAGCACTCTGAAAAGACAAAAACATCAATATATGGTGTAATCCAAGACCCTCTGTTGCAAGCCTTGTCAATAGTGTTTCCCTATCAGATGAGAAATGTTCCAGACCAAAGGTGAGCTGAAAAACGACAGTAGTTTTTTCCTTCCATTTCTTTTCTATTTATAACGTATCTCCTGACATGATCATCATCACATTTGTGTATTCTGTAAAAACACGGAATATGAGTTATTGCTCACAAAGCTGCATCCTTTTTCGCAATAGTGAAAAATTAATGATTAACAATTACCTCGTACACGTGTGCGTTACACTGGAGCTGTGCGACAAAGGAACATGGCCTCAATGAAAAGTGATGTTTTGCTCTGCTCAAAAAATGAAATGAGATTGTAATAGGAGGAAAGAAAATAAAACAACAGTGATTATAGCCCGTGGTGCTCTTGCTATGTGTTTGTGTTTGTGTCCAGGAAAGGGTGAGAGATTTAGATTATCTATGGTTGTTATCAAGCTTGAACAGGTTCCTTTATTTATACCAACTAAAGCACCAAATCCAAGCAACACATTATATTTGTATCTGTAAATATTGCTTCTTCCACATCTTTTGTGCTTTCAAATTAAAGTGTTTGATTAACAGGGAAATGAAACCCTGTTGTTTGTTTGCAGTTTTAAACAGACTTTTGAATAAATCCAAAATGGTCTATTATTTCACCGCTCAGTGAATTTACTGTAGCATATTTGAGTTCTGATTTTCTACTCTTAATAACACAGAAGATGTTGACCTTTTGTTTTTTCGTAGCACATCAAACTATCCTAGAGTGACTGGGAGGTATGAAATTAATTGGAAATGTTTGGTGTGAGTGTTTTTAAGCGTTCTGTTTTACCGATGATTAACCGTCGGTGGTGGTAAAGGGCAGAATCATGTGCATATTGTAAAAGCTCTGGAGGTTCATCTCATAATTAAATGGACTGTCCTCGTTTTTTTCATCCATCTCCATTCAAATCAGCAATATATAAAACATAGAAGTCACAATAGCTTAGAATCAAGGTCATTCTGTTCCCCCCCCCCCCCCCCCCCCCACTGGAAATCATAGCATGCAACTCACTCAGAAGACAATTCCATTTCTTGCTCTTATCCCCAAAGAAAATAACTTGTGTTTATTTGTCACATCAATTAAGATATCATGGTTGTATAGACTACTCAATCTGTAGGGAAAATTTTGTCTACTAATTCTATCATCCCAGCAAGGCCCATTTATCATTCATATTTAATGATGCAGTGTTTATGCTGCACTGAAAGCCTGGCTGTTTAGTTTTTTCCCCCCCTCTCTCGCTCTCTCAGTCACTGTGGCCATTGGAGGTGTTCTCCTTGTATGTTGCAATGAAGTATAGATGTTAAGAGTCAGGAGAGTTGAGTGTCTCATCTGTCCTGGTGATACCATAAGGTAGCCATTAATAGTGTCAGGGAGCATCAGACATACCACAGGCACATAATTGGATATGAGGGCATAACTGAAAGCACCTGCTGGAAAATCAACAGGACCTTCCCATGAGGCAGGCCCTTGGTACATTCCCAAAGAAGTTTGTAGAGCCCATCTCCATCCCTGCTGGGTTTGCCTCACTCATTGCTCTTTTCATTTTTCACTGAGGTCAGCTCAAGATGGCTTCTTGTTGTCTTTTTTTTATAACGGCATTGTGAGTATGCAAATACTTTGGATCTTTGCATAATCACAAGCAGCAGGGACCATCTGTTGTTGGCTTGTTGACTTACCTTGCGTCTGCTTTTTAATGGTGTTTTCTTGTATCTGAGTGATATATTGGTGTATTAACAATGTGATAATCATTTAATCTCAAAAAATGCATTCAGGCGTGTGCGAAAGTCTGAACATATGTTCAGTGAAATCTTCTGACAAAGAAGGATTTATAATCTTTGTGCAGGAATAGATGGAAGAGAAACTGGAAAACAAAACATAAAAACATCACTATTCCCACTCACATGACGTGTGATAAGTTGATATTGTCACGATAAAGATTTAAAATATGATTGTCAACAAAAGCTGTGGACTTGGATTAGTGGGCGGCAAAGACCTGCTTGTTGAGTGAGAGTCACTTAACCCCTCTAAAATATATTGCAAAAATGTTAACGGCAAGGACTGGGATATAAACTGCAACTTCTGTCGCTGAAGATTTGCTGGGAGATGCCCTCTACTGAAAACATGTCCCTGATAATGTGTTTTTCTTGTAGAACCTGAGCCAGACACCGGAGAACTGTTTTAACTCACCGCCCCCCATTTGTCCTCATAAGGTAAGCTCCAACTTGCTTTCAGTTAGGGGGAAAAACAACATTATGTGAAATACTTAAAGATATTTTAAGCATCTAATGTTATTATTAGGTTTTGTTTTTATGCTTCATGTACATCTCGCATTTATAAATAAGCTTTATCACTCTTGTCATATGTTTAAATATTTGATGATCTATTCACCATATGCCTTTCACCAAACTGTTTGCCAAAGGATGTGCAAATTCATGTGTTATTCAGTCATTCTAAGAAGACAATGTTTTTAAGTAAACAACAAGCATCTCTTTTCGGTTCCTGTAATATTTTTTCTTTCTGCATTTCATTATGATTCAACATTTATCTAACATGAGGGGAGAATGGCAGATTTATTCAATGCTAATTAGTCCTGTACATGCACAGTCAAAGTCATCACTTCACTCTGACGGTCTCAAGTTGCACACGTACTGAAGTAACTTTCCCCTTCACTTCGCGCTCCCGGTGCATGCTTCTTGCAAATGTGATAATGTGCTATGTAGTGAAATTCACACAATTTCAGTTCACTTAGCAACAAATGTGTCAAAAATGCCTGTGTCCTTTTCTCGATGAATGGCTGGCATGGTGGAGAGTGGCTTGTTGCGAGAGTGGACCTGGGTAAAAGGAGTCCAAAATAGGGAAGCTGTCTGACAGCCTGTCATCAACTGTTCAAAGCATAACACTCTTCTACATCACTAATGCACAGCTAGCTGTCTGAAATGACTTTGGGTAGCATGGAAAGCTGCAGACGGTGGTACAACAATAAATAATAATACAATATGATACAGTCTGATGGTATGTCTGTACTGTTATTACTGGCTGCCACATTTCCGTCTCATTCTCTCTCTCTCTCTGTGACTTGCTCTCTTTACATTTTCACACAGCTGATCAGGGCTGATGTAATGGGGGAACACCGTGGGTTCTTCGCGGATCGTCTTATTCACGTTTTAGCTGTTAGCAGCGGAACATAATCTCTCTCTAGTCAGCTCACATTAGTCTCCATGATCCGCACCAACCCAATATGTGCAGCGAATGCAATGGGCCAGCTGGGCTAATTTAGTATGTCAGTCAGCTCAGGAGGCTGGTAAAATGAGTAAACGGCTGGATATGATTTATATGAAAAGAATATTCTGATTATAATGGCTCTCAGAATAGAATATCCTCTTTTTACACTTCTGTTCATCTGCATTGTGTGCATCCCCCAGATAGATAGTGAAATGAACAGAGGGCTTTTAAACTGACTGCTCTGTGATTATATTAAGAGTGTGAGAGCGAGGAAAGACAGGGGAGGGAGGAGATCGGGTGCCCGAGCATTAAGTATATATAATTGCTTCTTGACACATTGGCCAAATTCTGCAGTGCCAGGATCTGAGCGAAGATGATTAACGGCTGTCCGAGTGGGTGGGCATTGCAGGTCGTTCAGGGCCTTTGGTTTCCATAGCGATCCCAGTCTAAAGGCCATATATTGTATACTGAAAATCTCAGAGGTTCACACATTGTTAAACTACAATTATAACTCACATCGAGAGCATTGTCTGTCCACTGCAAACTCTCTTATTCAACCGCCAAGCGGCTTTACGCTTCTTTTCCTTTATTTCCTCCTCTATTTTTCTTAAATGGTCTCCTCTAGCTGGCGAGAAGATAAAGAGTGAAAATCTTGCATTCTGTGAATAATTGATGAGTGGGCTCACCTCAGAGCATCATTACAGTACGGCAGTCAGGGTAAGAGGTGAGGGTAACATCACATTTCTGACACTAGGCTTCAGGCGGTAGAAAATTGTGTCAGTTTTTCACAAGGTTTTCTTCTGAATGTACAACATGAATAACAGTTTCTCATTATAGCTCAACAGGATAGGAATGAATTGCAAAGAGGGATGTGCGAATGAATACATGTTCCCGTACATAAACTGTATCACATTTGTAGCACAGATGGTAAACAGAAACTTCTGAAACTTCACTCTTAAGCGCAATGTTTATTTCTGTGTTCCACAAAATATGACCTAATAATTATTTAGGTTTGAATTCTTTGGATATTTGGAGGACAGTGATTGTGTCAATATTATCGTGTCTGTGCCTGTATGCGCATTAAAATGTGTGTGCATGCATGCATAAATACATGTAGTGTGTCTATGTGAACATTGCATTCTTGTTAGGTGACAGATGGAGAGGGCAGGCATGGGGGTGGGGTTCAAGCACCTCTGACAGTATGGGGCCTGCACTGCACCCTGTTCATGCCAGCTCTGAAATTGCTAAGGTAAACTAAAGCCAGTGCAACTACAGGATGCCATTTCACAGTTTTACTCCCGGCAACAAGATGAAAGCCTCTCCCGCGCAATTTCACCTAACAATGTAGAAGTTTAGTGATGCACATGCGAGACAGACACGCTGCTTCTTGAAGCACCCTTAACCCTGAGAGGTTAAACTAGGATGTAAATGTAAACATGCTGATTGCCACAGATAAAATGCTTAGGAGATCCTGTGTGCAACAGCATTTTTAAGCCAAGGAAAGGCCACTGGATAAGCACATCTTAATGATGATTCATTCTGTATAATAAAAGAAAATCCCTCTGGCATACAAACAAGAGGGTAGTCATGCAGCAATTAAGCTTAGTTAAAGGCATCAAGCTGACTATGGGTGGTTAGTGAGGCATCCTCCTGAACACGTACGTCCACACGCAAGCCCTTGCTCATGCAAACACAAAGACACAAACATTCACTCACTCATCTTGTCTCAGACACACACACACACACACACACAATTCATATGAGGTAAATGTGATCTCAGAAGACAAGCAGCCACAACCCACGGCTGCATCAGGGTGCCTGGGGTTGCATTGGTGGCCATCGTCAGACAAATAATTCTTTGTGACTGAAAAAAAGACAATCCAAAAGGTCATTTGTGACCTCTGGGACCAGTATTGTGCAGCATCTGTCACTAGCAAGCACCACATGTCTGTGTCAAATGGCAAAAGGTATGCAGTGCAGCCAGCCTGCCGTGTAATAAAGGCGGTAGGCCAATATGTACGTTGCATCACTGTCACATTTGCATTAACAAGGCTCTGCAGTCTCCTGGCTTATTTGCAGACCATCCAACATGACATTCTGTACACATGCCTGGTTGGATAAATCAAAGAGCTGCAAGATTTATTGTTTGAATGTTTTTAAAGACACATGTGGAATACTGTTTAAATAAATAGGATTGAACTCACAATAATATTGCTAGTTTAACAGAAGAATCCCTAAATTAAATTGTGTGTCGATCAAGAGTAAGTTTAACTGCTTCAAAAGTATTTTTCAATAACATATTTAAACCTTCAGATGTATGCCTTACATAAAGCAGATTACGTTTCATATATATATATATATTAAGTATTCGGCATATGATTCGGTCATGTCTGTGTGTGCTCTCATGCAGTGCTATTCTGATATCGGTTTAAGAGGTTGAGGTAATCCTCAGGGGAATCTAACAATGACTAGCTTCCATGTTTGATGTCATCTCTCTTCTGTCACGCGATTTTCACAACAAGGGATAATAGAATGAAGAATTCTGTGGAAATTGATGAAGGAATATGTAATCCATTCCTCCTTCTCAGTCGGCTCGCCATGCTCATATATCTGAATCAGACCACACCTCCATGTGGAACAAATCAATAATATTCCATTTCTAACCAAATTCCTCTTTTTGAATGGTGAAATCCAATCTTCATGGACACACTAACCAATTGGATATCCTGACGGTTGCATTAGGAATAGAAACAGAAACACAGAGATGGCATGGGAGTTTCTGTGCAATAATATAACATACGTATTGTGTGTAGAAATTGCATATCACACAAAATTTCATTCTGAGTTTTGTGTATTTCCCAGATCTCCTGCACTGCACTGTACTCCCTGTCTGTCTGTCCATCTGTCTCTCTGTCTCTCTCTCTCTCTCTCTCTCTCTCTCTCTGGCTGTCCTTTCCTCTCACTTGCCACAGCATAGCTCTCCCTCCCACATTCAGCTAAACCAATCAGGGATTTGAGGGCCTCACTTCCAATCAATTACCACCCAAATCAGTGCAGAGGCCTTTGATATAGAATCATTTGTCAAATCAGTGCAGATGGCTGGGGGCAGGTACCCCTGTGCCATAGGCCACATCCACATGGAAATCTCTGCTCAGGGTGAGCTCTCCCGATGCTCTGCAACCCATTAATGGGAAGTCATTGTGTGCTCCAGGACTGCTGTCCAACTGCCTGCTCCCCTAGATTGCTATATGTATAAGCATCTTAGCCTGACCGGTGGATAATACCAAGTCCTAGAGTCTACTATAATGATTTGGACTATCTTTAAGGCTGGCGAAATGTGACTTTCACAGATCCTACTTGAGGTGTTCATATGAACTGCACAAAAGCTGCAGGAAGTGTAGCAAGGTGTCTTTTCTAAAGAGCAGCATTATCACATTTGACCTGCTGCAATAAAGTACACCTCAGTAAACGAGTCAATCGGAGGACAGACATTTCATCATGCGAGTGCACATGCTGCGGCGGTTCACACGCACCATTAACATGTTTTCTCGTGTCAGCGTTGAACAGAAAACATCTTGATGAAAGTGTACATCTGAACTCCAGATGTACAGTACAGTGATTATAAAAAATGAGGAGACAGTGAAATACAATGATGAAATAAAAATATAATCACACAAAACAATAGTGGAAACTTAAGGTCAGGAGTTCTGACAGTAAAACCTGAGGAAGTGGTAAAGCTCATTGTAATATTGTGTGCATTAATATTTAATAAAATGCCACTGCAGTGATCTGAATAAATAGAAATTCATTATAATAAAATCACCATATAGAGCAGGTGGAAATATAATAATACAGTAAAACTTGTGCAAATGATGATGACAGATATAACATAATTGAAGAGAACGTAAAGATAATGCGAGCTTGCACTATGAGGAATATAAAACAATCCCCCCCAAAAACTCCAGTATGTGTCCATATTGAGAATATATTTCACTTGTTTTATTGATGATGTTCATGTGAAATAATAATGTCCAGCGAGACAAGTAAAGAATACTTAACGAATATAGGAAACTCAAAATCTTTAACATGTGTTGGAAATACCATTAACTACCAGAAATGTCATTAATAACTCCTCTTCCCTGCTGCTCAAGTCTTTTTCACAATGTCAACAGACAATTCTGCATGTGCAAACTGCGTCTCAAATGAGGAAAGTCTCCAAACATGGATCACTCCTCCGTAGATTGTGCCATTAATGCGTGATTGGTTCAGTCATTAAACAGGCTTGGGAGAAAAGCAATTTGCCACTGTTGATGTAGTGTTGAGTAGTGGGAGGAATTTCCTCTGTAAACTTTGTTTGGTTTTTACACAAAAACTCGCAAGCAATTTTACCAAAGTGAAGGAAATGATATGTTGCATACACCGCAGTAGTGCACACTTAACTGACTGAAGTAACTAATAACACAAATACACACGTGGAATATGGGCCCTTGTGCATGTAATGCATTGTGGGTTGTTTTATATTTGAATGCATGTAGCATACAGTTGGTCCCATTTCTCACATGGACTGATGCTGTGTCAGCTATCCACATTTCAATGAATACACTTACTGTACCATTCTTTTGTTAGGTCAGTGTGGCAGGATCTGTCCTATCTTTTGCTCAGGTGTTAGCTGCTCTGGCTCACCTGGTGCATCCTTGGATGTCTTGAAGTTGTGACCTTCTTGTCTTCTTGCCAAATTAAACTTGACTATACTATGGCGATTTAAAAATAGATGATATGTTCTTCAAAGGTCAAAACCTGTTTTTGAAAAGAAGAGTTTCCAGCAGCTTTAGCACTGTGTTTATCCACTGAGTGAAGGTGGAAGATGATTTCCATCAAGAGAATGATGGCTGGTTAGAAGACATACAAACACTTTGGCATTTCCTTAAAGGGATAGTTCGTACCTTTTTTGAAGTGGGGTTGTATGAGGTGCTTATCCATTGTCGGTGTTTTAACGTACCTGCAATAGATTATGAATCGGCACGCTCTCAGTTTGGAGAAACAGACAGGAGTACCAGCACTGGAGCAAAGCAATGAACTGCCGTGGACGGAGGCAGCAGCAAAACTTATTTTAGCCACCTAAAAAAACTAAAACAATATCATTGAACGCTATATGCAGATTTTTTCATTGCTTTACCTTTCAGTAAGACAGCCTTTTCCCAACAGTAAACTGAAGTCACCCAGTATCTTTTGCCGATACTCTCTTACCAAGCCTAATTTGTATTTGTCAAGGATAGAGAATTATTGGTGCTCTCTTCGTCTAAACATTCGTTCACCTGCATCATAGATGTAATTAGTTGAAGGCTGGAAAATACTGGAAATAATGAGTTTAACATATTGTTTGTCCTTTTAATAAATGTTACATTGACAAAGATACAAATGCAGCATTGATCTAGGATGTAAAAAGACAATTAAATGTCAAAAGATAAAAGCGCTTTGTTTACTATAATTTAGACCCAAATGACTTCTAATTAAAAACTGATCTTGAGATTGAGGATATGTTTGCCAAGTGACACGATACTTGGAAGGGTTGCATATTATTTCACATGCTTGGGGTCATTCGTGTTTTGTAATAATAATAATAATAATAATAATAATAATAATAATAATAATAATAAATTGTGTTTATAGGCGCACTTTTCATTTGCGTAAACAAAACTCAAAGTGTTTTGAAATGTATAAGCCTTTACACTCACACAACTGACTAACCAGTAATACATATATTCATTTTTCTTTTTTTTACAGTGATACAGTGTTTTTTTTAATGAATAACATATTGGATGTGGGTGGAACTATGTACATTAGTATGTTACAGAGGTTGTTTTTACATTTAATTAATTTATATATTTTATTCCATAATTGTTGTGTTGTTTGTGAGTGACCAGTCAAGCATTTCTTATACTTGAACAGACATGAAATCCCCCTGGCTGAAACATAAACAATGCAACTACATTAGTTTTCACTGACATTGATTTTCTTAGCCAGGTTGGCGTCATGTAATTGTTTGCCATTAGAAGAAAACTGTGTCGTTAGATTTCAATGTTTAATGACTTAAACAAAGCCTTTGAGGCTTCATTAGTTTGCACAGTGGTGCAGCCCGAACTAGATTGTCTAAGAAAGAGATCTCTAAAGTTAAAGCAAAGAAAACTTGTGTCCTCAGGTGATCTGTCCTGTCAAAACGGAAATAAAACTATAAATAACAAAAATAAAATAAAGAATCAATATATAATTAAAAGCAGTCAAAAATCTAAAAACTTTAATTTATAGATGACGCATTAATCATAAAACTCTGAGATTCACGGTTATGGTCTATGTTATAAGAGCTTATTTTAATGATTTTATTCATGAGCAAAGTATTATTCAATACCTTCATGTTTCAGTGATGTATCCTGGCCTCTTATTTTCCCCTCCCTACCATTATAAATCAGTGCAGTGCTGTGGGATGACATGGATGCCAGCCCTCAGTTCTCTACACAGGAAGAAGACGACAAGTTCTCTGTAGTGTTTGATACACATTCTTTTAAAAGATGTCTTCAGATCAACACAGCACAACTGTGTCTCTGGCAGACAGAACAAAGATCGCCCAAATTAGAAATGAAAAATAAATCTTGAAAAAACTCCCGAGGAGCCAAGGACCGCAAGCGTGCTAACTGAAACAACCTCAGTGGCCGGTTGATATCTGCCAACACATTCTACCCAAAGCCATATTTTAGCAGCAATCAACATAATCATCAGCAATTTCACAATTTATGGTCATCATATAAGTAACACTTTCACTGTAGGTACTAACCAAGCTGCTTTGTAATTCATGTGAATGTGGGAGGTGTTTCCCTGGATGTCATCACCTCTGCAGAGGATCTTTATTTTAGTTTTAAATATTACTAATACATGCCAACACATCAGTTGAATTAACAACAAATGTCAAAATGTCAAAAATATCACACTACACTATGAGAGGTGTGCCATTGTGCCTCATTATTTTTCATTTGCTTTATTCAGTCCACAAAAAAGACTGTTCTTATACAATAGTGAGCATCATCTCCCAATTTTACACCAATTGTAAAAGACATTGTTCTGATGCTTTTATTCCGTGACACAGATTTCATGATCTCTGAGATGCCTTGTATTACCTCAGACAGAAAGGAAAAACAAACAAACAAATTGACTAATAAGAGGAAATTACAGTTTGGAAATGATTACAATCGTGTGAGCTCTCTAGGCAAGAACATGAGGCATTGCTCGGGATATTTTTCTCACCCTCTGCCTTTGCATATTTCACAGTGGCGTAGTCTTTGGAGATGTAAGTCATACTGAGAGAATTAGGCTCTGCATGCTAAAAAAGCATAAATACGAGAGAAAAAAAAAAATCATAACCAGCGGATGACCTTATTACACTCTAACGTGTACCATGCAGTAGCAATATTGCCTTTATTTGTCATTATTACCACCCGCCATTAATGTGAGTGGGAGGAATATCAATTTGACAAAGAGGGCCTCTGACTAAATGTTAAGGAGCCCCCAGTCATGTGAGGCACATTCCTACTGTTCTGAGTGAGCCAATATGGCTGTATTTTACTACTTATGGATATTCAGAGAAAGAGTACAGAGCGGGTGTTGCTGTAATAAAGCATTTACCAATGCAGAGTTGCACTGTGCACTGTGAGAACATATGTTAATGCTCTTGGCTGTGGCCAGAGAAACAGCAAGAGGTTTAGGGGAAAAAGCACATGGGACTGGCCTCCTGGAGCACACATTTGCCTTCTACAAAGATATTAATATGACTGGTGCTCAGTGGTGGAAGAGGAAGAAAAATTACCCTGGCAGTGAGGAGAGGTTTGTTTTGGTGATGGTGATGGACCCCAATTGAGTGAGGCAGGCTGGGGAAAAGAGACAGCTCTGTGCTCAGTGGCTTTTGAATTACATCAATGGCACACTTTTAACTGACTGCACTGCCAGAAAAACTGACATCAACATATTTGAGAAAGATATGCATGGAGCAAATGGGGATATGACTGTGAGCCTTGTCTCTGTGCTTTATCAATGTTTTACCGAGTCTGTGCCACTGGCTTTGCACGAAGGATTGCTTCTGTTCCCTCTCAAGAGTTGACAGTTACAGTACGTATTGGAAAGAAGTTGTCAGTTGAAGAAAAATATTGAATAAAATGTACGCTGTTCAAAGAAGTCACAATGAGGGAACACAGGAGGGAAAATGATGCCCTGACCCAGTAATTTTACTGCATTTCTACTGTGTGTTTAGAAATGCGTAACTTCCAACGACTGCTAAGTTATCGCCTTGCTCGGCTTTCACATTCATACGGATTACCTGAGAAAATATTCATGAACTTGACATTTGTGTCATCCGAGACGGTGGTAAAAGTGGTGCCTCGTCCGAAATATTGCGTACGTTGACTGTAAATATTTGATCAGTAGCAGCAAAGTCAGAATACATTGTGTGTTCTGGGTGCATTGAATCTTGCTGCAATTAAGCATTCCTGTGAATGCAGTTGCCTTCGTCATCTATTAGTCTATGTTATGTTCTTTAGCTTTTATTAACATGTCACTGGTAGAAGTACACATGACATTGCCTTGTACCATCTCTACTTGCTTTGTCCAAATAAGGAAATGATTACTGCACAAAAGAAATACCTAATTTACAAATGTTTTCACTTTGTACAACATTCTCCAAATATTCTTATGTGGAGGTCTAAGTACAAAGAGGAATGTGTGGTTGATGTTTTGAATTAATCCAACTTTTATACTGTAGTCTTTCAGTCATATTCAACTTGCAATCTGCTTTGTGTCGGAGAAACATTCCCTTCATTTCTCATTGTAAGAATAGCGATATAATTGGACATTTCAAAGATGGTTTTCTGTATTCTGAGAACAGATAACAGCAACGGTTTAATTGTTTGACTTACAACCCACAGTAAATTGTACATACATTACAAATGCACACATTCTGCATAATGCAGTTTCCTCCATGAAAAATATGATCTCTTATGATAAAAATTGATCTCTGTGTAGTGATCAGATTACATATAACTGGTAATAGCAGCAAAATCAATCTTTTTTTGAAGTGAAGCCCCGTCAACACTTCCGCATAGAGAAGGCTTTATTCTTAGAGACAAGTATTATCCCTGCTTGTTAACAGTCGTTAGAATTGTTCATGTTTAACACGATTCTTTGTGAAATCCTTACGCTTGTGATAATATATGAAGAATGGCAGTGAATACATTTTGAAACCCAGATGAAATTAGCTGACTGCCGTTTCAGCTAACCATTCATTAGATCATTTTCATAAATGTTCTGAAAAATCATTAATCAATATTATCTTTGTGACTCATGTTTGTCAGTCAATGACAATCATTCTGGCTTTGCTTCAAACATGAGCCTGTGATACAGTATGTCATTGTACAACACAGTCTATGGACAATGCCTCTGCCAGTCTCAATGAAGAAAACTGTCAGATGTTTCAATGGGAGATAGATCAAACGGATGAACAATTCACGGGACTAGTCAATCTTGATAAACTGAAGTTTTGACACATCGAAGGGCTTTCCATTCTCTTTCCCGCCATGTTTCCTCTTTGACGGTACACTTAGTTGCCACTTTATTACGCGCACCTCCGCATTAATGCAGCTCACTCCTCCAGATAGTGAGTCAAGCGTCTGTGACTCACTATGCAGGCAGACAGCACATGCCGACGAGGTCGAGAGGTTTTGTTACCGTCCGGCCAAATCTGTAGTCTCCATGCGAGTCTCACCAACATCTACAGTGGGTCTAATTCCATTTCAGTCAAATGCTGCACCAAGTGTTTTTATCCCACAGCGCCAGAGTCAGCTGTGGCCGTTGGCGTTATGTTTTCGGATTGTCTGTCCGTCCCATTCTCGTGAATTCAATATCTCAGGAATGCCCTTGTGGCAATGTCTTCAAATCTGCCACAAAGGTCAACTTGAACTTAAGGATCAACTGATAAAATGGTGGTGGTCAAAGGTTAAAAGATCAAGGTCACCGTGACCTTATGTCCGTCCCATTCTTGTGAAAGCGTTTTCTCAGAAATGCCTGGAGGGAATTTCATTACATCTATCACAAACATCCACTTAGACTCAAGGATGAACTTTTTAAATGTGCTAGTCGAAAGTCGGAAGTGAAGGTCAGTGTGGTCTTACAAAACACTCTTATGGCCATAATCTAAGAATAAATATGTTAATTAAGTCACAATTTAACACTGATTATAAATAGGATAAAATTATGAAGTGATGACATTTTATATCTAAAAGGTGTGACACTGTCACATCATAATGTTCTGCAAAAACACTTTTCTCGCCATTATTCAACGCCATTATTCAACGCCATTATTCAACGGCATAATTCAACACCATAATTCAGGAACAGAAGGGAAGACTCTGGCCATATTTGAAATTTGATCCGATACTGATATGTTGATACTAATCTTCAGTGATCAAATAGAACTTGTGTGCTGAGATATTTGAAGCATTGTCTTCTGCGACAGCTACAACTTTGTTTTCTATCAGAATCAGCTCTATTGGCCAAGCATGTGAACCCATACAAGAAATGTGACTCTGTCTTTTTGTTTCTCTCAATGAACTTACTACATTACATACAGCAGAAAAACATCAACAAAGCTTGAAATATAACAAGTCAATTCAATAGAATTTTATTTATATATCCCTATATAAGAAATCAAGGGGCTCACAATATCTACAAAAAGTGACATCCTCTATCCTTAGACATCCCCCCCCCCCACTCAGATGAGGAACAACTCATGTATCCCTTGTCCTCCTCTCCGCCGCGGCCTCCACACTGTCCAGTTACAACCTTATTACCAAGCTGGCCTTGGTTAACGGCTTGGTGAGACTGCTGATATCAAAGCCTTGATGCCACTACCCCAGCACACCACAGCAAAAAATAGAGCACTGGCTACTACAGCCTGTTGCACACAATAAAGGATCTGAGTCTCCTCAAAAAGAACAGTCCTTTCTGAAGAGGGCTTCAGCATTGTGAGTCCAGTCCAGTTGTGTTATTGATGATGTGGACTCCATGGTACTTGTATGAGTCCACTCTATTCATCTACTCTCAGGGTGTCTCCTGTTCCTCTGGTAGAACAACACCAGCTCCTTGGTGTTTCTTGAGCTCTTGGTGTTTCTGATATTGAGCTTCAGATAAATGTCATTGCACCATGTGACGAAGCTCTCTATCAGTTGTCCGTATTTCTCGCAAAAAATTGTCTCTATGTGAAGACAGCATGTTTTTCACTGGAATCATATATGTCAATATAGTGACTTCAATTGCGACAAAACATATACTTAATGCCTTTCATTAAATTCCTTGTGTAAATGCAGTTTGACTGGTTGGTGTTTACAAACACAAGGCGGACGTTCTAGTGTTTTACTGATTCTGATGCAAAGTGCCCTATTAGTGTAAGCAATGTTGCAGTGTTGAGTTGGTGTGGAAATCTGCATATTAGGACTTATGGAAAAAGACTATTGGACTTTGATATATACATATAGATATATACATATTTTAATTGCCTCAGAAGGCCCATGATCACTACAACTCAATCTCTGAAGAGTAGAGAAACCTTAACTTGCTTAACAAATCTGTGCTTCTGTTGCAACATGCAGATGGTCAGAATGTGATTTAAATTCGATGGATCTCTCGTGTCTGGTATGAAAATCAGAGGGTGTTGTTGAGGTTAATGGGTTAATGTGGTGGGGAATGTTTTCTTGCCAAAGTTAGCCCCATAAATATCAAGTACTCTTCAAGCCACAGCATACTTCACAGATTACTCAAGGGTTTTTCAACTCTAATCGTAGTAATAATAATCAGGACGATGATAAGATAATAGTCACTTAGTGTGCTAGGGTGGAAGGATTGGCCGAGGGGTGGAAGGAGAGCACATGGGGCCTGGAGTAATCTTCACCCGATGTATGTTTGTTTGTGTTTATGTTTAAGTTGAAGTTTACACAACACAAACAAGCAGTCCATGCTGGTTTCTGTCACGTAAATAAACTTATAAATACTTTCTTATAAAAGACTATTCACCATGAAAAACCCCTCTGTACTGCTCAAAATGGTACAGTCTGAGTTCCCTCAACTATAAAGCCCATTGGAAGCTCACACTTCCTGTTTGGCAGTTTGGACCCATGACCAGCAGCGACCACATCAATTGGAGCTCATTAACAAACTGACACCAACAAGGGGACTTGAAGTATTTCTGTAAAACTATGAACATAAGAGTTTAATTCTAATTTCTGCTAAACATGGCTAATTCCGTTGCTAGCAATAAACCAGAAATATATGGCGATTTTGCACAAAAGTACGGTAGCTGTTTAGTAGTTGTGTATTTAACAGTAAATCCAACAATTTTGCACAAATGTAAGATAAACACACAAAGTAAAAAGCTAGCATGCTATAACATTATCCAAGTGACCATATCTAGGGTGTTGGTATTATCAAAGGGCAAGATGTTCATCCCTGTAATGCGATGAATGTATTGATATTATAGGATGCAAAAAGGGGCTTGAACAGTAGCTGGAAAAAGTCTTATGTCTGCCAGTACTTGATGTACTTATGATATGTTTGCTTTTATAAATACAGCCAACATTGTTGCTGACCAGCTGCGACCTCTTTATATTGACCGTGTACTATTTTTTTTCCCCGAGGGGATTTTCAAGCAAGATAATGTGTCATTGTCTGAAGATGGTTCCAGGAAATTACTTTACTTTACTCCAATGGAGTGCACAGTCCTCAGATCACAGTCTAATAAAACACTTTGGGGATGAGGTGAAGTGGGATGTTCACAGAATTCACGCAAAACCTGCAACAACTACACTGTCAAGTCAGTATAGATCAAGATCCCTATGGAACATGTGTGGCACCTTGTTGAATCAATGCTTCAAAAATAAAGTTGCTATTCTGAGGGTCGAAGAGTGCTGTACACAGTAATACGAGAGTGTACCTAATAAAATTGTCAATGAGTGTATTTACAACACCGGTAAAGGACACTTCAGTAAGAGACCTCCGGCTGAAATATTTCTTCCCTTCCTTGGCTTCTTAGCATAGACACCATGACATCCTGAATTTGCATAGTCGTAAAGATCAATGTAGCTCTTGGAGGCTGGTGTGACACTTATTCAAAAAAAGCTCCCCTTCTTTTCCCTAGTGTAGTCTAGAGCAAAAAGGGGTGAGCAGGCAGTGAGTGATGTGGGTAAAGAAATCCAGACACTTCCTCAGCCGGAGTCAACCTCAAAGAGCATTTTGTCCTGTATCTTCTCTTGGTAAAGTACCTGCAACCCTCTTCACATCACCACTGAATCAAGGTCTGTTTCACACTATTTGATTCTGTTTGATGTCAGTTGAGATGTGAAACAAGTAATGGAAGAGTAAAAAAAAAAAAGAAAAGAAAAAAGGACATATTTTCTAAAACTGGGAGCATTTTTTTTTCCTCCTTATCTTCATCTTTTAGCACATGAGTGATTTTTGGTAAGTGATAATTATTAAGTTAGATGTCACTGCATTATGAAGGATGTCCTTCAAGCTGGGCAAGATTTCAAGGGACAGCTTGACAAAACTCACTTTGAATTTGGTTGAAAGCATGTCTAATTGAATTTTGATACGTAATTAAATCAAGCAATAAATCAGCCCAGATCCCACTGCAACTGACAATTCAACACTCCTGAGCACCACAAGCTAATTATGATGAAGTTATTATCTCAGCCAAAGGGAGTACTCTGAATGGCTCCTTCTGCATCATGTAGAATCTTTTCAACTAGAATGTACTCAACCTTGAGGAAAGGGCATCTCTCATATTAAGGATACAGAAGATCCTATAAATGTCACTCGCTTGGTTGGAAATGTATCCATGTTGAAACATTGTCCCACTTTAAAGCAGGTGATTAAAGCGGTCCCAGTGAAATGTCTTTGACTCACTTGTACACATAAACACATTGATGCACCGAGCAAGAAATTATTTGATGTGTTGTAAATCAGCAATTACAGCTGGTAGTAATTTCTCCCAATAATCCCTTGATGTGTAGGAAGTGGCTATATTGATTAAACATGGATTAAGAGCATCGTCCTCATCATCTGGTTCCCAGTCTGATATGGTTAATCAATTACATTCCCCTGCGACTTAAGTATGCTTTAGATGCCATGCACTGCGCATGTAATCTCATGACATAAGGTATTAAATCAGGTCTAATTATAACTGCAGCTATGTGTCAAATCCAACTCTTATAATACCTTCCCCGAGAAGACAGATTGGTGTGTCAGTAAAGGGGTGTAAAACAAAATGTGTTCTGTCACTTGATCCTTGTAAATAAATAAGCATAAATGAATAACATGTGTTTTAAGTGATCAGCCTGCCTGAAGCTGAGAAACCTTTACAAACACATAAAGAAGTGAAAAAGGCAAAATTCTCCAACTCCCCAGACAACCATACTAGATCTAGCTGGTATGGTTTTCGTAAATGAATCCTCTGCAACAATTACCAGAGTAGCCTCCTTCTGCATAATTTGATGAGCAAAGAGAAAATTGATGAACTTTTTTAATCATTACGCCGCTTGGGATTCTGACACAAGCGCCACAGAGAGGGGAGGGGGGGTCCACCACTACAGCTGCTAGGGAGCTGTTTTCTCCCTTCCTCTCTTTTCCTCTTCCTACCTCCCCTTCTTTAATTCACCCAATTTGTCGGACCAAATGAAACAGCAAAAGGTTAGAGTGTGGAGTAATTAACAGCAGCTAGCCTAATGAAATCAGGAGGGGCCGGTACACTGGGAGGATCAATACCTCGCTAAGAGCGAAGCAAGAGGGGGGGGGGGGGATTGTCCAGGGGAAACACGCATATACGGGACCACTTAATAATAATAAGCTGATGAAAAGGCAACATGTTGTCCACTTGTAAATCAAAATTGGTTCGAACACACTGTGACATTATTGCTGTCTAGTAATTGTGTTAAAGGAAAGTTGCTCCTTGTGCACACTCAAGAAGTGTACAGGATTTATACCACTCGCAGTGGTTTGCTGAGAGGGTTTCCCTTTATTGAATGTCAATAAGTACATCAATACACTTTGGACAACTGAACACCAATGCAGCGGGAAATGGAGATTCTATTTATCTAAGGCTACACTTAAGTATATTGAAGACTTTATTAGCCGCTTTTGATGAGGAGGTGTTTTGTTTGCAACAGTTTTATTATGCTGCCCAAGACATGCTGCGTCCGCCAGAAATATAAGGAATGTAAACTTGAACTCTGCCCACTGTTTCTTGGCTGAGATATCCACGGCACTTGTGCGTGCACACATGAGCAGATGGCATACACGTCCAAGTTTTTCCACTGTGAAGATTTGTGTTACGCGTGCATATGTCTGCATGTGTGTGACTGTGACACGGCCACCTGACAAAGTTGTCATTTTTCTTCTATTGATAAATTCAGCTACATCCATCTCATCCACGGGGATAACCACTTGATAGCAGGACCACATGCTTTTCTCGCACCCTCTCTAAACAGCTTAAATCGTGGACTGTGGCTCTGCCCTGACATTTCTGGTGTACCCAGAAGTCCTGACAAATCCTGCTTGACCATTATTTTCACACACTTCGTTCAGGGAGACTCGCTGAACAGCAACACAATGCAGTGAGCCTGATCAATGAACTCCGAAGTCAGAGTCAAAACAAATGTGAAATACGCAAAGGCAAGCTTTGGCTGGTCTGTTTCTTGTCTCTTTGCTTCACTCTAAGCTTCTCACCACCTTCAAAGGTATTTACACTACATAGTGTACTGTGACGTGGGAGGTTGTAGAGATGGGAGCAGCAGATCTCATTAGTGTTAAACTATTAGGAGCACGGGGACCCCGGGGACGAGAGGGTTCAAGGTTTTCGGTGTGGCTTGAAGTTATCACATCATACACTCTTTGAAATTATTTTTCACAAATTGCAGCAAATCGTCTTCAGCCACCTTTTTTTTTTTGACTTTGACTTTGACTTTATTGCTAATGTTATTAACTCAACAAAGTTTTATACCGTGATGCTATCCTGTTCTTGGTAGATTGAGGAGGTCAACCAATTTAGTTAGGACATGTACAAAATGTTTAAACGCTGGGTTTCATTTTTCATATGATTATGATAAAATGGTGGAATACGTCCTTGTGAAGCCAACTGATCATTTTGTAGTAATTGCTGAAAAGGAGCACAAGGAAGATGAAGTTGATTGATATTCCTTCATAGTAGAACGTAGTAATGTTCCCAGACCTCTGTGTCATCACAGAGGACAGGGGAAAATCCCGTCAAAGAAATTGGAATAACAAGACGTTAGAAATTCAGATGTAGTTATTTCATTGGCTGCGGTTGTTTTACGTACAGTATTGTGCCTGCAAACCTTTGTTTATGTGCTTCTCAATCGTGCTTGAATTCAGAGTTTTCTGATGAAATAAGAGTTGTTAGATAATACAGTCAATGACTTACAGTAAATAGGTTTGCCCTGTTTGCTGTTGCCTCGCCGTTATTACTTGTAGCTTTGCTTTGTACTCTTTATTTGGTTGTGTTGAAATGAAACACAAGATTACAAATAAAATGACTAATACTAACTGTCAAATATATATATATATATTGCCTGGCATTAATGCTTAGAGGTATGTACGGTAATACAATAAAGAACTCGGTGGCCTGGTGTTCTCAGTTATAAATCTTTGATTAACTTATATTCCTTTTTATACTCTAAATGTAAACATAAATGTACTGAGGGAGATTTACTAGCGTATGTACAAAAGCTGATGGAAAATTCTCTTTTTAATATCCCTGGTATGCACACAGTGGGCTCATTGTCTTTCTCTTGCACACTGCAGGCTTCCAGCGTAGATGTAATATTAGCTACCCTCCAGTCACCTACGCACAGCTGGAATGCACTCTTACCTACCTTCTGTCAAAGCATTTTGATTATTGCCCAGTCCTTCTACCTCTGTGCCAACCTGGCATGCCATGGCTCAGACCCTCACTGGAGAAGATGGGTTATTGCAGCACTTCAACTTGTCTCCAGTTGATACTGTAACTCGGTGCTGGGGAACTGAAAGCCTGCACTGTAGTCAGAATGTGCTTTACATGCCATACAATGCTACGGTATAGGCTACATGTTTCTGTCACTCCTACCTACATACATGTATTCACTGTGCAGCCACTGTATTTCAAAATCGGGATTCATTTTGGATACAGAAACAATAGCACAATAAGGTCTGGTGTTTTTAATCAATTATTTATCCAATATTTTAATGATCAGAGTGCCTGGGGTGATCAAAGGCTCGGTTCAAGCTCCACTGCCTTCGCTCGCTAAGACATCCCTCTGTACTTTGATGTGGTTCACCAACAAATGCACTTATCTTAAGCATAACTCTCTCTCTCCCAGGCTTGCATGTGGGTGCTTTGAAAGCACTAGTTTGAGAGGCATATTACAAAGAGAGGGTCACTGACCAATCCATACTGAGCAGGAAAAAGAAACTCACATATTTATGGTCTCCAGCAATCAGATGTACAACTACTATTTTGAATGTCATCTAAGTGTGAGACAAGCATAGGTCACCTTCTCAGATCTCCCATGTACATTATCATATATTTAATTGGTTGGCAACTTGAAGTACGTGTCACAGGATGCTGAATAAAACATTACTTGGAGAAGAAACAACTGCTTGATGGCAGCCTCAAGTAAAATCCTGCTTTAAATGACTGGTCAGTGGATGCAAATGAGACCTGACACATGTTGGTGGGCTCAAATATTTATTTTTTACACGTATTTAAAAAATAAAGTTGTCAATTAATTCACAGAGGTTAGTGCTATAGCAGTTCCAGCCATAATGATAGTCAGGTGTTTTGAAGTACAGTATGAATTATGTTTTCCAGCTTACGACAAGGTCATAAAATCTTTTTTAGACATAACCTATATATGTCTCCATTTGCAGAACAGTCGTGCGTTAGATTGTGTCTATATATTATTTGTTCATAGCCTAGATGTGCATGCGCCATGTTAAATGAAAACAATTGTATACATCAATTCATTGCGAATTCCTTTTTTCTTAATTTTACAATTTAAAATAAGTTCTTATTCTAAGTGAGTATGATGATTGCGCTTTTGGAATTTCTTTATACAAACCGACATATAGGGTCCTTATAGCAGGATACTTCAGCTAGCATATGTCTTTGAGCCATAAGTCATAATATTGTTCTACGTCATTTATCTGTCACCTATTTCAGACAATAAACCTGCATGTATTAGTGTTTTTGCTACACGGGGGGGAGCAACATTGACTTATTACTTTATAAAGTTGTCATTGCAAACATGTTAGGAAACAGTTGCCTCTGTACTCATCAAGCAGACACAAAACAAAGCAACATTGTCATTCATTAAGAGTCATGTTTCTCTCCCAATGTTTACCCATAGCTCTGTTTTAGTCACCACCAACTCCTGTGGGTAATATCTACATCTTTATCTGCCAAACGCTCCACTATGTTCACCAGTTGCTCACTGATTCTGTCCAACGGGTACGGGCTGTGGGTTATCGGAGCTATTTTTTAAGGAAATAGCTGCACTTATGATGTATCATGTTTGAAATTGAAGTTAATTTGAATGTTTTCAGCACAACACTTAAAGATGAAGATGTAGCCATAGAGCAGAGCAGTGGCCTAATGGCTGCATGTGCTGAAACTGCCACATTACAAAATGTTTAATACAAAATCAGAATCTTGAAAAAGAAGAGTCAAACTGTGGTGATGCATTGTTATTCATCAGAGTAAATATTGTTACTGTGGTCAACAATATTCAGTTTGCATGTCTTTAATTTAACTAGATACTTCATAACAATGCCATGACTTAATGGTTACCTATATAAATACCTTTAGTACATCTTAACTATGTCTCCACACAACACTATACTACTATAAATACTTTACAATACAGTTTAATGTACTGTTCCAGGTAGTTATTTGTCAGACGTTTGGAGACTTTACTTTTGAATTTAGTTTAGTTGTCCAACCTGAAGCTCCATTTATTTTTTGATGAATAGCTTTAGGTCAGCTGCTCTATCGCTCACTCAGTAGCAACTTCCCTTGGTGAACAATTATGGCGGGATAATCTGTTGACATGAACTTGTTTCCTGTTCATTGTTTCAGCGTTCCACCTCAGCAGTCCTCTCTGCTTCTCCCCTGTCTAAGTGGCTCCTCACTGCCAGATTTCTTCTATTTTCTTTGCAAATCAAGTCATGTACTTAGATTATTATACACAGTACAAAGAAAACAAAATTGGTGATTAAAAATTAAATACTCTTATCTCTCTGTGAGTTATCTCAGTCCCCAGAGAGAGGATGCTATTTTGCAAGCTTGCGGGTGTCTTTTGTTCCCAATTTAGAAGCTTGTCGCTGTTTATTGTTAATTTTTGATGCTTCATTTGATATTCTGCTCACTTTCCTCCCTGACATGCAGAGAAAACATCTTTATCAAAGTGTCAGTTGTATGGGTTGTATTGTCAGGATGTCAGGTTTGCCCTATTCTTTACATTTCTGGGGAGAGGGTGTATGCTCCGCAGCCCGGTTTGTTGGCGTGCCAACCGAGCACAGAAATGTGCTGTACAAACTCTGCGTCTGAGGAAGAAATCAATATGTATCCTAAATCTCTATTCCAACTTTAAAAAAAGACTTTAAACCAAAAAAAATCCATGAGGTTGTCAATTGCGAACTCTGACTGACTTTATGAAGACTGGAACGATCCCAGTGCAGTTTCCTTTGTTTGCTCCACGTATTCATTTCCATAGTAAATCCTCTGTAGAGTTGAAGTAAGACAGTGATGTGAAATGTTCTTCTGTCTTTGCAGGAGGCCTGTCAACTTGGCAAGATAACTTCTGTGAATGTAAGTCTGTTCTCTGCTCCTTCTTGCATGTGCATTTCCATAAGTAAAAAGGTCTATCGTTTTATTTTGCAATAAATCTGCATGTCTCCCTTATAATCTTTCTTGCCCAAAATATACATATTGTTGCTATTTGAAAACTTCAAAAGCACAGTTGTATCTATTGTTTTAACTTCAGTTGAAAGGTTCTGTGGTTCAAATGTTAAAAAACCATCATGATTATGAAACCCTTGGAAACTAAATATGATCCAATAGCGATGCATGATATATTCATCTTGTTCATTATAATTGTTTTATAGCTTTCTGTAAAAAATGCTTTGATACTGTCATGACCACATTCTAGCATGAATATGACTGAAAGGTTATGAGTGAGGTTTGTATGGTACCACAGATTTCTTTTCCCTTCAAACCATGTAGTATTTTATTGAAACAACAGAAATACTCAAACTTCATATTTATCCATTAAGAGCAACAACTTCTTCTTATCCCTTTAAATCATTATATATATATATATATATATATATATATATATATATATATATATATATATATATATAGGATATTGTAAAGTTTTTCAGACTCTCTCTTTTCTTTTCAGTGTTCCTCTCTTTATCTTTCAGTTCATGTCTGTACACAGTCACAGAGTTCACTCGTCTGTGGCCACTGAAAGTCAGAGTTCCTTCTGCACTTTGCACAAACTTATTTTTTTTATTCAGCAGAGAATGTTGCTGTACACCCCAACTTGTGTGTTTAATCATAACTAGATTTTGGAGAGCAGTCCCACATTGGCAGTCTAATTTCGGATTCTTATTGTATAATAGAGCTGGTGCATCGGACTACATATTAAAAATGATTTGAAGTTCTCAGAAGAACATTACAGTTCGGTGTAATACCCTGCTTTGCTATGACTGACGAATATCACTAATGCAGTCACAGTTCATGTTGCGCAGAGAACAGATGACAGATGAACTTGATTAGAATTTGATTTGTCACAAATCACCCCAGTACTCAGTCAACCCACTTGCTGCTACAATCACCTCCTTCTTGCATGTTCCCGCGAGCTCATCATTTCACACACAGTGGCATATCACCTCACACATAATACACTGCGCTGGAACAGCATGTACAAAAACAAAAGGACACACCCGCAAAGTGAAATCCCGAACAACATGTTTGTGGATGTGGCAATAGGAATGTGTGGGACAGAAATTATTTTGGGAGGAATACCTCGCCGTAGCTGTTTTCTTATTTTTTTCCCTCCACATAAGACATGTGAGACATGACAAATCACCATCTCCTCTGAACAGATTTATGCAGGTCTAGGTTTGCCCGCAAGCTGATCCTGATCTGAAATGGCAGCGACAATCTCCCCTGATTCACTCCTAAGTGGTCCCTGTTTATCACTCAAAGTGAGGTGGTTGTCATCCAAGTCATTCTCTGTGCAAGACTGAATTCTTTACTATTTCTAGAGAGTGGTAGTTTGAGGGGTAAAGTTTGTAATAATATAACTCAAAGAGCTTTGACCTACCAAAGTACAAGGTTGCAGCCACTTGGCCTCTATTCCTATATCTAAATATAACGGACTTCTAATCCGGTAACAGTGAATCCAGCCCAATCTGCCTATTGTCTGGGTGGTTACCAGAGGGAGGGTTTTGGATTCGCTGGCTTGTTATATGGTAGAACTTGGCATGCATCTCTCCTGCTCATTTTATCTCTGTGTACATACTTCTCAAGGCAGTGTTTTATCTGGCTGAACGGGCTTTGTTTGGTCTTGATATCTCTTACCGCAGCTTGTCTTTGCTTTATAGATTTCTGGCAGCTTCTTTAAATAAGTGATAATGCTTAGCAAAACACTCACCTTGACTCCTCGGCGAATGTTTGTTTTTGTTTGTCATGTTTGTCTTTCGACGTTGATGTTTTATTCACATTTGTCATTCCCACTGAGAGCAAAACTTTTATTTATTTAAGACCCATTAATGGTATTTAATTGTAATTAATATTGTCGCTCTAAACGACTTAGTATTGAGTGCATCGTGAAATCAAATTAGGCTTTTCTTAACATCTGGCACCAACTTGAATGGGCTTGAATAAACAGCCGTCTAAAAATGAACACACTCCCTTATGCAAAATGATTATGTCCTAATTGTCACGGACAGCTGTTTGTTCTAATAGATTCTGGATGCCATTGTTGGAGCAAGTTTCCAATAATTAGAGTCATGTGGAGAGGAAGCATGCTTTTTGTAGCGCTGCCAACCTTCCATAAGTGGGCTCTTTCTTTTGCTGGAACCTGGACTTGCTTTTTTCCGTGCATCCTCCAGTAATTTGAGAAACAGCTGCCAATGCTGTTTGAAAACAAGTAGATATTTAGACTACTTGAAAGCGTGGGCAAACATGGCATACAGAACTATATGATTTTGCCAACAAGGTATCCGTCTCCTCTCTGTCTTAGAAAATGAATAAAACCGCACGAGGAGTGGGGAAAAACACTCCTTTCTATACAGAACCTTAGAAATATACCTCATCCTTTTGGCAGCAGACGATGTCACAACACATGCAGTAACAAACACGATTAAATGAAAGATGTTCTGCATTACATATTTGTAAGATGGGTCAGAAATGAGTGTGGTGCATGTACATTCCTAATGAAAACAACAGCAAGAAAAAGCTTTTTGTTTTTGAGTTGTTATCTCACACATGTCGAAGGTTGTGTGTGTTTACTTCTTTGACTGTGCGCCCTTTTTTTTGTTTATTTCTTATCTGTCTTTTACTTGCTAGCATACGCTCACACACAAACTCACACACACACACACACACACACACACACACACACACACACACACACGCACACGCACACGCACACCACACACACACACACACACACACACAGAGTGACTTGTGGCCTCAGGATCTAGATTAATCAAGTGAATAGAATATTTAGCTAGCTGTTTCAACATCACAGCATTGAAAACCAGTCAGTTGTGCTTTCATGATGTTAATTGTGTGGATTTAGGTTAGTCAACCCTCTCTGATAGTTTTTAAATGAAGCTTTTTGTGCACTTAGTTTTTGGCAGTTTGTCCTTCATTAGTGCCAGACTTTATAACACTCTCCCTCTCTCCAATTTGCCAAGCCTTATTTAGTCTTATCAAAGAACAATAAGCGCTTTATCTACACACTATAGTAGCTACGGGTAAAATATGTTAGCACGGAGACATCACCTCCTCCTGAGCTTAAAGGAGCATGTCTTAATGATGTTTTTAAATTCAGGACTCACATAATGCTTTTTGATGCTACAGCGATGAAGAAAAATCAAGATAGTTGTATTTTGCTTTTGAAAAAAAAATTCTCTTATCAGTTTGAATAATGGGACGAATAAAACTCACCGCAATAACCGAAGCTGAGGGCGTAATTATATTTGATGTGTTTTATGCTCCTATACAGCGAGATGCAGTATGATGCTACTCGGGGAGTCATGTGAAGACATGAATTTAAGCTACAGTATATATCACTGCGACAATTTTACCGGTATTACCTCAAAGCCGAGTCAGGTCTTCTCACTCCTCATTTTTTTTTCTTTGTCAAATGAAAAAGGAAAAGATATAAAAAAAAAAAACTAAAGTAAAAAATGAAATCAGTGGTATCTACAGATTGCACTGTGCCTCACAATATGAACGATTGTAACCGTGCGGTTTGTTTTATGGATGAATCGCTGAACATGATAGCAGACACACAGGATGTGTTTTCTTTTTTAGCTCTAAAGGAAGGTCGCAACATGAACTTCTGTAAACCACCAGAGAAATCAAAGAGGCCCACACCTTTCAGAAGAAATGCCCACACTCCTGTGATCCCCGAGACTTTACAAATCAAAGTCTCAGCCTCCACACACATTCCACTTCTTATGTGTCTAAACTGGATGAGAGGGAAAACTAGGACAAAGTTCAACCTGTTAATACACATCCCTTCTTTTATCAGGACGGGAAGTCTCAATTATAAATCTTTTACACAGTTTCTTCTCTGAAAAGTAATTCGCTAGACTCGACAGACCAGAAATCATTTTTAGGTTACGAGGTCATTGTTTCAATTAGTCCCCCTGGTGACATGATGCAATTTTGGCATATCTTCCAACTAAAAGCAGGTAAAGATGATGGATGCAGTGCTGGGCGTGTAACAACAACAACACTTGATGCAATTAGGAAAGGATTTCCCTTGTAAATGCCGCCTCGCAGTACTCATTCACCCATAAACGAGCATTGTTGTCACCACTCATGATGATATTAATAATCTTTGTTTGTCGTTGGAGGTGTGCCAAGACTCTCTTTAGGAGCAGAGAGAATACCTATAACGGATACTTTCTTTAGGACCAAGGTGTACGCATCTCTGGAACGACAGGACGGGATTTTAAATGTTTCTCTCTGGTGGCAAATAAATGAATGAGTCAGTGTTTTTGATTTAAACAAAGTAAAAGACAAGCAATAATTGAGGTTAAATCTCAAACTTTAAATTGATGATGACGTTGGCTTTTTTTACAAGGTTGGTCATTAGCTTAGGTGTTGTGATATGGCTCTGTAGGTAGTTATGGTTTTATAGTCCCAGGTTTTGAGATGTCTGAGATTTCGGTCCTGTGCCTCAAAAAAAAGGAGGGGAAAGTAATTTCAATTGTGACGCTCAAAGCGTTGAAATACTACATTTTTAAACATTTAGCAACAATGTGGTATCTCCAGAATGAATGTCCTTGTTCCTCTGGACATACCTCACTGTGAACCGTTTGCATTGTAACTACTCTCTACTGCAAAATATTCCCTATGAAGACCGTTGTCAATGTGTTCTATTACGTTTTTCAGAAATACTTGAAACTTTTTTAAATGTAATTTTTTTTTGTCAATGCTGTGAGCACCATACAATTCATCTCGATTGTACTTGTTGTGGAAGAAGAAATCTCAGAGGTGGATATCTCGAAACCTGGACATTTTCTCTCATTTGTAAGCCTTTATTCTACGGCACAATCTGTCTTCAGTGTTGGAGTAGGTACACATGTTAGGCCCCTTAAAATTGCTTAGTAATTAAACCATGTATCTCACTATTTATTCAGCCCTTCTCAAGCTCTTGCTCTATAGAATTAAACTTGGTCTTTACGTGTGACCTACAGGACTACAGAAGTGGCTCTCTGACTTATCATGTAATGGTTTATTCCATTCTCACCCACACTCCACTGCTGTTTTTTGTAAACTTTTTTGCGCATTTTAAACAGGGCAGAGTATCTAACGGAAGGTTCCTTGTTTGTTGGTGTGCTCTAGACCCAGCGCCGCGTGACATTCCATCTTCCAGACGGTTCCCAGGAGAGCTGCAGTGACAGCGGGCTGGGAGACCCGGAGCCAAGCAGCACGGCCAGCACCACCCAGCCTCTTCCCCTCAGCTTCCCCCAGGAGGAGTACTATGAGCAAACATCACCTAACAGCCGCACCGAGGGAGATGGAAACTCAGACCCTGAATCTAGTAAGTACTGACTTTTGCTCAGGCAACAGGCAAATCTACTATTTTATATTTTTCATTTTTATGTTTTGTTTGTGATTTTCGAGGCTGACTCTCCATAATGTAATTTATAAATGGCCATCTGTGTTTTTAGACAGTCAAATAATTTACTGAGATTACAGCTGTGTTTGTCTCAGAAACGAGACAGCTTTGCAAACATTTAACAAGACACAATCTTCTGTCAAATAACTAGTAACAAGCTAGTTACGCTATTTTTGTAAGGTCATTAACTCCTGCTCCATGTACCGTTTTTTGTCAGTTTCACAAAAACCATCTCAGTCATATTAGAAATGCAACTAAATTGGATTGAATCAAAACAAGAGGTGAATATGTTGTCATGGGAGTGCAAAAATAATACTAAGTGTGTAACTTGCACAACGCTGCATTTATTATCAAAATTTAGTTTGTAAGTCTGAATTTTGTAAATGCTGTCCTGTGCTAAAGCTAAGCAATGTAAGGGGAATTGCACCTCTGAAGTTGGAACTCTGTTGCTGAATTTATTCAAATGATTCACAAGACAGCTGTCACTGCCTGGCTTACTGCCCAATGATGTTCTACATAAAAAGCCCCAGTTGAATGATGGGATGCGCAACTCCTTCCTCATACATATACAACAGATTTGTTTTAAATCATTGCTCAAACAACTGGCTGAGGGGGAAAAGAAGTATGCTTAAGACACAGCACAGAGGACCCTGGTTGTTTCCACCAGTTGTAGCGTAGATCCTAAGCCTGTGCACCAGCAGCATGCCAATGATGCTGCTGAAATGATTTTGCTCCACCTTAACATGAACAAGGCTATCCTGACTCCCCTATCACTGTCCTTGTCACATACCAACCCCCTCCACTTCAGGCTGGATATTCTAGTCCTGGTGGGTTAGATTTTATTTTGTGCAGATAACCCTGCATAGTGTATTACAGGCCGGATGGAGGCTCAGATCGCTGCAGACCTTCACTCCTCCTGCGGCCTGTGTGCATCATTGCTAGAAATGCATTAGCCCTTGCACGGAGTTACCTGTCAAAAAAAAACAAGTCTGTTTTTTTTTCTTCTATCCAGCAGACAAAAATATCTACAGGACAGGTAGAAATAGATTGCTTTGCATACACCTATGTGCAGTATAGCCATTGTGTCACAACTGTAAGTGAGACAACAGTCTTTGGTGCACCTGCCTCCACATGCCCAGGACTTCGGTGTGAGTGTGAGTGTGAGTGTGAATGCATTTGTTAGACATTAGACAAGATGGGTGACATCCTGGCGATGGATTCCTGTTCATTTACATGCAAAGGTCCGTTCCATATGTGATTCTTCTCTTTTTGATACGAAGATATTACAAGTTACAGCAAGAAATCTTGTTTTTACAAGATAGCCACACACAGGTGGCCTCCATATTCCCTCACACACACACACACACACACACACACACACACACACACACACACACACACACACACACACACACACACGCACATGCACACACACAGCAGTATCAGTACACCAGGCACATACATAAACACACATTCAAACACATACATCTAATGATCAAACCACTCCTTGCCCAGCTGTTCCCTTTAATGTATTCAGCAGTGTGACAGCAGTGATTCATATATGTGATTCATTCACATACAGAGGCAATTGCTCATCATCTCATTAATATTCAGTGACATAAACATCTCATACTTCATAAACTTACTCAAATACTGCCCTTATTACCTACTACTCCTCTCGGGTAATATTTGTTGAAGTGGATTAGTTTTAGATAGAAGACCATGCTAATGTAGTAAAAGCATGTGTACTCTTACAAATTGCTGCATTAAAAATCAGAGTGAGAGTGTGTTAACAGACTTACAGCGAGTGTAATATTGGAGTCTAATATTAGTAATTGGATATTAAAAAAGTCAACGCCCCTAGTAATACTCTGTTGTAACCTTATGACACCAAACTATATTAAAGCAAATGTAATTCTTACTGATAATACCATAAAAAAAGTACCTGATAATATTTAAGGGGTTGTGTAAACACCATATAAGAAGTGATTTGATTACTTTTATGTACATATATATTATTCCTTATGAAATATATGTAGAACTATTCAGCTTTCAGATATATATTGCTTGCCTTTCCAGGCTGCCAAGATATACAGGAAGTTCATATTTAATATTTCTATAATTTAAGTAAATACACTTTACACCCCATATATTCTGACCTAAAGTCAAGAAAGTTTCTTCATTTGCTTTTAGGTGCCGTTGATTTAACACACGCTCGCACACACGCTCGCACACATGCTCGCACACACGCACGCTCGCACACACGCTCGCACACACGCTCGCACACACGCTCGCACATCATTTGAAGAGTCAACCGGCTACATTTTCTCCTTCCAGAAGTTAAAAGATAAACTTTGACTCTGTGCTGCTCAGTTCAAAAAGAGAGATGCATCCCGTGGATGTTGACCGTCTCAGAGAAGAGTGCATTGGTGACAGAGGGGGGCCTGAGATGGATACGATATTGTTTTATCAATAAGCACCAGGCTGGCAAGGCGGTGGCAATCTCTTATTATGTCGACTGAATTTGTAAAGCGGAAAAAGAACAAGGAAAAGTGGAAACGGGGGAGAGGAGATGGAATGACTCCAAGTGAAGAGGGAGAAATAGAGCTGAGAGATTGAAAGACTCAAGAGAGAAGAGAATTTCAGGAGTCAAACGCGGTATTGTTTCGTAAAGGTGCTTCAGCTTGGACCAGAATGTCAACTTGCACTGAATAATTGTCTGAGCCAAAGGCAAGCCATGTGGCCTTCTTATGACAATGAATTTCTCAACTCCTCTTTAAACCTGCATCTTTATTAGACCACCCACTCTTGAAATAAAGTTCATATGACATTTTATGTTTCTATTATTTATGAGTTAGGCGGCTGTTCATTTTATGGGCTTTTGCTTCCCCCTCCAGGCTGACTTCACCACCCGCCATCAGTCTTTGTGCTGTCGCCTCTTTTTTCACACATTTTTCCAAAAGGTTTTTTGATATTTCCTCCTCTGTCTCGACAAATAGATAAAAGCTGCAAATTAATATCATTAGCATGTGTGTTTTTAGGTCCAACCCCCCTCACGTCTTACAGCTGGCTTTTGCAGAACTACACATCCAGAACAATTAGGCATGATGAATTGTACCTGTCCCTTTAGGCCAAATTGCAACACTACATCAACACATCAAAAACAGGAATGCATAATGATATGCGATGCATCTCTTCCCTTGAATATGAAGGATGTACTGTTTCAGCGGATTTTCTTTCACGTACTGAGTCAGTGCAGTGGCGTCCTCTGCACAGTTTTACAGAGGTCTGCCTTGTAGGCATCAGTAGAAACTGACTTTTCCTGGATTCACTAAGTGCACTGTTTAAGTGGAATACTAAAAGCTCCCAGTTGATGAAAATCTTATTCTTGACCCATCTTGGCTCACACACTGATGTCCTGATGATTTGATTGTTGTTGTTGTTTTAAAAAAACAATGTGCACTGGCCTTGTTCTGAGTGGTTTGACTGCATTTGCCATCAAATAATTAAATCCTATGTTTTTATTAATTTCAGACAGCCTGATCTTGACCTTATGATGTCTGGAAAAGCTTTTTTATGTGAATCATCATGTCATGAACAGCAAACAAAGCTAAGCCTTCAGACAAAGTGCAGCAAAGTGGGACCAAATCCCTGAGTCTAAATCCTTCACATTTTTCAAACAATACACAATTCTGTTCTCTGGGCGATTTGTAATATACTTATTTCTTTCTCCTGTTGTCGGAGCCGAGGGATTTAAGAGCTTGTGCTTTTCCCCTCTTACAAGCAGCTCACTATAGACAGTTTTGAAGAAGTGCATTAGTCTCTAGAAGAAATATGAAAAAGCTGTACAGTATAGTGCCGTATCTTAATCTGTGGCATATGGCTTTCAAATGACCAGCTTACACCTTGTCTGTCTAAGATCTAAATCTGCTATTAAAATAAGCCAATCCTTTTTAAACACTGCAGGTATAATAAGATTATAGTTTTAAACACGCAGCACAGTGTATTATAAAACGACAAACTTTTCAACAACAGGGAATTGCGTCATCAAATAATAAATTTCAAAAAATGATTTTGTTTGATATTTGAATTGTGTTTTACGTTGGGCAATTGTGTCTAAGGCTTTTATAGAACATTTTATAATTCCATGATGCCAGTAGACAAATAATCTGATTAAAGGCTTGCTGGGTTCATACTTTGTGGGGTTTACGTTTCCAACTCTTTGATTTCTGTAGGTCCAACATTTTCATAATAGCTCTCAGACTGAGTTTCCAGTTGACTGATTTACAACTGCCCTTTTTCATATCTTTTGAAAAGGCCACTAGACTTGATCTAGTGTGCAGGGACCACTTGAATTTTTAATACTTCTCAAACCTCAGACTTTACCCAGTATGTCTGGTCACCAACACCGAGCCTGCGCTAAGATTGGAATTCAACTGTCTAGACACAATCTGCCCATGAATAAAGGGATTTCATGAGGAAGCATGAACTAAAAAAAAAAGTTGCACGGTTGTGTTTGGAAGTCTACGACTGAGCGGGTCCAGCCTCGGTGCAAGAACCGTATCACGACATTTTGTCATACATACCAATAATTTAGCACTTCATTATGTGACGGCAACAATGCCATCGTGTTCAGTACTGTTAGCTGCATTCATTATTCATACGAGTCCAATCTCAGTTTCACTTTGAGGGTTCTCATATGCAATTAGAAGTAATGAATGTGCTTCTTAATTACATTCATTTGTGCAAATTTCCATTCCCCATTGAATTTTCTGTGGAAACATTGTGACACTGACCAATGGCATATCATTTGCAATGTGACTAAATCCATTCAGCATAGAACAATTAGCTGTAATTAGTGTTACAATGTCATCAGCGACCAGGGGGAAGGACTAGACTGACATGTAAAAGAGAAGAATCCTTGTTCAGAGAGTTTAAAGTCCAACATTGTAGTAAGATCCAGATAATTGGCTGACCACAGGTTAGGAAAGATGATGAACTGCTGTAAGACTGCAAGGCTTGAGTTTTTTATTCATGTAAAGTTGGCTGAGTAGGCATTCTCTTTGATAGTAATGCCCTTCTACACATTTGCACACTTAGTGCAACCTTTAACTCTTGCCAGCCCATCTAGTCATCTGCTGCTGACAAATGAGCGGCTTCACCAAAGTAATTAAGAATGAAGTGCGTCGCTTAAGGGTACATCGCTGGTGGTTGTTGAAAGACGGGAGGAAGCATTTCTCATTCATTTCACACCATGACCTTACAAATTGTCATGTTATCAGAGATATTCTGGCTGTGGCTTGTATATTTAATTCATGCCGGACATAAAATGGTAATGCAGCCTATTCCTTTTCTTGCAGTTATCACAATCTACAAGATAACTTCTTCAAACTCCATTTTTTCCACATCATTTGCACCAGTTTGCTTCCCGCTATATATTCTCTCTCATATAAATAAATAAAAGCCTTTGTGCCTTCTGGCTCTCAGAACTTTTTACAGCTGCCCCAGTGGGCCTGCAACAGAGCTAAATGAAGCAACAGTGAGTATTAACCTACATAGATTGGACCTTTCCTTTTAAGATGATTTAGATTTTTTTTTTTTCCTCTCTCCTTTTTTTGACCGCCGGGGGTCTAAAGCTGAGTCAGAAGGGGGTTTAGATGGACTCATCTGTATCCTTCTCAACTGATTGGGATTTGGTGGAAGCGCTCAGTTCTCAGAGGTGAGGTGGAGGGGAACCCTTGTTTTATCTGGTTCAAATGCCACATCGGTTGTCTCAGAGAGAGAGAGACGAGCTATTGATCTGGAGGACTCAACTCAGCTCGAAGAAATCTCTCTCCACCCTCCTTCAAACGACTGAGAAGTGTCATGTTAGAAACCCTCTTTTCCAGAGTATTAGGCCCCTGCTTTGTTGCCCTGCCAAAGTCTTCTGTAAAGTTGAGACAGTGGATTTCTGGTACAAACATCCAGATCTATACATGACAAGCCGGGAGAAGATATTAAATGATTTGGGGACAACCAGAGCATTGGCATTTACAGTGTCCATAGCAATGGAAGTGCTTCAATGTCATGACCAGAAGAAAACAACACATATAATGGACATTTAACACATTATCACAGTGTTGAGAGCTGACTTACAAACTAATTGAAACAGACAAGCAGTGTTTCAACTGAAAACAGACCTCAGAGTTGACAGCACATTATGAGTGACACATACTTAGTATTTATTTTTAAACTTAGTGTTGGTGCAAGAGAGGATTGCTGTAAGCTTTTTTTTTTGGTTTTGAGCACAAATCTACAAATTATCCCTTTTTTTAATTAACTTGTATTTATTTAGTTATTTTATTCAACTATTTCAGGGGATTATATAACTTTTTAAATGAGAAACAGATTTTGTGTATGCATCATTTAATACTTTAATACTACATGTGGTAATGCGCTGAGAGATGTGATTTGAATACTCAGAGAGTTCAGCAAGATTTTTAAGAGAAAAACCAAAAAGTTGCTGCGTCAAATTCACTCTGCAGCACCGTGACTTGACTGGGCTTTTCAAAGACCTGTACAATTAAAATACTCATTCCAAAGTTGTTAACATGTTCAGTAAGTCTTGTGTCTGGTTTGGGAAGGGATCAATAGCTGCCAAGTGTGATCGTGTCTCTGGACAATGTATTCTCAACTCAGCAGGGATAGAAGAGACTTCAAACAAGGATGGAGGCTCAAAGGCCCAGCCAGCATTTCACTTTGTTCCATTTCACTGACTCTGTGATTCCTAAACTAGAATATGGTTCGGACTGCTTATTAAGCCGGTGATATGCTGGGTTCAAGAGAGGTGAGCTACTTTGGTCCCTGGTCTAATGTAGCTGATATGATTTCAGCAACATCATTAAAAACAACAGCAACAACACACCTGAAAGGAAAGAAATGGGCAAGCCATTTATTGGATGCTAATTGTGTCTTTAGCATATCATGCAAAAGGAGACATGTCAAGTCATTTGTATCCTCGTTTAAATGAATGTGGTTGAAATCAAGCAACCACAAACACGATTAAGTCAGAGCTCCCCAGGTCATTTTTAACTTACTTTTAAACTTTGAAGAAATCTCACCACAGATCCGGACACCACAAACCTCCCAATGTTCCTCAAGAACCACGCTGTCCATTCAGTGTGATGAGCTGAGGTTATACCTGTCTGAAAGAGCAGAAACTCTCACTCTCCTCAGAAGCAGGAAGAAAACATGGGAAGCCATAAAATATAGATGTGCTAATGTTTTATTCAAGGCCATTTGTTATAGATAGCTTTTTACAAAAATCCCAACTGCTTTTCATTTTTAGTTTGAGAACTTGTGTTTGCATTAACATTTTCCACTGCAACTCCACCCCGCTCACGTACACTCACACACACATACACAGACTGTGCACGCAAAGTTCACATCTACCCCCATCATAGTTCAAAATTGAACCCTAAACAGGTCCCATTTCATTTCCAGTGCTTTGGCATCAAACATGTAATCTATATCTTTTAAGCGGGGATGGATTTTTCTTTGGCTTTCAAATGGAAAAATAGTAACATTTATGTATCTGAAAATCTCCTAATTTGAGATTTTACGTTCTATAAAATGATCTCATGAGGTCAGAAGTCAGTCGGCTTCACATTTCAATAAAGCCATTATTCTCTGGCTTGGAGGTGTTATATTTCCGTATAAACGATGCTGTGGTTTATTGTTAACAACTGCATTAGTGAGGCTGAGACGGGGTTAGAGGAAGTGCATCTCTCTCCCTCTTTCTTTCCATCTCCCCGCACACTCCTCCTCCTCCCACCCCTTCTCTCCCCCCCCCCCCCTTTAAAATATAGCGCCACAGACAGATTAAAATGCATAGTCTCATCCCTTTCTCATTTTTCACATACAGTCGGTCTCAAGGATAAGGATGGCCTCTGCTCAGAAGGACTTATTGACCAAAATAACTGTGCATCAATATGTCTCCTGAAGGCTGAGCGGACCACAGCATCACAGGGGTTGTATTTTCACCAACTCTCTCAGCCTTTAATGTTATTGACCTGGGTTGTCTTGATATGCTGCAGAACAACATGGCAGGCTAGACACATACAGCATGGCACAGCCTTTTTAAAGTTTCAATGTCCTAAAAAGAGCACATTTATTGATGTATCAGAGCTAAATGAATGTTACAAGTATGCTGACGGATGAGAAAGAGGAACAAAAACAACGGAGATTTGCTGAGAGCAAGGCATGCTGTGACCAATGTGAAATTACATTGCTGCTTTTCTCTGGCTTATTTTTCAATAAGAATTCACTATGAGATAAACTGCAGTTTTGATGAGATTCAATTTACAGTGATAGCTGCAGTATTGCTGCAATGACATCAATGATATGATGACAGACGGCTACAACTATGATGCCATCTGTCTATATTTCACGTATTAACATATTTCAAGTAAAATGTGTCATTCACAGGCAATGCAATATTTTTCTGTGAAATCATTAATTTCAGAAGCACGGGCATAAAATCCCAATAAATCTCAGGCATAACGATTCTCTCTCTCACACACACACACACACACACACACACACACACACACACACACACACACACACACACACACACACAAACTATCAAATTTGGAGGTAGTTACCAGCAGTTAATTCAATTGGTTGCAATATAATAAAGCATGCAGGTTACAGTATGTTTTTAATCTGCATCCTGAGTTTCCACTTTGATTTAATCCAGATATTGAATGCGCACCCATGAACAGGATTTCTCCCCACTGTTCTGTATAGGGCCCTATCTCCACCCGATCAATGTATGCTCTGACTGGTTGATAAATTGGTATTCACGGACAAATGGATCACTTCTGAGACGACTCACAGCCTGGTAACTCTGACAAATGGAGTGAGAGTGTGGCAAGGAAAGGAAGGAGTTGTGCTGAATGAGCGCAGACAGAAAGAGACGCAGAAGAGGATGTGTCTTTTTTAAGATGGGATACGCTGAGGGAGTAGAGTTTCAGGTAGGCCCTGCAGGACATTTTAGGCCGAACAGAAAATGACAGGGGGCTTTTGAGGGTCTTCACACTGAACACATAAACTCCATTACTGTGCACCCTTCAGCAAGTGAGCCGAGGCATGCATCAGATTTTTTCCATCGTCAAGTTTGCGGGGCACTTCTGCCCGGTCTTTTTGTGAGGCATCTGTGAGAACCTCAAGGCAATGTAGCACTCGTGAGGTCAGTCAGCTGTCTGCCAGTCCATGCAGAAGCAGAAGCAGACCTGGTGCTCAAGCCTCGCCAGAAGCCTTTGCAAGCAGGCAGACAGACTGTGTCCCTTTTGTCCACATTTCCCCCAGACACCTTCGTGATTGCATTGATTTGTCCTGATTCCATTTAGCCAGGGGTCCCGCTGGATTACAAGTGTCAAACATCTGTCATACAGAGGCTCTCTCATGCCGGCTAATTCATAACCCTCACAAGAACTAAATCCTCATGGAACAGATTGTTAATATGCAACAAGACTTGGATTAACAAAAGGAAATGGCATATTTCCAATATTGTGTGTAGAAATTATTATTTTTAAGTTTCTAAAATATATTTCCTTTTAAAAATCTTTTTTGTAACAGTACCGGGTGGTGTCTTCACAGACATGGATCTGGATTCTTTGGTGTATCCCTTGGTGTTCATTTAAGATAGAGTGGCAAGAAAGGCAAAGAAATACAGACTGAGAGAAAGACAGTGTTAGACGAGGTGAGCTCACAGTGTTAGCAGAAAATAGACTGGAACGTCTCCTGAAGCCAGATACAGGCAGCAGCGGCAGCAAAATCTTTGTTATGATAAAATCAGGGACCTCTGCGAGCATGCCCTTGATTCTGCAGTTGGCTTAACTCGGCAGGTCACCAAGGGGAGGCAGATGTTGTCTCGAGGCATGTCCCACTGCCTCGGCAAGGGCTCCGGCTGGTGTCGCTGAGCATACAGGTGCAGAGGGGATGGTGGATGGTGCGGGTGGAGGGGGCGGAGGGGTTGGAGGTGCTCTAAGCCGTCTCTCACCCGCCACAGGCCAGCTCTGGGGATGTTGGAATGAGCGGATATGCTCATTTTGATCCACTGAGGTATAATAATTGATGATCAGCCCTGCTGTCACATCTGGGAGTCACTGGTCCATGCCATAATACAGCCTTAATGCAACACATGGTGGTGTGGACAGAGGTGCCATGGGGTCTCATGCTGGCTTGTATTTCATGGTATGAAGGATGATTGAAGGAGCAGGTCCATATAACACACCATAGAAAATCATGTTTGGCAGTTGCAACTTAACTTCTTATACATGTTGAATGGATGCCGGGAGTAATCCCTGAAAGAACTGATCACTAAAAGCTCTCTTTTAAAATGTTTGTTTCCTTGAAGATTTGTTAGACCTTTCATGGTTTTTATGTCCACCTAAACAGGAAAAGCACAAACAATAAATGTTCAAGATGAAAGAAAATAGAGATAACGAGTAAAAGGAATAGGCAGTCACTAAAAATGCCAGGAAATGTCAATCTGGGACCATTTTAGTCTTAAAGTAAAATAAATGCAGTTCAGTGTGCACAGTGTATTACAAAAAAGAGCGGACCACATGTGCATGTGTGTATGTGTGTTCGGTGAACAAAGGAACTGTAATGGTTTCGTAATTGTTCATTTGAATGAATCTGCAGAGAATAAAAGAGAAATGGTAGCAAGAAACATTTCTTTTTAAATTCCAACTTCATCATACTTTAAGCTTAAAACCTGACCTACTTTCCTCGCTTCTTCTGATTATCTCCTCTTGTTCTATAAAAATGTTTTAAAAATCCTATTTGGTATTTGGTTACTTAAATTAATCGCTGTGACTTTCACAGTTGCATAGCGCATGCATAGACTTCAAGCAATAGGCATACAAAGAAAACAGGCATAAACAAGAACATACATACACGTTCACCTTGATCTACATCTAGCTGAACAAACCTCCCACGTTGTACAACTAACAAGCACAAGACACTACCATTGACAACCTAAGGGTCTTTAAAAAGCCTCCACTCACTGATCCTTCTTCAGCGTGGTTCTCCTACTGCAAGAGCTCAAACACGAAAACAGCAGCCCAACACAAGTAAGTTGCAAAACTCAAAGAGAAAAGCCTCAATAATCAAGTCACTGCCTCTTACACAAATTAATGCAAAGCACTGAGAAAAGTTTAGGTTTCAGAATAAATTTGAAAAGGATCAATAGGCTTCCATTATCCTGGCCACACTGAACAACATTTAAACCACTGAGCGGCTTTGTCTGTTCAAAAAAAAAAGGAGTTCTGTTCCATGTTTGTTGTCATTGTTGGTCGTCAGTGATCCGATCAAATTTTAATCACACTATTCAGCCTCATTGATTTCAGTTTACCACAGATTGTGTTGAAAGAAATGTTGTTCTTTTTTTTTCTCCATCGGTGGCAATTACCCAACAATGAAAGCTCGATATCACAGTGTATTAAAAGGCATGGTGTTTGTGAAATGCTGGCTTTGGTGGAGTTCTTGTCAGGAGCTGGCGGGATTTGAATATACCAGGCATACGTGCATACATATAAACATGCGCTACACACACTTCCCTGTATGATCTCAAGCAGGCACTCATTTACTTAGTACACACCCACACGTCCACTACTCGCACTGCAGATAAATAGATAAATGCAGAAAGAAATAGCACCACAGTCATCAAAGGCAGTGAATGGAGGCCTTTTCTTAAGTTATATTGTTTTATTGATTGCTCAGAGTAGACTTATTGTTACTGTCTTTTGTCTTCATGGCTCAACACAAAAGAAAGCATAGCTAGCTACACACTGCAGTCTCTCTATTCTGCAGTTTTCTGAACTGTGTTTAGTGTTGAATAACATGTTTTGCCATTAAGGCAAGAAGGCAAAGACAGTCTGCATATATTCTAAAGATTTGTGTTTAAATCACCTTGAAAATATATCGTCCTAACCTGGAACATAAACGTCCTAACTTTTGTAAAGTGTATATCTCATTTATCAGCACATAACAGTTTACATTGAGGACCTTACACTTAGTTTTAGTTTTCTTCATTGCCAGCCTCGCATTACTTTATCGCTGTAAATTATTAATATACATTTTTCCAAAGTGAAAGATGTGCATGCTTCCACAGAACCCTGGCGAAATCCATCTGTCTTACCTTTGGAGCATCTGCCATAGCTTACAGGGCTGCCACCACACGAGTTACAGAGACTTAGGGACATCTGTCCCAACAGATAGAAAACCAGGATAGGGCCATCCATTCTGTTAACGCTCCACTGAACTCTGTGTTATGTTCACCATAATTTGCTTTTGGTTGCTACAGCATCCCGGAATATTGCTTTGCAGCAGCTCAGACAAAGTCAGCTGGTTGTAATGTGTCCATTTTCGGCCATTCTGCAAGTAGATAATTTGATAAACCCCCAGACGTAATGGCTAAGCTGCATCCTGATAAATGTGGGTAATATGACATGGGACAGAGGATTTCCCTAACAATTTCTGAAGAGAAGTTTGGCTATTAGGATGATTTGATATTTTCCGGAGAGAGTACATTTAATCTGAAGGGAACGTATTGGTGGCATTCAATCTAATACTGTATAACTTTTTTAGATACGGGAATTGATGCATATATTGTCTGTTTTGTTTCTAAGCTTGTTTATGGATGTTGTATTTTGTTTGTATTTGTTCAGGCAATAAGTTATTTTTGCAGTTTCAGATAAATAACCCATATTCCAATCGGGAAAAACATAAAGTAGAGTTACACACACGAAGTGTTACTAATTCCTAGGTGTTACTATTGCCTATTTTATGTTATAGTGCCATATGTTCTTTAGCTTCTCCCAAGCAAGAACATTCTCCGCTGCACACATATTATTCATAATACCTCTTATATATTCCTGAAAACACAAATCAGAATAAAGTTAGTGAAACTGACCATGCAGTGACCCAAAAGCTCATGCAGCCATTCCTCCTTCTCTCATCTTGCTTTCTCTCAATCTTCTGAGGGTAAACGCGTCAGCTATTCCTCATATGGTAAAATATGCAATCTGTGCCTGCCAGTCTATGAGCGAGTTTCGGGTTAATCCTCATGAATACGTGACTTTGTCTGCATGAATAAATAAAAACCTGCTCACTGGGTAATTGAGGTGCCGTGGCACTAACAAACGAGGACACAATTTGTAAATGGGTTTTTCTTTCCCCCCTGAACTGGACACACAGTGTTTTATATCACATTAAAGCGCTGGCCAAAATCATATTGATACACCATATAAAGTAGATGTGACATTGAAATATTGGATTCTCCCCTGAGGACTAAAAACAGTTCTATTATGTTTCTCTCTTTTTCTTTTTTTTTTATCATTTGCTCCAATTTTGTAGAAGCTCATTTGTAAAAACGTCACAGAGTGTTGATTGCTAAATGTTGAGCCTGGTGGCAGAAAATATTAAATAAGCCATGATTTAAAATGATTTAATATAAAGGTTTTGACGGTAACAGAAACTCCATTGAGTTGTCTGATTCCACATATAATATATTTACAATCAATATAATATCTTTATCATGAGCTAAATTGTGATGTTGATTGGTTTTTAAACAAAACATTTTGTGGAAAGCTAAGAGTGCAATGGAGTTGGAGGAAGAGAGAAAGAGCGATGCAGCAGGCAGAGGTCATCCGTGATTCCATCATGGCTGGTTGCTCTTTAGAAAGTGTTCCATTTTGTATTTAGAGTGGTCCCAATTATGGTCAATTTTGTGTTGTGTGCGTAAGGGATTCCATATGTTGATCCTCTTTATAGAAGAAAAAAAAAGCTGTCTGTCTAAAGGAGGTTTTGTGACAGAGCACTTTGCAATTTCCCACAGCAGCGCCCTTGGTAATTGAGCCAAAAGCCCAAAAAGGTTTCAACATGTGACTGAGAATCTCAGCAGCCAGGTTACATAAACATTTATAGACGAGTGAACTGTCAGCAAATGTAAAGCAATTATCAGCCCTTGACGGTATTTGGAAAAATAAAGAGCATTCAGATATATGCAGCATAAATAGAGAACAGCTTGTAAATGTAAATGTGTATTAATTCAGTTTTGCTCATTTGTGCACAAAGACTTTTAACCCTGAAACCTATATATATAATTAGTGAATTGATGTTTAGATTTCATTCACTAACTACTTCACTCACACCTGGACCGAAAAAAAAGCAAATGAACATTATTTTGTTAATTAACTTGGATATTTATGTAGAGTTTGAGTATTCTGCCAGTAGTGTGAAAGCTTGAGGTGGCGATGCAGATAGATCTTTATATTAACTTGTGTGTGGACAATGCACTGGGTAATTCCTGTTTGGATAGGAATGATAGGATAGGATGGACTATTACTGTTACTCACGGCCCATTGTCGGCTATGATCTGCAACGCTGAAAAACTAAAATACATTATGAGAGTGTTAGGATAAGAATAACCTCGCCTATTAAACCGTGTCAAATATCCATTAAAAGTGAAATTGCTACGTTCTCTATAAGATATATCAATGTACTTGCAAGATTCCCGCTGTTCAGAGTTGTAACCTCATGATTGTTTGTATTTATTGTAAGTCGCTTTTGGACAAAAGCATTTCCTAAATGAAATGTAATAATAATTATGTAATAATATCATTTTAAAGCATTGGTGGCAATTGTTGTCTTCTTCTACCTTTCTTCACATAAGAACAAAGCATTATAAATTAAATTAAATGAGTGAGATCTCCCAGAATAGTATCATATTAGTCAGATACATCCAGATATAAAAAATAATAATTTTGAAAGCCTCTTAGTAAATGTCTGTGTTTCATTGAGATGATTCGCTCAAATAATTTCCGTAATAACAACTGATAATTCTGCTATGCTACAACAAACTATTTGTTCTTGGTTTACTTATGGCCATGAGCAAAATACAATAAACATAATTGCAAATGAATCAACTGTGAACCAGTAACGAACCTTGCCAGGATTTCTCTGAAGGGTCAAGGCTTTCTGCCAAATGGTTTTCACGCCCACAAATCACAACAATACCACGTCAGAATGTGAAACTGACAGTAAATGAAGGTCAGATAGAAAAAAAAAGAAAAATTATACTGGTTCTTAGTGTTGTTTGTTTGCTATTATTCTTTTAATAACTTTTGTACTTACCTTGAAAGCCGGCTCGCATATGCTCAGGGACTGACAGAACAATTAGCTTCTTTAACACCAGAACACCAATGATGTATCATTTCTTTTATCTTGGGAGACAAGCATTATAATGGCCAACAATTTTTGCTAGCATTTACTGTAAAAGCAAAAATACACAACTATTATGATACTTATCTCACAAGATCTGATGACGAATAAATGCCTTGGGAATTATATAATCAAACTCGGATAGGGCAACTCCAGCTTTTAGCTCGTCGTTTACCACCGCAGTACACTTTTCTGGTGTTCGATATCCCACCAAAGCAAGCCTTGAGAAGTGCATTGATTTCTGTGGGGTCCTCTTTGCCAGTCCTGCCCCTCACGCCTAGTGCTTGACCCACTTATTTTCTCATCTTTCCCTGTTTTCTCATGAGAGTTATGCTTGAACGCTGCTTTTCCCATTACAGTGTGAGTGGATGCAGGCCAAGTATGATTGCATTGTATAGTCTGTCTCGCTCATTCTCTCTCTCTCTCTCTCTCTCTCTGTGACTCACACAAACACATACACACGCACACACACACTCTGTCTACCTGAATGAGTTAGGTGATACCAGCTCAGTTAGCCAACAAATAAATCACCAGACAAATTGACATATATGCCACAAGAGAGACCGTCTTTAAAGGAGCGCTGCATGTACTATAAGAATTTCAACCCGTGATAAATATTGACAAAGCACTGAGTTTAAACCAAACAAAGGGCCCACACTGATCCAGTAATACCACCAAGTATCACTGTCCATATGGATCCGGACTGCCCATTGAGTGTAACTTGAAACAAATCAAATGTATTGCAACTTTAATGCATTCATACAATGTTAGAATCCATAACATGCATTCAGTTAGCAGAGAAGCTTGTATACTCCAGCTTTGAACTGCCTTCACCCTACTTGAGAGATGCATGCTGGGTAAACAAGGCCACCTGATGGGCAGTGATGTTCTATCATAACATCTATTCATACAGTACCTGACTTAAACTCCCAATATTCTATAATTTATACAGCGTTACGAGATACTGTCACTTAAAAGAAAATGTATAAGTAGTCAACAACCCATACCCAGCAGTAAAGACAGCCTTTAGCTACAGTTCAGTGCTGATATATCAGCGGTAATTTCCCAACATTACAGTGTAAGTTAAACAGTAGACTCCTTAAGTTATAACCAAACAGAGGAAAGCTAATTTAGCCAAAGTACTTTAATTATTCTTGTTTAAAACAACTTAGAGGAAGGGTACCACCTGGATCGAGCTTACTGATACCAATGAGGAAAAAGCTGCATGCTTTGTGTACACAAAACAAATCAAAAAGTAAAATCTGCAATGCATTCTGAGCCGCTACGAAGCGTTTGCTGCATGTTATAAAGAGTCCCACAGTTTGCCTGAGGCAGCCTCACTTATATAGCTCGGAGCCAGGCAGAGCGTTCTTATGCGCCACAGTTTAGGGATTTGGTTGGGTAGTGTGAGAAACCTAAGATCTGTATTTTTCACCTTGTCAGAGGTAAATCCAGGACCTGAACAACTTTTGGGCATTTTGTATCTTGTAAATGTAAAAACTCACCGAAAGAAGTCAATTTTGCCTGGTTGAAGTAAGGGTTGAATCAAGTATGTTCCCATATGGGAAAGAGGGGTCTTTGGCTGCCTTATTGTTGCATTCTAGTGTTTATTTTTACAGGATAACTTATTTCGAAACGTTGAATCAATTGAATCAAATTGAAAATAGAACACATTGTTACACTGCAATGTTTGATAAAGTGCTTTATATTGCACGTAATTCTGTCAAAGACAAACCATTCATTACAAATGAACTGCAGAGTTCAATTGTCATACTTGCTCATCCAGAGAGGATGAGGCCGGCGGAAGGCAGGCAGGCACCAGAGTTTAAGGCTAGAGTTTAGGTTTCTTTGGAAGGCTGCATAATATTTCTTAATAGGGTTGAAAGTGGGCTTGAGGCAGGTCTGTGGAGATTGTCCCGTCCTCTCCTGGATTATCATTTTTAAGCAGCTTCCTTGGGACCATCGAGAATGAGCATTATAAAAGCCATTGTTGAAAAGAAAAAAAAATAGTCCATACCAATTTAGTTATTTCACTAATGTCTCTTCTTTCGTATGATTTTCAAAATGTACTGTTCACCCTCCTAAAGCATAGTGAGCTTAACTCTGTTGTGCTAACTACAACTGTAGCAGAGACATATTCAGTTTTCCTCAGCTGACACCTTCAGCCTCAGCACATTGCTGTCATATCTATGCATTTCAAGGATTGAGCAAAAGCTGTCATCAGGATGATAGAGTTAGAAGTTGTTTTTATTAATGATGAGGGAGTAACGTAGCAATATCATACCCAGTGCTGATGCAAAGAAGTGTGTTTTCATTTTCTTAAAGAATTCCTATAAACTTCAGTTTGGAAAAAAGAGACTTTGAACTGAACTCATGAGGGTAAAGGGAATATTCTTTTTTTGGAAGCGAGTGTCAGCTGATACTCCATGGACTTCATAGCAAATATCAGAGAAGAATCCCACTTTATTGTTTTATGCAGTTGACATCCATTGTGCAATACATGTGCAGAACGGCAAATCCTTGAGAGCAACTTGCAATTTCATATTGACACAGATGGTGAAATTAAAATTCAGTATTACTATTGATCCTCAGTGGAAACTGAACTACAAAGGATCCATCATGTGGAGTGGTTGCATTTTCAACCTCGTGTGTCCAGGTCTTAGCCGTGAGACAAAGCCTGTTCTTATTAGCTGGAAAATCTGAACTTCTTCAGGTACATTTTTCAGATTTTCCTTTCACAGCGAGAGCGTTTGCATTTTTCAGTCGAGGCAGGTTATGAGCAAAGACTGTGATTGCTCTCTTTGCTAGTTAAATGTTTAAAGAAGACGTGCAATTTGAATTGCAGCAGAGCTCATCAATATGAAATTGCACTAGTGGAGGGAAACAAAATGTAAGGGGGCAGCCTTGCACTCCGTATGCCCAAATCCAAAGACAACACCCTATTTTCCACAACAGAAACACAGGTTGAGACTTTTAGGAAGAAAAGAAAAAAAGAAATCCTGAGGCTACTCTACCTTTTGAGAATGTTCCTTGTTATCAACAGCGTAAATACTTGCAATACGTATCAGAGCATCTGCAGGGTAAATCTGGGAAGAAGACAGCTTTTAAGAGAGCGGATGAAAGATATTATACATATTTTAAAAACATATGCAAAGCTTACTTATTGATTATTCAAAATCTAATAAAAATGAATTATCTGTGTCAATCTTATTTCCACATTTACAGAATAAACAGGTCTGTTAACTAGCGCAAAGCATATCCATCTGGGGAAAACGTCATTGGGCCTCTGAGCTTGTTATCTGTCACTCAAAAACTGATCCAATAGTATTCATAATGGTGCTAAAACCCACCCGTTGTTTTCTGCCCCCAAATCCTGCTGTGCCTGAAGATGTGTTGGCAGCAAATTATTAAATTGTATTTTTCATTCTCAAGGGTTGTGAGCAGCCTTGCAACAAAATAGAATTTCCCAATATAATTATGATTCCTAGAGAGAAGGTGAAAAAGACGAGCTGATACGAGGCAAATGGGGATGCTCCCAGCTAACAAGGGGGTCGAGCAGTTTTGACAAGTATCACCTCCTTAGTTCTTCCACTTACTGTCAAGCCAGGCCCAAATATGATTGATAATCAAGCTCTGTCGCAACACAAACGTTGCTCAACGGAAATAAATAATTTGTATGGAGAGACAGTCAGAGTTCAATAGACTTTCTGTCATCGACTCGTTCAGCTGATAAAACGCACAAGGCAGGAGGGCGAAAGGGAGCCATTTGCCGAGTTGACAGATTCCATCATGGATGACTTTAGCATACCTGAGCGTTGCTCTTTCCTTGCTTTCTGCGTGCCCTCTGCAAGCGAAAGGGGTGATGAATCAGGCTTTATGGGCCTTCAGAATGCCCGAGAGGTCGATCCGTGCGAATGGCTGTTAAAATCCGACATAACTTGACCAGGCCCTTTTAACAAGCTGGAAGCCATTCTCCACCCACAGTCCAGGCTGCACATTTGTATCCTTCTCTAATATACTTTGCTCTGATAAATTGCTCACTGAGTTCCTGAATAACGAACTTGGCTGCTACTATAAATTATAGTGGAAAACAAATATTTCTCCTTGCAGTTGAGTTCATGATCTGCCCTGTCTTGCTCCCTGACTTTCCACTGCTGCTTGCAGTGATGGAAGAACAATAGCTTGATCTCAGGCTCAATTATGGTTTCCTAAAACCACTGTTTAGTTCTTTGGCTGTGAGCCATTTTACAGTCCTTGCCCTGAATTCTTTCTTCTAATAAAAGACGCTAAAGAAATAAATTATACAAAGAGAGAAAATATAATCTAATTACACAACGTATTCTTTCCTGATTTCTAATACAGCGGCTGCAACAGGAGGAGAAAACGATGCGCTATCTCATTGTTTCATTATTACCCGCAGCTGATGAGTTAATCTCTTTGAAGTTGTTTCCCTTTCATTACCAAAACCCCAAAGCACTGCATGCAGGCGATATATACAGTATACACACATAAAATCCAAAAGTTGGGAAAATTAAAAATCTAAATAATGGTAACTTAATAAAAGGAATTAATCTGACGACCACAACTGAGCACTATGCACAACAGAAAAATGGACTTCTGTTTGTCTTTGTTTTTCCTGCATGAATTGTAAATGACTGTTGACATTTTAGTGCAGTGTTCTTTAGTATTAACAAAAGTCGCTGTGTTCCGCGCTCGTAAAAACACAAAATATCATCATGCATAGTAAATAATATTCCTTTGTTTTGCACATATGGGTGAAACAGAGTATATGACAGCCATATATGCAAAACAAAGGTTCTTTTATCCCCCGATACAGCTTTTTGAGAGTTTCCTTCCCCACCAAACAAAACTAAACCTGACAATCATATTAACAGTTTGACGTATTTTGCCATCAAGTTCAACCGATCCATTTAAATTGTCAAAGGAAGGGACAGCTGCAGTTCATCCATCTTATTTGGAGACCACTTGCTTTTTGTTTGCTTTTACAGTGAACCGTGTTGCTGCAGCATTATAGTGAGAAGTTCTCGTAACTGTAAAAGCCTCTTAATTTTTATTTTTATACGTCCGTCATGTTGCCTTGACAACAGACTTGGCTAATCCATAGTGCAAGGGGCACAACTGCTGGGCCATATAAAAGGGCAGCCTGAGAGCACAAAATCTGAAATATCACCTGGACTTGGGTGTCTCATGTCTCTTCACTCTGATCTTCCCTTTGAATATTTTGTTGATGTTGTGAAGTCACATTTTCACACAGCTTCACCACATGCACGTACGTGGGTGTGCGTGTATTTGTGCATTTTGCCAGTGGTCTGGCAATCATAGGGAATAACACAGCTCCATGATTGCACACTGCCCTTGAAAAAAAATCTATTCCCAGTTGAACTCAAAACAGCCCGAAGCTTTTTTTTCTCACCAATCTCAGTACTTTTCCTGTATACATTCTGCTATAGGTGGCCAAGAAACAGAAACTAAACTAAGCAGTAGTAACTTGTGGCACTAAATTACAGGACACCTACTGTATAATTCACTCAATCCGCCAAACACAAAGTAAATATAGCGGTTAGTCAAATTAACATTATGCGATTACGTGATGTGCTGTTCCGCTGAGCAATTAAACCACATAAGTAAGCATAAATATATCAGATCACAACATATCAACGTGTTTAAAGCATTAAGCTATTTTCTTTCTGAACAAATGTGCTTTAGTGCATCCCAGGTTAAGTGTTATTTTCAACCACATGTCAGGTAGTTTGGTCTTTTTTTTCTGGAAGCATTTTAGATGTGAGGTGCTCTTTCTTCTTGTTAAATGTCACTGACAGATTTTGACATGAAAACTTAAGTTAGCAGTATCCAACCTGTCATACTGTATTTGTAAACAGCTTACGTTTCCTTCTCCGAGCTTAGGGGAAAGGAGGTGAAGCCTGACAGCAGACAAGGGTTTTTTAACAAACATCCCCACATGCATAAATAATGCCCCATTTCAAAAAAGAGAATGTTTGCCGCTCCATTTAATACGTAGTATTTCTCTGAGCGCCCAGAGGATACCTTCTGTCCACAGCTTCTATGGGCTCCATACACTATACTTAGCAACCCTGAATCTTACTGTATGGCAACACAGTTCACCACCTCCACCACTCCTATCTAGGCATCAAGGGAATGAGTGATTTAGTGTCATGTGATTATGCCTCCTGAGGAATCCATGTGCCCAGGCAGAGTCAAAGTTTCTTGATATAATCCATCTCATGATGAATTGCCTGGAGTTTTTGCGGCATGAACTTTGGTTTGCCGGGCAAACTTTGGACGTCATGCATCAGCGGCTACATGCTGTGTCCATGTTGCGTGGATATTGATTGATGTAGCTAAGTAGTGCAATTGCTGTCCTACACAGCAGCAGACAAGGCCGATAGAAATCCTGTGGATTTCTATGGCTCAAGCAGGTTTAACTCATCAGCAGAATAGGAATCTTCTCGGTCCTCAGGGAGTTGGGCTGGGGATACATCAAGGGCAGGTGTGAGGAGACAGGTGACCCCATGACCCTTGCCTCCCACCAGCTGACCTTGGAACGAGATTTCTGTCTCCGAGCTCAGGCTTAAATCTTCCTCACTAGATCAATTTTAAGATGTATTGAGGGTTAGGCAGGAAACATAAAGAGACAAATGGGACACGGTGTATTTGTCAAGTCACCTGTGTTTTCTACACATTTTACACATCTGCCTAATTCAGCAAAATGAATATGGCACAGCATTGCATTTGGAAATGCCCCAACGTTGCAGTAAATGTGCAGTCGTACATCTTCATATATTATTTGTTTAATGAGCTGTATTCAGATTTGACAGTTTGAATCAACTGCTTAAATTCAACAGCTAACTCAAAATATGCGAGGGTACCTAACTTAAAAATCTGCAGATTCAGGATTATTTAAATGTTCAATACCTCTGAGATTGCAGAAACGTACTGGTAGTATTCCAGTAATGCTCTTTCTGTTTTCATGTGGTCATTTAGTCCACCAGCTGAATAAACAACTGGCCTATTTCTAAATTGTTTTTAAATGTGTTGTTGCATTCCGTTCTCAAACAATTTAAAAAAACTTCACTAAATTGACCGCACTAACATTTCTTTTTATGGGGAAACATAATGTACTGTACATAAATCCAGCATTTTCCAGACAGATCAGATTATTACATTGTGTGTAAGCCCCACTGCCCACCCTGAAATGTGTTTACACAAATGTACACAAAGACAAGAAATTTGGTCACATTGACTTGGCAACTGGATGTGACTAAGGATTAAGGGTGGCTTGCTTGTCAAAACGCAATCTCTGAACACAGTGATGATCCATAAGCAACAAGACATCCGTTCAGAGCCTGGAAAATTGTTTTCCCTTTGTGAGCAAGTCTGTGACCACAGAGGACACGGGCAGAGAGTGAATGACTGGACACATTATGAATGAGTGAAGAATGAGTGAACAGATTGTATATGGCCACTTGCTTAATTTCAAACCTGCTCTGCTCTTGCAAACATGTAAATTGTCAGTTTGTTCTACACCATTAAAAGTTAAATAGACTATTTGATGAGTCTGGTACAGTACTTATATGTATGACAAAAATGTGTAACTGCAAGAGACTCTGAATGGTTTCTCTAACTGTATAATCTTATTTTACCGTTGAGTCAGCATGTGCAATGATTTCTTTTTCTTTTTACGTTTTGAATTTTCATAAAAACTCAAACCTTAAAGCGGTCTTCAAGATTACCCTGTCACCACATAGAATATACAGTTTTGTAATTTTGCCAACTACAGAGCTCATTTTATTGTATCTATTGAGGTTATTTATTGCATGTAAACATTCTATTTTTACACAATATCTACATGCGCGCTGGGGACTTGGTGGCACGTGTGGTTAAAACATCAACCAGGTGGTGATTTGAAATTTGTCACCTTTGGAAGGAGCGAAAGTAAGCAGATGGCAGGCCTTTAGGGTCCATAGCACATTGTCGACAACGAATTGCAGTCCAGAGGGAAATGGGATGGCTGATAACCTCCATCCCATGGTTCCATCTGCTGAATCCTAAGCAAGGACAGTGCATGCAGACATGCAGACCCAGACGCTGACATCTTGCATGCCTGATGTATAAATGTACAAAAGGTGAATTGGGACAAATAATTAATTGTTTTTAGGATATATACTGTAGCTTCCCTTGAAAATCTGTATTTTGATAGTGCAGTAGTCCTACATCATTGTACCAAAATACAGTCAGTCAGTCATTATTTTGTTGCCATTGTGCTCAAAGTAATTTATTAATGCTATAATTAAATATCTGTTACATTGCAATTCTGAATGGAGGTACTTTTTTCTGCATCACAATAACCGAACAAAGGCTCACAATAAAAGAGTGATGATGCTGATGTAACCACCTAAGTTAGATGGACATTCAAAAGGATTCAGCCTGGCATTTGAACCTTCAATACAAAGCAATCTCTCGACTGTTTCCAGGACATCTATTCAAAGCCCCTCTGTCTGGCTCTTTGGGGTGCTCTGGAAAGAAAAGACTTGGAAAATAGCAAGCAAAGGCAATTGTCAGAAAATACATGCCAAGCCTGCCTTTTGTCCTGTTGAAACAAAGTGGTTCGTCATGTTCTGTACATTCACCAGGTTTCAAAATAGGCTTTCATCACAATGACATTATCTAAGCTCTATTGTGGCAGAACAAGGCAATGTTCTCAGAATCAAATAGAAAAGGAATAATGTTGTATCTAATTGCAGTTCCTTCACTATATTCACCAACTGGGTTTAATCTAGCTCTATTTTTGCACGTGGTAATCACAACATAGTCTGAGCTGCAGAATTACCGCCACACATAATTCAGGCTGTTATAATTACACAATTGGCATTGGAAAGGAAAGCCATCAATATAAACTACACGGACACAGTTGGTTGTTTTCATTGATGTCTTAATATTCGAGGGATACAAGGAACACTGGACCTGAGAGAGTCACTTTATTCAGCTCTATTGAAATGCAACCAGTGCTGCAGCCACTCACTCAGCTCGCTCTCTACAAAACCTGCTGCCTCCACAATATTGTTCAGCCTATTTGTATGTGACGGGAGGTCCCCTCTCCCGCCACGCTTCTACAGTACGAGGAGCAGGTACAGTAAGAAATCAAAGCCTCTGCTGAAACAACAGCTGTTTCTACTTATGTAATGGCTGCAGGATGACTGTTCATATCCTGGCTTGTTGAAGCTGTCACAAATCATTAATCTTGGGCCTGTCTGTGGGGCCACACTGTCAACTTGTTTTTGGTTTGGACATCTGTGGCTAGACAGAAGCAGGACACATCATTTAAGAGGGCACCTCACTCCTTCACTCTTACTACATACATATTGATATATGTCAACTATATATATATATATATATATATATATATATATATACCAACAATAAAACACACATGTAACCTGATTTTTGTGGGCATTTCACTGTTCAAGGAGGACCACAAGATAAAACGAAAATCCACTTTCTGTCAAGTGAGCACTAAAGAAAGCCACTGCACATTTCTTGATGCTGGGGTTTATGCATGTCTGTTGCTCCCCCTCGTGCAATGCTAAATATGTTGTAGGGTGGATGTATTGCTGGTAACACATTGCAACAGAGAGCCCCGCAGAGATACCTCAGACCGAATGGCACATCAAGGGGCTTAGCTGCAGTATTAGTGAGGCTTTAAGTAACTTTTCAATACAGCAAGACACTGAAAAGAGACACTGAGGGAGACTATATGCCCTCTACTGGTGGATAAAAGCAAATAACTCAGGAGAGTTTGGTCCTTGTGTGCTCACATAATGTGCTGAATATTACTCATTTTCTAATTATTATAATACACATAGTACACGTACAGATACATAATACAAGTAAATAAGTAATGCGTCTTGTGTGTGTAAGACCTTCAGAGCTTTTTGTTTCATTTTGTAACATGCTGCAAGTTAACTGTAGCCATTAACTGTATTTGCAGGGATGATTACAGGTATGAATGTGTTGTGGTTTAAATAGATTAAATTATGGTTGAATTATAATAGGCATTTCATTTGGAAAGGAAAGTGGAGAAGGAGGCTCATTGTACAAGAAATAAAGAAAGTGAGATTCTTTATTAATTTTTTTCATCTTCTTATTGCTGATATTTGCAAATTGGAACAAATGAATTATAAAAGCATTGACGCGTTGGAGTGAGATATACAGTTTGGCCCAACCCATAATTGCTTTTTCAAAGACTAGCCTTGAAAGTAATTAGAGGTCGGAATAAAAAACACTAACCATTCAGATAATCAGCCTGCCATTAACACCTTTGGGGCTGTATTCAGTTATCAGCTTGACCCTATTTGAAAAATACACTCTACTCGTCTGATGTGCAGACTTAACTCTTTAGACACGAAGTGTTAGTGGATTGATTAGTACAAAGGTCACCATGTAATACTCCCAGCATATGTATGGCTCAGGAAGTTATTGACTAAACAAAATAGATGGCGTCATACTTTTCAGCAAGACTGTTGTTTAGCAGCCCCATTGCTGATTGGGCAACCTCTTGTATTTTTGTGAAACAAAATCTCCTTTTATTGCCTGACCTTTAATGGCCACCATAGACACACTTGTGATTGAGTGTGAATTTCATTATGGAGAGAAAATCATCTTTATTGATCAAAATAAAAAGGCAAGTTGCAGGAGGGGGAGAAAGGGATGACAGGTGTATTCTTGCGAATGTAATCACAATCATCGTGCTCCAAACCCCCATGTCAACTCGGCGACCTCTTGTTTTTTCATATTTCATCGTGAATTAGCTTCACTGGATGGGTCTGACTTTACATGGGTAAATACATGTTAACGTCGGGCGAGAATGAAAACTAAAACGTGTCTTGGGGAAACCAAGACACTATTTGATTTTAAATTATAAGGTGACAGGCAAAGAAAACATTTCATTTGTATCAGACACACCTTTTTGATTGTTTCCTGATCACATGGTCCACGTTCATTTTGGCAACAGGTGTACGTGCAAATAACTGTGACTAATAAACGCTTGCTTCACATGCCGGTGCCTTGACAGCGTTAAAGAAACAATACTTGGCTTTCAGTAGAAAGTCATGCAATTTTATTTATGGTTAATTTAATTTATTTACAGTATTTCAGCTTCAATAATTGATGCACCATCCATGGATCATTCTTTTCACACGGAAGGGAGACAGCATCCTATTTAATGTTGTTATTTTCCCATTAAAACCTGAGAAAACATCAAAGGCAAAGTGATTTAATTAACAATGTGGAGAGTCTGTGTACAGCCGTCTGCATTTTGCAAATTACTCTTTGCTGAGAATAAGAGACTTATCAGGTCCATACAGACATCGCTGCACACCTCAAAAGAAGTTGTGTTGACACAAGGAAGGGGAAAATACATGTCTCCCCCTGACAGAATTATCCACTTCACAGGTATTTTCAGTTTACAGTTTCCAGGTTGGAAAATTAATACTCTTTCTTCTTCTGCCAGTAGAGTTTACAATTATGTGTTGTGTGCTCTGTGAAGTGCGGACTGAACGAGGAATAGACGGGGAGTTAAGTGCCATATATGGAATATCATTGTGATTTGTTCCTTATAGCATTTGAATTCTTGATAATTGTTTTGGACTTTAAAGTGTCTCTAGGAAGCTGTTTCTTAATGATTAGTCCCCTCTTGCCACTTGGGGTTCGGGGGCTTTCAGTGTGTTTACTCGTGGCTAAGATGTGCAATATATCCCGGCAAACCCAGAGAAGTGCTCTCAACATGTTTAATAGCAACATTTAATAATGTTATAGACGAAGAAAAACAAAATACTATTTGGGGCATGTTAACCACTTAAAATGTTAATTGTCCCACCTTGCTCTTTAAAGACCTGTATGATTCTAAGAGCAATTGAAAAGAAGAGGATTGGAGCCAGAAGCATTGCGCACAGTCTCTAAGCACTGAACTCATTGCCGAGATTGTTTCGGCAGTGCAGCTAGTTTGTTTAAAGGTCCCTCATTCATTTTAGCAGATTTCACATTCAGATTCAACATCTCAATGTTGTCTTAAGGTGAGGTATGATGTCTGATTATATTTCCATAATGAAATATGAATAGAAATGGATTGGGTCACATGCTTGCAAATTAGAAAATTAGTTTATTCTGCTTGTCAAAGAGATGGATGGTTAACATCCGGCCTTCCTTTAGTCTGACTTCAATATGTTGACTCCCTGAGAGACAACTGTGTGGCTGTGGAGTGGAAGAGAGATAATGAAAGAATGATACGAACCCTGCTGTATAAGTAACCATCGATGATGTCCAGCATAAAGTCTGTTTTTGTGCACTGTATCCCCCACTGCCTCTTACACATTGTATGGACAATCTGCAAAGGAACTTGCCAGATCCACTGCATGTTTTAATAATAAAACAGAATACCCGAAATTGTTCCCTCAAGAAGAGAATGAAATGTGGAAAAAATAAACAGCAAGACAAACGTGTATGAGAGAGAGGATAACAAGAGATGGAGACAAGAGCAGAGGCAAAGACCGAAGGAGGGAGATCAAATTATTTTAATTTATTTCTAGCGTTGACACTTCCCGACAATTCAATATCATACCTGTGTTTTGTTGTACTGTTCCTCCTCCTGCTTGACATTTCTGGGTTAGAAAGTGTCTATTACAGCTCAACATTGCAATGTTTCACATAAATTCACATTAAGATGTTTCCACAGACATTGATCTTGTTCGCAGTCTGGCTCTATTATTCTGGTCATGAGCGAGCCACCACCACAGGTGAGGGGAAGGAGGAGCAAGGCAGAATATTGTTGTGATAGAAATGTCACACGTGATAGAATCACAGTAATTACACGCGTGTACTAAATTGTTCTTCGATGCCTGTACTGTACATTGGGTGGTCTAATGCCATGCCTTAAATGTAATTCTAACTCTCACATTATTTCCAGGGAGAATAAGGACAAATCATCCGGTGCTTTATCATTTATTTTAATAATCACTTTAATTATAGCTTGAATCAATCACGGACAACCTTTAGTAGAATTCAATGAGCAACCGATTTCTTGCAAAGACAAACAATAAAGCCATCAAAACACGTGACAAATGCTTTTAAGCTTGTTCGGAACAATGTTTTATCATAACAAGACTTTGACTACTTCTACCGCTACAGCTACTACTGCTAATAATGTTAATAATAATAATGCCGACCGAGCTTGCTTGTTTCCTCTCGATTTCCACACCTGATTTTAGCTTGCAACCTGACTGTTTATTGCAGATGATCCTGAGGAGTGTGTGTGGGGAGGGTTGGGTGAATGTCATCAATCAGCATTAACCATCAGCTCTGAGCTATTGACTGATGATTCACCACGGCAGAATCTCCTCTGACTCTAAAATGAAAGGCAGCAGCGGCAACATGAAGAACAGACACTCAGTTGATTGGCACCTCATTGAGTCTGGCAGGGGAGCCTTTGATTGCACTAGCTGTCAATATCACGTAATTGTCTTTCTTACATACATGGTGCCCTTTGTTTTTGCAGCAGGCTCTACTTTTCCATTTGCCTGAATGGCATGGTGCAGCTAGTTTGCAGAACTTATTATCATTTTGATCCATTATCATGAGGCGCACACATTAGCTGCTCATACAGGGATTTTATGGCTACATTTACCCTTTTGTGGACATTTTGAGCTAAAGACAGTGTTTGTTCACTACCATCACCAATCAGTCATCGTAACACCAGTGCATTAAGATTCATAACACATACTGGACAGCTAGATTTGCTGCATATGGTTATAAATCTGTCCTTCACCGCTACCCGAGGATGTGTCAGAGTAGCCAGTTATGCCTTGAAGGTTTTAATTGGGCCACTTTCAATCATCACATTAAGACTGTTACTGGAATACATACATATACTGAGCACACTTCTGTCTTGACAAGAGTGAACTCAACGTGTAGTCACTGAAGTCAGGCTACAATTGAGTTTAAATTTCTTCTTAAATAGCACCTATAACTGCCAGAGAAACTGTTCATGGCTGAGAGAGCAACCCCGATCTCCGCCCCAAGGTCAGCGGAGAAGATGACATTTAATTGAAATTGAAACTGTCTACCTGATAGTTTGAAATAATTAGCAATATCTGAGTGGCGAGAGGAAGAGACGGGGATGACGAAAAATAAAGAGGACATCAACCTCGAGATAAAAATGGCAGACTGGTGGCAAGTCATCAATTCTAGTGAATTGCATGTCACTGTGATTGACTGGACTTGACTCTGGATGTCACACATGAAACTCGAACAAGTAATGCAAACAAGACATATGATACTGAAACTTTGCCAGAAGTTTGGAGAGGTGACGAGCCGTGTCTCTTTTCGCAGGTAAGGCAAGCGTATAATCGGAACTGCTTTGACCCAGGGTCTCATGCAATGGACACTAAACGTAGCCTCTTGTCTTAATATTATGCTTGCATGCCTCCCAAAATCATCTTCCCTGTACAAGTAGCTTTCTCCTCCCACCCGTAAAACAAACTCTGCCACCCCTCAGCCCCGAAAGACTTCAGAAGTCACTTCTGCCGGGCCCAACATTTCCGCACCAGTTAATAAAGGGGAAATGAATTGTATCAGTGTTGCTGTCTTTGCTCATAGTGAATAGGAAATTATCATAGAGATGGGTATTGGTGCCTTCACACACTGAATTACATAGAGGGCGAGCCTGTTTCTCTCTGTCACACACTCACTCGCACACACAAACGCAATAGCTTGAAATAAACTGCAGGATGAAATTGGCTGTAGTGATGTCATCGTAAGAGTGGTTGTGGTAATAAGCCAGGAAGCACTGGCAATTTTCCCACACAATTCTACAGACACTCGGACATGTTGGTGACATTCAGGGCTTTTTTTTTGTTTTGGTTTTTTTGCGAACTTCCTGTCTCTCTCCACACCTTTCCCCGGGCTCGGCTAAGACATGTCAACATTAGAGTCAATTCTAGATCCCAGGCAGAAGAAATGTGACATAGCCTTTCCTCTTTTGTGGGTGTTTGTCGTGTTAGAGGAGGATGAAACAACATGACATTAAGAGGAATGCAGGGCCGAAGTCCTCAGGGCCTGACAGGCACACACAATCAAAGATGTTGGGTGTTAATATCTGATAGTTAGCGCTGCAGGCAAAACAGCGTAAAAGACATTTAGGTCAATGGGTCGCTGGCAGCCTCTAGAGCAGAGTAGTTGCATGGCTATTTCCACCGTGTCCTCCTCTGTGGACTGTTGTAACCACTGGAGCATTCTCTTCATCATCACAGACAGAACACAATCAGCGAACCTACTTTCTGCTTTTGCCCTTTTATTTTATTAGATTTTTTTTTTTTTTCTGTCTTTTCAGACTGTTTAGAAACCAAAGAGGAGCTATTAGACTTGCCACCCAAGAAATTAAATCAGCGCTGAAGACACTAAAGGAGGTTTTCAGGAACCAAGCGGTTTGATTGCCTTGTGATGAAAACTGCTAACAATATATTTCGATCAAATCTGAAACAATGACAATGAACCAAGACAAATATACAATTCACATGAATAAAACAAATGATTTCTTTAGAACTATGGCCATTATTTGTTATAATCAGTAGCATGTATGCAGTTTCTCAGTATATAAGTAGAACTGAACTGACTGCAAACTAATTAAATTCAGTTATAATTGCATTTGTACTTACATGGTTTAAAAATGCTTGAGTTAGAGTATTGAATAAGATCACCACAAATCTTTATTATGTGCAGTTAATTTGTGTCAATAGCACTGTGCGATACAACTGGCTTTGACATCAATTAATTGTGTTTATGTAAGGGGAACAGTTTTCATGATGAGACAGCCGTATGGTTATTTGGTCTGAGAGTGAAACTGTAATGAATGGCTTGCTTTACTTAGAGTGCTGATACAAACAGCAGAAAATTGAGGCTTTTTCTTTCCTCGAGTTAAAATTAAGTCACTCCAGCAACAGTTATTTTAAGTATCAACTTTAATTTATTTTTCTTCACATATTTTGAAACATGCTCCTGTTTGTTTTTTGCTTATGTTTTAGCAACTGCCATTTAACAAAGTCTCTCCCCCGCGTGTGTCTCTCTGTTCTGTCACTCTCGCTGGTGGGAATGTTAGTTGACAATGCCTGCGCTCAACACACCCCAAATGAAGTGCGTAGTGACAGAAACATTAACACAAGCCACTGAGTACCTCTGTGATTTTACTGAGAGCATGTCTGTCAGCATGGGCCTGGAGGAGTAAAAGGCATATATCTGAACTTTCAACAGCTGGTGTTTGGGTGGATGATTGTGACAGTCAACATCAGAACAGTAAAAGTAAAGCTTTGATATATTGAATGTGCCGCTTGGATCTGCTTTCATGTTTGCCAGTGATACATTATATGACTTTTCTCCTGCTTTCAAGAACATGGCGATGTGGATGAATTAAACATGTTAAGCAGGAACAGGTCTTTCTCTGAAAGCCTTACCCTTTTCATGATAACCCCTTTTTAGACATTCAGCGGACTTATCACGGCGTAAAAATAGGACAGAATTCATTATTCAGGGGAGGTTTCAGTGAAAAATTAATAGTTGTTCCCGGAGGAGCGTCTGTGGCACTCCGAAAAAAGAAAACCTTTAAAGTGTACATGCACAGGGGAATGTGGTGAAAGTCTGCCCCTCGTGTTAAAACCTTTACCACGCTACACTTCACACTGATACTGCAAATATAAGTTTGCTCAGCGCTAATGCCTGTGACTAATACAGCATACAGTCTGCATTCATGCCCAAGCTGTCCTCGTGATATTTTGAAGATGGAAGAAGAAAAGGAAACAGATAGCATGAGTGTCTGCTGCTGACATTGATGCCTCATATAGATTATCATTTTCACGATGCCTAGTAGGAAAAAGAACACGGGGACTTGAGCTGTTGACATCTGAAGAGAGAGACTCTTTTTGTTGTTGTTGTGACTACACTGAATGATTTCACATCACTGTACAATAAACACACACCAAAAACACAAAAACTGTACATCAGGTCCTCCTCTCAGCTATAAGAGATTACAATTTCCACCGTGCCCAGATCACTCATGCACTGAAATCTTGCCGCCGCTGGTGCTGAGTGGTTTTCAGCCTGCCAGTTATCCGTTGAAAGATGGGCTTCACGATGCCTTTGTATCCACTTCCTATCTGCCCGGCCATGGAGGCAATAACAGTAATGTATGGCTAAGGGAAAACAGAGCTAATCATCAATGACTGCAAGATATATAGCATATGCAGTGGCACCTTGTTTATTACCCTCTCTCCTCCTCCCGCTGAATCCATCGGCTATACAGTCAGGCAGCGAGATCCGAGGGCTTCTTCAATGCTAATTTGATTCATTCTTGTTTTCCATAATAATTGGGGGCAATGGGTCATTGTGATGAATTTGCTTGTTACATGACACAGGATGTATCACGGTGGTAGGTGCTGTACAGTTTGTCTCTCTCTCCTCCATCATGTGAAGGCCTTATTTTTTATTAGCTATTATCTGTAAACTAATTTGTTGTAAAATGTGTTGTAGCGACTCCAAACGCAAACAGGTTGTTCTTGTTCTTCGAGGACCTGCTTGTGCTTTCGAATCCGCTTTTAATTTGGTTTAAAAAGGGGAAGCTTAGAGAGTTATAAGTGACATTAACATTTTTAGATCAAAGTCTGATTGTTTGGATAGTATTCCTTCTGGAACTATCCAATCTTCTTGCAAATATCAAACAGCTACGTCAGGTCCCACTTAATAAGCCTATTTTCCATTCATTCTTAATCTCTCAAAAAAAGAAATCCACTTCCTTTTCATTCTGCGCTCTTTATTTTCATTTCCCAGACCTCACATTATCTACACAATATGGAAATGTTCAGACATTCATCCATGTGCAATGAATTTTAAGGTGGATTCACATTTTTAATCTTATAAATATGCATTTATGTATTGCTTCCTTGTCAGTGGCGGTGCAACTACAGTATATCCACAGCAACGTCCAGCGTTCGCACAAGTGACGACTCACAAAGAAGAGAATGAATGGCTGCTCTTGTACCAGATTTTAATCAGGGAGGGTGTATGTGTGTGGGAGTTTCTCTGTGTGTGTGTGTGTGTGTGTGTGTGTGTGTGTGTGTGTGTGTGTGTGTGTGTGTGTGTGCATCTACATGAGCATGTCTTGTGTTCAACCCCCCATAGAAACTGTGCGCCTCCTCCTCTGTGTGTTATTGTGGTGATGAGCGCTGATTGCAGATTGTAATGGCGCTTGCACCTCTCATCTATCCAGCCCACGCTGGGTATTTGGCCAGGCCTGATTGTGTTGATGGTGAAACCGGCATCTTGTCCTCGGGTGGGGAGGCCCAATAGTAGTGCAGACATAATGAAGCAGATGTAATCAACCAATGCAACACACAAAAAGTCAAGTGTCAAGAAGAAAGCTGTTTCTGTGTTCCACCTTCCCAACTGTGCTCGCTGGATAGAAATCACACAATCGCTGTTGTTGATGTTGGTGCTCGCTATTAAACATTTTCTGCTGAGGCGATATGAAAATGTGAAAAGGAGACTTTGAGATAAAGGAATTAACATTAAATTAGGTGTGCACATTGTGTTGGTATTGTATATTCTCCGTGGAGAAATGGGTGCTTCAACCTGCAACATACTTTTAATCAATTGTAACAAAAAGAAAGAAGCACAAGTACTTGGCACTGGGTTGCTCAAGAGATCCTTTCTGTCTTTGTGCACTTTGTCCTCTCTCTGTGCTTTGTTATTTGTTTTGGTGTTCTAATCTCAACCAAGTCAATAATATTCTTTGTTGTCTGAAATTGTGTGTCGGGAACAAAAAGGCCTCCTCCTTTTGTTGAAAGTACCTGTCTGCGACTTTTCACTCTCTCTCAGACTCCCAGATAAAGTAATCATTAGATGTTGTTTTCTGCCTGCAATTACTTTCAGTTACAATGGGTCAAACACTAGGAAAGCAAAAGGGGTCGAGAGGAGACAAGGCTAGATGGATTACAGGCGAGGAACTGTATAGGTCCCACAAGTGCTGATAAATACGTATGTGACTCAGAGACTCGCCGTGTTCAGTGGCGTCTCAGTAAATGCATCAAAAGTAATTAGTCTGGAGTATATATGGACAACCTCGCTCCTCTTATCTGCGTCACATTGTCTCTTTAAAAAAAGGGCCATTCATTGCATAAGGCCCCATTTGTCTTAAAAAGTAAAGGAGCAATGGCTTTTCCCATTTCTTATATCTCACTTTGTATCGCATCGGCACAGAATTGTTCTGAAATTTATGTTTCTGTGGAAAATCCACTATTCTATTATCAATGGTAACTCATTACCATTCAGTGGCATGCAGTTCTTCAGACAGGCTGTATAGAGACATTTCTATTGTTTCATTGCACACTCTATAATAAAATTGTGTTAATAGAATTCTACAGTAGCTGTCTACCCCTGCACGTCTCCTTATAGATCTTAATACATGTCAGCCTCCTACATGGCACCACTGACCTCTGCGGCACAGTTGATATCTGCCTTCCAAAGAGCATGGCAAATTTTATTGCTACAATGGAATATTTACTTCCTCCTCCACGCCCTTGTCAGCAATGACAATGACAGCTCTTATTGCTTCCGCCAGGGATTATACTGTACCTCCTCCTGATAAAAGTAAAGAAAACCAAATAGCATTTGAGTCTGACGTGCAGAGGAAAGTTCATTTTCAGTCTCATTGCTATAGAGACAGGCTTTTTAAGAGAGGTCACAAACCTTGTCTCTGAGCCTGAATATTTTTATTGCATAGTTGAAGTAATGTATATCCAGGACTTCGAAGTATTTCATAGAATTTCCATTTCTTCAGCAAGCAGACTCTCGTGAGCTTTGCGATATCTTGAACATAATCTTGAATTTAAGCGGCCTGTCTTGTATTTGTAATTCTGTGACAGTAAGACATTAGTCTCTCCTTCAAATGATGATTGCCAGAGCTGTGATGAAAGTAATGGCATCTTTCTTTTTGGTTCAACACCAAGGGGTTTTAATGGCGCTATTATTATTATTAATGACCATCCATTTGCTTATCCAGATTGTACTTTTAGAGTGGATATAAGGCCCAGTGAAGTGATAAAGTCTTGGTAATTACAAACCCAATTATTTCTACCGTGATTCTATTTGTTTGAAGGAATCTTCCATATTCTTGTGGTTCTGTCTTTTGGTCTCCCTCCAGACACGAGACACGTGTACCCTCTGTGTCTATTTTCCTCTCTCGGTCTCAACTCATCCCCTATCAAACAAGAACGCGTAATATTATAAGGATAATATTTGTGCACTCGTGACAGCTGTACTTGTCGTACTCCAGGATGCTATAGTTGTTTGCTCTCGATGAAAGACACGTTGTCCATTTTTAATATAATATCTAATAGAGCTGGATTTAAGCCTCTTTGCATCATTCTTATATTTCCTGGCACCATTAAACCTGTTTTAATTGACATTGAGAGGGGCAGAGCTGTAGGTGATAATGCTATGGGTGGTGAAAGGATTATTTTCTTGGCATAGTTACATTCTTGAATATGTATGAACTTGTGCACTTTTGCGACTGTTGTGCGAGTAGAAAACAAATAAACTTTTGAGCTTCTCTAAGTCTTGTCTAAGTCAGGGAATGCTGGAAGAAAACAGCTATGTTGCATGGTGACAGCTCTTGTATCAACACATTAGACAATAAAAAAAAGAAAGAAAGAAAGAAAGAAAGAAAGAAAGAAAGAAAGAAAGAAAGAAAAACCTTCAGTTCAATAGATCACTGAAAAGAAATACATATATTTAATATTTATTTAATATTACAAGACAGTGGGGACTATACAGCAGTTGCGGACTCGACATGGACCCCTTATTAATCATAATACAGCAAAAATGTGACACATAAAACAAACAAAGCTGAATTTAAATATGACCATGAACATACGTGCTTACACAGAGGAAGTCTGCAGCATGTGATGAAGCTTTCATCTGACATTACGTGAGATTGATGAATGTAAGTTTCAGGCTAGAAGAATGAAGAGACTGCACCAATTAACACAGAAGAATGAGTCAGAGGAGTAGTCCACCTTCCTGATGGCTGTTTGAGGAATTTAATGTCCTAGATGCATGCAATTATCCTTTTAATTAGCAATAATGAGTTTGTGCATGCTGTAATAATACGTTGAATCGTGATATGTGTGCAGACCTTAATGTGAAGCTCATCAAGATGTAACTAGCTAACTAGCTCTGTCAGTAAATATCATCAACTGTCATGTTAAATATCTCATGCTATTGTACTGAAAACCCGTCTAATATGCATCATAGCTGCGCACGCGTGTGTGTAACTGCCTGTCAGAACTTGTATTTGCATTAGTGGATTTCATAGTCATTAGAGAAAATAAGTGAGATTGAAAGTATTCCAGTATATTATATATAAATATAAATAAAAACATAAAACATACAAAAATATGTCCATATTCCAGCCATCCTTGAACAACCCCATGGGATGGAGCATCGCATTGTTTATCATGGCTTAATCAAATCATTAAATTACCTTGTTGCTGAAATGTAACCAATTATCTGTATATTACCTACTGTGTACAGTAACCTCACCATTAGCATGCAGCAGCATGGGCCTGAACATTTGCATTACTCTTTATTATTTCAGCATTACAACCTGTATTAATATCCAAAAGAGGAGCGGCCATACAGACACAACAACTGTAACCAGAATAATCCTATATTCACCGCTGTAATGGACGATTGCAGTGGAGAAACTGGTGTGCCATGCATAGCAGTTAATTGTTTTAAATTAGAACTTGAATTTGTTTACTGGGATGGTTCAGAATCAGAGCTGCACTTAAAGGGATATTATTATCCATGAATCACATGCATGCCAGCCGGTTGGAATATAACAAAATGTGCTTGAACAGGAGCTGTATGCAATACATTGAACATATCTATACTGTGATACAACATAATACAATACATGTATCATTTTTGAGGGAGGTTTTGTTCAGACTGGCTCAGAGGGGCTTTAATTCTGCTTTTTGTAGGCCCATATTTGTGGTGTAGAGTACCGGACTGCCATGAAACCGAAAGATGTTTATGTGATACTGATTGTTATTTTCTTCCCCTGCTTACAACAATACAAACTAAAGTTCTTAAAAATATTTAATAAAAAAGCAATAAGTACGTTTTGTAGGCACACTAAATTGCATTAGATTGCAAAAATATTACAGGCATTTAAGTTACAGATTCCAACCCTCTTATATTTCTTAATTAAACTGTTTTAGTACTGACGTGTCTCTAGCAGTCCATTTGTATTATAATATCGTGCAAAAAAAAAAAAAACACTTCCTGTAATGTTTGGATGCCATGCAGCATTCTCTTGCCTCTCTCTTACACATGTCCAATGCTTATACAAGCTGTAATGTTTGACCGCACGGATGGAATGTCAGCTGAAGGTGGTTGCAGCGGTGTTCGATGTTACGCCGGCCGAGGGATGTGTTGATGTTGCAGAACAAGATTGCTGTAGGCTACCACTGATATTGACCTTGCATATGACCATAAGATCAAAACCTAGAACAGTGGCACTGCAGGGGTGTTGAGAAATCACAACAAGATGGATAATAGATCATGCTACCTCCTCATGACAGAGTCGTCAAATTAGCCTGCCAACTGTTTTGAATCTCAACATGAATTGAATACCACTTGGTCCCTGGAGTAAACAGCAGTCATTTGGTTGCAGGTAAACTTGTATTAGATGTGCAGTGAAGTCTGCACAGTAACTAAACAGGTATCACAGTTTTGTATATCAACCACATCACCACTGCTCGGTAAAGATGAATCATCTCAAATGAGAAGGTCTGATCCGATCCATGCTGTCTATTACACACAATTGTTTGCCATTATCCCCGCTTGTCTGTCATTCAAATTTCCTTAAAGGGAATGTAGAAAAGAATGTTCTTAGCATCAGGGGAACCATGGCGTCAGTGATGTGTGATTCCATCCCGAAAGCTCCGCGGGGTACAGTTGTTTCCCCTGAATACAAAAGACAACGGCATCACAAGGAGGCTGCGGCATACCTCTAGCTGACGAAAGCAGCCAGAGCTGTCAGCGACATCACTCACGCCGTGCTCCCACCCTCCCAAGCCCGCCACCGCCTATCCAAACTATCCCGCTGGAATAGAAAATAGTACAGGCCCATGTCTTTTATTTTTGTAAAGGCTGGATGTGAAATATTGCATACAGAATGTGAAGGCACTGAGAGCTGTTGAAACAGAACTGCTGTGAGTTCAAGCTGTGTGAAGTCGCAGAGCCACAGACTTCCCTTTCATTTGTAAAGTATGCTACGTTAAAGACAGCTTCACCTCTGGCTGCACTGATCATTTTAAGTTGAGGAGGAGGAGGCAGGGAATCTGGCAGAGATTCACTTTTGTAAATGTGTGTTTGTGTTCGGAACATTTATTTGTGTGTCAGCATGAATGCTTGTGGAATAAGAAGTTCATGCTAATAGCGTTACCTCATCAAAAATGACAGTACCCTGAAAAGACATTACCAACAGCAGAAAACACTGGGAGAGAGATTGAGTCGGGGCACAGCCGAGACTTGGCTCGGCCCTATTGTGCTAGCTCAGAGAATGAGAAAGCAGCATCCATTTTTTGCCTTAATGAAGTTAGTGACCCTCTGAAAGGTGACACATTTACCGCCCAGGGGATTTATACACTCCTGCTCCAAGGCTCCAGTTCAATATTGAGAGGACAGATTTGACTCCACGTGGACATTCCAAATATATCCTCACAATTTATACCAGGCGATTCATTTTCCGACACTGCTCTCGTAATTAAAGTCGACGCTATGCTATTCAATCTGCAGTCGCATGGAAATACAAAAAGAAATGAAGTGCATTGGGCCGTTATACAACAATCTAGATCGTTTTAGGAGGCTGGACTGGCATCACTAACATAGCTTAATCAGAATATTAATTTTCATTTTGCAGAATGCCATTCAACAATAAACAAGATGGCGAGAAGATTTGCAGATGTTTGTGGAATAGAGCACGCGCAACTTGTGTGTGCGAAGGAAATAGTCGTCCCTGAGTACTAGGGGTCTAAGACCGCTTAATTATTTATAGCATCCTTACTTATGCAAATATACTAAATAATTTCTACATGACAGCTTGAAGCTTAGGCCTTGAGTAGCGATGTGATGTTTGAATGAGGACCCCTCTTTTCTTTGCATGGCCTACGAAACATAACACTGCAGGCTCATGGTTGCCTTGGTGCATACTGTTTTACATTCTAATTATCTGCCTTGACAGGCTTTATTGCTGAGGCTCAATGCTGAGGCCTCATAACAGACTCATTCCACACGTGATGTCAGTGCCGGGATAATGAGATAAGATAGTTTGAGTGCTTAGCCTTGTCCAATCGCCTCCTCGTTCACTTTTCAGTTTGTTCTTCCCCTCTATGTCTGCAACCTAAATGCTGCCACAATTACCCATGTATATTAATTGCACCTGATTATGCTAAAGATGCTCCCAGGATCCTGGGATAATGGGATTTCTTTTTCCCCAGCTTTCACTGTTTGAGTTTTCTTATTTGACCAGATTTATTTTGGATTTTGGAAGATCAGAAGGATTTAAGGTGTGCCACATTGATAGTGATTAAAATAAACAATGCTTTGTTAAGATGTTCATTAAATATTTAACTCGGTAAAGCCAATCCAAGACACAAACAGCGAGACTTTTCTTTTTCTAACTCTAATTAAGCTACAGGGAATTCCTTGCATATTGTAGGTAAACAGACAGAGTCATGGGAATACCAATGGAAATTAAATGCTCTGTTGGTGTTTTTCTCATTACAAGATGAAATGAAACATTTATCACTGACTTTCATTCCGTTAAAAGGCTGACATTTTGTGGGTCAGACACCAATAAGGCGACAACTTTCTTCTATTTACATTATGATTCATGAGCACCCTGCAACCTGGTAAAATCATTGCTTTCCAGCTGCACTCTGTATTTTCTGACCTGGTAGAATAACTATGGTGTTTTCTTATTTCTCTCTTCTCCTCCTTTACAGCCATCGAGGTGAACCTACAGAAAGCCTTGGCTGAGGCCTCTGAGACCTGTACCCAGGAGTGTCTGATACTGGGCCACTCCGACAGCTGCTGGATGCCCCCGGCCCTGGCCCAGTTCCAGGGTCCTGGCATAAACAGCCCCACCTCCACCCCTATCACCACCGCCATCACCGGTACAATGCCCTCCTTTGGCTTCCAGCAGAGCTGCGCCCGGGGAGCCAAAGTTAACATGATCAGCATGGGGGTCATGGATGGTCGCCATACCCTGGGCAGGTCTGTGCCCAAAAAAGATGAACTGGACAAAGGGATCAACCGGCCGCAGTTCTACAACACCCTGGATAGACACTGCAGTAAGAAGGAGGACACCATCAAAGTCATCCCCCTGGCGAGCTTCTCCTCCCCCGGGCAGCAGACGCCCACCGGCGGGGGCAGCAGCTCTTTCTTACATGAGCACCAGTTGTAAGAGTAACAGACAGACCTTCATCGCCCTGACATACATGTGACTCTATCCATAGACGGCTTGTTGTCAGTGACTTTATGATCAGTATGTATGCGTACGCGTGGAGGTATGCATCATTTTAATAACTTTGACCAGCTCCAGCTCAGTTTTACTAATGAAGACATCTGAGAATGGATACGATCATGATGATGTTGTTCAGACAAATCACGTGGGATCAGTCTGACAGCTAAAGAAGTTGAAAATAAATGTCTTAAAGTCTTAAAATAGCAGGCCAATGTATAATCAATAAAGGTAGTTCTATACCAAAGTAGTTCCATCATAGAAAAAAATAAATTTTGCTTTCAGTTCGGTGATGTTTGCTTAGTGATAAGATAGGGCAATGTACGCTTTAAGCCCTTTGAGCCCAGCTTAGTGAAACTGTGTCCTAAAAAAATATATTTCTTTGTGCAGAAACACTTGCAAATACAGTACTTTGTGTTGAGTGAGCTAAATTGGGCTAAATGTTAATTATGAGCTCTGAGTGGATGGCGTTTCTGTTCAAGTTCTAGTGAAGTATTGCTCTGTATAACACGCAGCACAAACTCCTTTGGTGGTGGAAGATGTTTCTTTTGTCTTGCCTGAACATGTTTCAGGAGTCTATTTTGGTCAGGGGACTGCAGAAGGATAAAAAAAAGTCTACAAAGCATATCTAGGCCAATGGTAGACAACACCAGTAATCTTTTGCATACTACATTTTCACCGTGGACCAGCACACAAAATATAACATAAAAAAATACCTTCAGATACTCACACTTACCCAAGATGTTTTCCATACGGTGGTTTCTACATCTCTGCCAACTCTATTAAGAAAACGTTCACTTCTTGCATCATCTCAGCAGCTTAACCTTGAAAGGCGCAGACAGATGTGCTTTGGAAACGTACCATTTTGTTCCTTCTCTTTGTTTCTATTTCTCACATATTGCTGCTCAGAACGACTCAGATACAATAATAACAGTTATGGAGCCAATTATGAAATTCTCGCTGTAATTATTATGATGTGTGATCTCAGAAGCGACCCTCATTGTTGTTAAGAGATCTGGAATGGTTCTCTTGGCTACTGAGAAACATGCTCTGCCTGTGCGGAGGCAATGAAAAGGCAAGTGCTGAGAAAATACAGCTTGAAACGTGCCCTCTCTTCCCACCATATCATTAATAACACCTTTTGTTCTTGCTATTAATTACTAGTGTTTGTTTTTAGAACTCAATTTGGCTGCAAAGTTTCTTTTATCAGTTTACACTGTGTGTTGACACTGGAACAATAGACCAGGGTGCATTTCTTCAAGGCCCCTAGTCTAACTGAATTATTGATGTTAATGTTATTTTTTGCAGTTATCACAAAGAGAGGCATTGGCAGTATTTGAAAGGACCTCCATGCAGGCTGCCCCTCACCCTCATCATACATACACTGCATCACCGCCTGTGTGTGTAAATTGTACTGATGATGATAACTACTTCAGACTAACTCGCTGCTGTATTGGGTGCAGTGTAATCTATTACTACAGAAATAAGTGACTTTGCTGATATCCATTTTTTGTTTCTAGTAACATCAGGTATATGATTCATGCGATTCATTTTCTCGTACCATCTTGCAAATTGGGTACAGGCCTGAACCGATAATGCAAAGTGGCATTCTCGAGGCGCAAGGCAAATTGTGTTTGCATGCTCTTAGCTGCCACACCTATTCTCTCTTATTCGTGGGGTCAAATCAAATCAAATCAAATCAAATCAAATTTATTTGTATAGCCCAATATCATAAATTATACATTTGTCTCAGTGTGACTCTTAACATTATAAAGAGGATTTATCAGAGAGTCAGTGAAATGATCACTTAAAGGAACAGTGTGTCAAGGACGCGGAAAAAGGAGCAATTCAATTTCACCTCAGTCAATTACAAAAATTAATTTAATTCAAAACAAGCGACAAACATCCGTTGATGAAAATGTTGCACTTTGGAATTCCAATTTCAGCTCATTTACTATTACTTTTTCCCCCTTATATCACTTTTCATCTCATTTCACTGTTATAGTACATACATATATCTCCGACTGGTATAAACAATACATATTTAATCAAAAGGAACACATATGAAAGGGAACATAAATCAGTGTGTCACTGAATTGGAATTGTATCACTCTGACAAATGCAAATCCAACGCATATTTTTTTTTTCATCCAAAAGTTGCCTCTAAAAAGTATTTTCAGTCTCTGTTTACAATTATGTGAATAAGTAGGGCAAAGAAATTCCTGGTTGGATCTTTTCAACGGAAATAAATCCGAAAAAAACAACAAATATGTTTTCAAGAAACGTTGCCATTCATTAACAATAGAAGTGCAGACATTGTCTGCTTTTGGAGTGTTTATAAATATGACCCAGGGAATTGTGCCCTTCCTCATAGCATAGAGGGAGAGAATGTCCATGAAATATATACGAGATAATACACTGTCACACTGTAATAAAAATGTGATTGTTTGAAATTATTAATCCAATCACATGTGTACAGTAAGCACCATGTCACCTACCTGTAACCCTCACTGTGTTTTAACTTACTCTGCCTACATAACTCCTGTGTGTTGTAATGTTGCAGCAGCTACATTAACTGAAAGACAACTTCTAGAGGGAATAGTATAAAAACTGCATGAATGTACATGTGTAGGATGTTGCTTTTGATACCAACATGACTTTTTTTGTCTACTGCAGTCCTATTTTGTTTTTACCATATAACCTTCTAGAGGTAAAAGTACCTGTGCTTTATTTATTTATTTTTCAAACAAAGAGCATAACATATGAATGTGCATTTGTTTTTCTGGGATGATGCTCCCCCGAGAGTAAGTAATGTCGCTCTGTGTCAAAGGTTTTCATCTTTCACAAAACACAGTGAAATAGATCACAGGTTTTCACTTTGCATGATTCCGCACTCACTGTTATTTTCCTATTTTTCTCAATCCCTCTCCCCTAAAAGTAAAGATAGTATACATAAAATTGAAGATTGCTTTTTTATTTTCCGAATTCTTCTATTCAAAATGTGTGTCATGAGTACCATGTCAACTTGTCTCATAATTTGCATGAACTGTTTGGACCTCCACAAGGCGTTTCTTGACACTTGACTATGTAGTTCATGCATCCATCATTGGATTCAGTGTCAGTATTGATGTTTACTGCTCTACATGTGTGTCTGTCTTATGGAACAAAACAAATGTTACATGGTGTAAACATTCAAGCTTTGTGAAGTGTGCGTATCACTTATGCCTCTACGTACACACACATACTGTATCTATACTGTCAGATAAACTGGATTTTAAACTGTACATAGCAGTACCCCTAAGAACTCGTAATAGTAATTACAAACTTGAAATACATACAGTAAAGACTAAAGGCTATAGGGTAAAAAACTGGAATTTGCAATGTTGATAAAAAGGAAAAAGGTGATGACAAATGATGAGATGACAATCTCTCCTGTAATGTAAATGACTACATATGCATAATATTGATGAAAGTGTGTTTGAATGTGTTTATAAGTGATCATGTCTGTGAGGGAGAGTGTGTGTGTCTCCTTGCATGTATGAGCGCGTGTGTGTGTGTGTGTGTGTGTGTGTGTGTGTGCGTGTGTGTGCACATATGTGTGTACTGGCATGCACCTTGCCAGGATATGTTATGTACACAAATGTATCTTGTACAAAAACTATATCAAAATATGATATAAGACTTAAGTATATGCTTGTAAATTAGTCATCAGTGAGTCAGGTCAAGTTTTGCTTTGAGAGAAGGCTTTAATGCTTGCCAGCAAATCTGTATTGGTCAGTTAAAGCTATACAGTCTGTGTTGTCATGCCTTTGTAAGATATCCCATTTAAATCTCTAAAAAAAAAAATGACCTTCCATATGGTGAAATGATTTTTCTTGTCATTGAATTTTACTTGAGCCATTAAATATTGAGTCCTCAAAGTATGCACGGATCAGCTTGTCCTTCACGTTACATTGTTGTTTGATTAGGTTGTTCTGAGAGCATTGTCATATCAGTGATAGATGTGACATAAGGGCATACTGTCACACTATTCCAATTATGGCAATTACAAGCTAATGATATAAGACCCATCAAATTGGACATGGCATTTCACCTTCATCATTTCTGTAAATGAATACTGCTGGGGGAACGACTCAACCTTTGACATATGTGTATATTTATTGAAAAAAAAAAGGTTACCATTATTAAACACGGTAAAGAGCATAGCTATCATGGAGAGTAGGCTGAAGGGGTTTTCCTTTTACTCTTCCAACAAAGGACTGAGCAGCTTTATTGCACAATATGTCTCTTTTAAAGGCAGCTAACGGTTAAATAGGCTTTGTAATGTTTTTTATATTATTTAAATATGAAAATACAAATACTAAATGTTACAATTACAGCAAAAAAACAAGAGTGTTTCTTTTAGCCTCTATGTCCTAAGTACAAGGGGAATACCACACTGTTCTTCTTCTGTATTTAATACTTAATCAATTGCCAGTGTGGTGACATACTGGGTGCATACCATAGACCAGGGGTCGGGAACCTATGGCTCGCGAACCATATATGGCTCTTTCGATGACGCAATATGGCTCGCAGACAATTTTGAGCTGACATTTTTTAACATGATTAACAAGTTATAAATAATTATACTGTGTCATTTAAAGTAAAACATTTAGCAGCGGCTTTTGTTTTAGTTCTTCCCTCTCCTTTCCTCCACTCCGTCTCTGACTGTAACTGTGTGCGCACGTGTGTGTGTGTGTGGGGAGGGGGGGGGGGGGCGGAGGCCTGCCCTTCGCGAAACAGCTGAGGAGAAACTGCGCAAAGCAAGCAGTCCAGGGGTGTCAAACTCAATCACAGAGTGAGCCAAAATGAAGGCATCGTTTCGGGGGTGAAGCTTGGTAACTGCAGCGCCCACAGAGTCACACTTTGCCTTGAGTGTGTCGTTACACTGGAGGTCAATCAGCTTCATTTGGATGTTCACATGTGCTGTTTCCACGTCAACTGCAAACGGATTACTGAGCAGTTCATGCTCAGTCGGGAACACAGCGGTGGAGATGGTTTGTCAGTGTTTTACACAGACAATGGTAGGGGAAACACTGATAGCGCTTTTAGTACTCGGAGACGTGATATACTTAAAACTAAATTTTATTAAATATATGGCTCTCAAGGAAATAGATTTAAAAATATTTGGCTTTTATGGCTCTTCCAGCCAAAAAGGTTCCCAACTCCTGTCATAGACTGTATAAAATATAGACGTAGTCTCCATGACTTCACCAATAGGTTTCTAAAGAGCTGTCCAAAATGGGTGGCTCCAGACGTTGCCATCTCGGCAATGACGACTCCGCCTAACACCCGCCTAATCCAAAAAGATCGTCCGTGGAGCTGAGGCGGCATTCCTCTGCCACTCAAAGCAACCGCGCCCTTCACATGCATAATCTTAAATCATAATATAATTTAAAAGTGTGAGTTACATAAATATGAATAGTCTGTTTTTGGTCTCCACCAACTCCTGAGGGAAATATCTTGATCAATGGCCGCTAACTGCTTCACTATCTTCACTAGCCGGTCGCTAACTGTGTCTATCTGTAGTTTGATGCTGAGTTGGTAGAATACAGAGGTATTAAAACAGCCACAAAAAATGCTAATGAGAAAATGCAGACTGAATCAAAATAGTACATTTTGATAAGGAAAACCAAAACAATAAGCTGAAAGACGCTATAAAGCTCTGTAGAGTCGATGGGAACTGCAGGGTCAGGTGATGTTTTCATGTTTCAACACAAACTGTATTTTTTGTCTCAATAGAATACGTCAAAATATTCAATTATGTAAGCCAGTAAAGGTGTAGGTGGTCAAAATAATTGGATTGGGATTTAAAAGGTAACTCCTGGCACATTGAAAATCTAAAGGGCACTTTTTTGAAATTACACTTTTTATTGTTTGCAAAAATGTCTACAAAGAACCAAAACCATGGCAAATAATCGTAATATGTACATTTACAACAGATAACAAGATGATAATTGCTTACTGAAAAACAAAGTGTTCAAAAATGATAATAATAATAATAATAAATCATACACCAGATTCCGAGCAACTGTTTGTATCCCTGTGATCCCACCCCGACGTTAATTCACCCACACAGGATGTATACAGTAGACATATTTTGTGTTTAAGGCATGTTTACATAAGAGTAAATACAAATAAATATAAAAATAAATAAGTAGTCTAACAGACATTTACATGGTTTCTGTTTAGGAAGGGCAGAGCAATCATCGATCACATCCTACATTTTTGATTTGGTACAAATCAATGAGCTTCCCGTCACAAGGTCGCATCTCTCCTCATTAGACGGTTCAGCCACTATCATATCAGAATAGGCCACAGGCTCTAGGAGGTAGCCTATACATTTCAGAGAAAAATCAATAGTACACAATAAACCTTAATTTTAGCCTTTTGGTTGTAGGGCTAAGAAGTAAATGTAATCTTAAAATAGGAGTAAAAAGAATAATCTATTCATTCATGTGACGTGGCTGCTCAGAATGTCAACTTTGATTTATTCTAGACTCACTGTGCATCATCTCTCAGCACCTTCAGCAATACCAAGAGGCTGTTTACTCTACCTGTGGCCGTTTGGCCTGACATAGAGTAAAGAAACAGAACGTTTCGTACAAGGTATTTTAGTGTAACTTTTTCCTTTTGTGCCATTTTTTTGTTTTTCACCACTTCTGCGTATCCATTCATTTATCCGTCCATCCATGTAACCCACCCATCCATCACTCCATGTGTCCATCCATCCATCCATGAGCTTTGATGCCTCAAAGGCAAACTCTGCAACAGTTTCGACAATCCCCCTGGGCTACGTGTCCTACCTGAGGCCCTTCTGCCTTAATGCTTTATCTACTGTTCTCTTATGAATACATACAAGCCCTCAGAGAGGAAATGTCAAGCTTACAGTATGGTGCAGGGGTTGATGTTCACAACAACAGGACATGACAGGATCTTTTGGCACTGACTCGTAACTCACGCGACACAAAAAGACATGTCATGTACCTCGTAACGCGCCAAAGGCTTGCTGGACTGTGTCATCTAGCCTCATCTTCAGCATATGTTCAGTCCCCAAACTCCTTAAGAGAGCCGGCTGTGACCTGCCCCATTACTTTTCCATGGTAATTGGCTAATAATGAGACAGTGGCAGTGCAAAGGATGTCCACACTGTCAAAACACATGCATACCCAACTTCACTAATCTGCATTTCCGGTAATTTCTGCATATTTGAACAGAATGGACTTTGTGATCTTAACGGCGCACTAAGTGCTTGTTTTTTTACCCCACCCCACCCCACACACTCACCCTCCATCCCCATGTGCTAACAAGCCAACTTATTGTAAGCCTACGTAGTTCTCAAGGTGTCATCTGTTGAAGTGTCAGGAGAACATATAGAGATTGTCAAACAGTACACTCATTTCAAATTGTAATTAAACTGGCCATCAGGTACCTTGAGGCTGTTTAGTCAACAGCAGGGTACTAATTACTATAAGATGACCTTTGGAATAATATCTGGTGAATTATTCATAGTTGAGAAAATTGCTTCGGAGACATGCCAACGACATCCAAGGGACGGCTGAGTGTACACACACAGAAAATTCCACTCAAAGATTTCAGCCTGGCTATGAAAATGAGGTCAGCAGATGGATGAAACTCTAGCTTTTTTGTGTGAGAGAAAATGAGATGGTTGCGATAAGCCCTGAAAGACAAGTGAAAATGTTCCCGACACAAAGACGAATATTACCGACCAGAAAATAGACTGACTCATGTAAAGTTAATGTAAAAGATTTTGGAGAGAGAAGATAGCCTTGTCACAGGGTGGATTAAGAAGCAATATTATCCTGCTGTGCAAATTGACACTTATTTTATAGTGGACTCAACTCTGCTGACTGTCAAATAAATCCTTGTACTGGTGGTTCTACTATGATTTAACAAGACATAAAACATATTTTAATTCAAGTTAGAATGCGAGCATGCATGAGGATGTTAAAAACACTGAAAACAACTATCAAGAGAAACATAATGCATATTCAAAATGTTTTTAGGAGAATACAAGAAGAACTGTTGAAAAATGCATAATAAAGACATAGGGAAAGAAACAAGAAAAAGAGAGACGAGAAGTGGCAACATCTTTCAACAGATAAATCCTCCTGCGGTGACTTTCAAAAACCACTGACAGCATCTACTCCCTCCCGTTTTTAAATGTTTCTGTGGGGTATTCTGCACAGATGGGCCAGAGGTCCTGAAACGTTTCTTTCCCATGTATGCTCAACCTTTAGGGACACTTTGCAGAAATTACTCCTGACACCTTGCACAAAAATTATTCTCCACATCTCCATTCGACATAAATACATTAACAGCGGCAAAACAAGTCCTCAAAGCTACACCAACATGTGGAACTCTTGTGACAACAGATGCACCTGCTGAGAAATCTGGGTGATATGTGACTAAATCAGTGCTGCTCACTGTAATTTAGTACAATTACAATCATTTAGTAGCAGAAAATATTTTTTCCCTTTTCTTTTTACAACACTGGCTAATTCCATGTTGACGGTGTCTCTGTTATGGAGTCACCCTGTGGACTCAGCACCATGACAATGATGTTAACCATATGGCCAGGTCCTCTGAATAGCCTCTTTCAGTATGATATCTGTTGAGTATTTATGGGAGGTTGAAAGAGGGTCAGAGAAAGTGCTCTTCACTGCCATCATTGAGGACCCAAATGATTAGTCAAAATTTGGGGTAATTGGAGGTAATTAACGTTGACCTTGTCCTCTTGGACATTAGAGAACCCAAACCGTGCCAGAAAATCTCCCCCTGCCATTAGAGAGCAATTACTAATACGAGACGGTAGACCATACAGCAAAATACAGTCTATGCAGCAGTGTCTGTTTTTCTTTCAAAATATGTATTGCACACTTCTGATATGAGAATATTTTCAAAAGTAATGAAGGCTCTATATATATATATATATATCGTTTGAGAGATATTGTTGATGTTAAGTAGAAACTTCTGTAAAGTTTCTGCACTGCTGCTCTCAGGGACAGTATCAGTATCTGCAGCACAGTGCTGTCCTTCCTGTTCTTGGCTTGTTGTGAATTACGGTAAATTCACTTTCAAAAGTTTTCTTTGTTTGGTTTAGTAGCCATCATGCTAACTTGGTCCTCTGTTGACTTCATACAAATATTTGTTGTACAGGAAAACAAAACACGTCCTGTGAGCCAGTGGATTCTTCCTGCTAAGAAGCAGAAACCAGACTGCTTTGTATACTTATTAAACATAAAGTGCAGCTGAGGGTGATGTGAATGTTATTTGTTTAGTAGGTATTATGTATTATATTGGTAGAACTGAAAGGCCTGACGATCACTAAAATAATTGAAATCAACCTCTATCTGTAGCAGAGTTCATGGCGATCCATCAATAGTTGTTAAGATATTTCACTTGCACAACCATGCCTGATGGGGGCGCTAGAGAGAAGGTCATGGGATCACCAAAGTCTGCAGGATTCATCCTGTGGGGACCATGAATGTGTGTATGGAAATGCATGACAATTCATACAAAGGTGTTTGAGATATTTTAGTCTGGAACAAAGTGGTGGCCTGACAGAGAGACCATCATTACAATGCATAGAGCCACAGCGCTAGCATGGCAACAAAAAGAAAATTCAGGATCAGTACAAAAATGTTTCTTTACTTTTAATGTTACTTTAAATTAATTAATAACAACTAACCCCTCTCTTTGATTCTCTCAGGGTTTTCCTGCCTAAGTAAAGAAAAAAAAAGATAATACATGTATAGTGTTTTGCCTGATAGGTAATAAAGAGAAACTAAGTTCATATCATGCCCCTTTCGCAGTAAGGAAGTACATCAGAGAAACTGCTTTTGCTGCGAGTTCTTTGTGCGAATCTAAAGACAGTATCACACGGCAGCCACTGTGCCTGACAAGTCTGTTCACGTTCAGCACACACGCAGCTTTCCTGCAGTTAAGGCACCAAGTCCCTGAAGCTCTTCCTCCATGGAGTTTATTGTCAGAGTCTCTCCGATGGTAGGACGCCTCTCCCTCCTCTTTGAAATCCGGAAGATCAAACAAAACAACAGTGTTGATGCAGGGTGTGTTGTGTTTGTGGTTTGAATATATAATCAATTTCCATGGTTAGAGGTTTTTATTTGTTGTTGCATTGTTGCTAGATTACTATAATTAATCATTAATATAATTAATATACCCTACTACATTGTATATTGACTTTGTGCTATATCTCTGTCTATCTGGTGCTACTGTACATACCTGCTTATTTTAACCTGTTTACTCCTTTCTGGATAAAATACAAGAGAAAATACTACACTGTGCTTTGAAAAGCGGACGGCAATACTGCAAAAGATGTGTATTCTTTTGTAATTGGGCAAAAGCATTGGTATGGTCCTTTAATCCCTTTCCAAAGCAGTATTATTCGAGCCAATAAACCTTTGCTTTCAAGAACATCTATTGAATAATGGCAAGAGAAAGCATGGTGGGATGAAAAGAAAGAAGCAACAGGGAAAATCAATATAGCAATTATGTGTGCAGATAATGGACATCAAGGTGTTATTTGGAGTGACCGAAAAGAAGAGGTGACATAAAGCCAATTCAAATACTGCAAACATTTCATTGTCTAACATCTGGTGCTTCTGCCATAGATTTTGTGTCACCAGGCTCTGGAAAACCAACAGTGTTTTTTGTTGTTGTTTTCCTGCATCGCCACCGTCAAATTAGCATTATTTAGCTATATCTAATCATTGGGTTCTTCTTTATGTTCACACACAATCACCGGCCTCTGTTAGAATTCTGTAAATGTTATTATGTTTGTATCCGCTGCGCAAACCCTGAAAACACAAGCAAAAAACACAACGATTAGCTAATTGAGATCTCAGACAAAAAAACTCACACAAACACACAAAGAGAGAGTGACATGTAGAAAGAGCAGGAGGAAGAAGGAGAGGGCGACAGATAAGAGTGCACACACACTTCCTCCCCCTACCACGCTTTTTCCTCGAAAGAGGTCACCTCCAGCTCTGTCAGGCTTTGCAGGTGGGTCAGAGATCTGGATTTGATAACTGGAGGGAGTTTAGAGAGCAGACATTTGACAAGCATGACAATGCTCTGACAGCCCTCATTGGGCCATGATTAATGACTGACATCCCTGTCGCCTGTCTTGTACAGAATGCCAACGCAGCGCTGGGAGAAAATTACCCTAATGTGACCCGTAATTGGATGCAGGAAGAATCACGTAATGCAAGAACGCGATAGGACCTTTTTTGCTAGTGAAACAAGGCTTTATTATAGAGAACACTACAGACATGATGAGAGAGATTCTGCAGCGTGATTGAAAATGACCGCCAGCAAATCCTTCTCATTTGTAGTAACACATTGACATTTAGCAGTGAGTCAAGGGATGAGCGGAGTCGATGTTTGGTGTCTTGAGATGAAAAGTCACACCGAGCTGGCTCCTTCACTTCATGCAATAATCATTTTCCTTCCGCTGTTTGGTCAGATGTCACTGAGTTAAGGCAGCAGGTTTAAACCAGAAATTGCACCACAGATGAGGACGGTATTTTCTAATTTATCTCTATTTGTACCAAATGTATTCACATTTTTTTTTGCAACAGCTTGGCATTGCAGGTGCTCTAGGTGCTCCTTTTCAACAGCTGGCATCAGATTTTAATGAATATGCATTACGGATATCATCATTCATTGACATTTGTCATTGAGTGTTTTGAATGGAACCACAAGTACACTTTACCTTCTCAAGGACAACGAGTTCAGATTGCAATGGCTTTGCGAGACGAACAAAAGTTTAAGGTGAATAAATTCAGACTATCAAAACACAACCAGAAACACATTTTATTTATATATTCTATGGAAGTGCTAAATGTATTTTCTACATCCTTCATGCATATGCCACAGTGTTAAAACATGTTTGTTGCTGAAGTTGCTCATTCCCTTTGTCGGGCTGTGTTGCTCTATCCTTAGATCTGATGTGGTTCCATTCAGTTATTTAGCAACGCCTCGCAGAACGCTACATCAAGTGAGCAAGTGCTTAAATGAAAGGACTGAATCAAAAGCTACACTCGTCATTATAAGCTAATCGTTCCAAGTGCTTTTACTGAAAGACACATGTCCACTTTGATACTCAGTTTGATAGTGATTGTTGTTTCACTCTATAAATAACCTTTACATTGAGTCAAATAAAAGCTAGCATTGATGTTTTATGTTTTGTGTGACTTTTGATATAATTATGTATCCAGTCTGCACTTTCTAAGTTGGTTTATTAAAATAAGCGCACATAACATAAAGAGAAGAAAAAAACCAGAGCGATGTCAAGATTTGTCTTTGATCGTCTCTAATTTGCAATTAAAGAGAAAACCGTAAACTATGAAAGCCACAGGGAGGAAAAAGGGGAATAATTGTGAAAAAAAAGCGACCTGGTGATGCTGCTGGGGGGAGGAGGAGGGGAGGGGGACACTTCCATGACAATGGGATTCCATGGGAATAAGTGTCAAAATGTAGGACTGCTTTCAAATACTGCAGCAATTACAAAGACAAACAGTTATGAGTAATGAGCAAATTTGATATTCTGTATGTGTTATTTCTAAAAGCAGGCGAGGCTGAATGTTGCTTGTGAAGTTACTCATTATCCTGATTGTATAATAGACATAATCAAGCAACAATGTACAATGTGGAGTGCATCGGCATGCCTTTATCTGAATGAAAGGGATTAACAAACAATTGACACTGCAAATTTGTTTGTTTGAAACACTGGGATTGCTCCCTCATCAGCGACATTGATGAAACCTGGGGCTTTAAAGAAAAAAAAACTTTGACGTATATCTGTGATATGATGGAGGCTGTGGGATGTGAACAAACAGTCCTTTCCAGGTGGTTTGAGTGATTGCCTAATCCCCTGTAGCTAGATGATTGCAGAGCAAGGTCAGTTCGAAGGCTCAGACTGATTGAGTGCTGTCTGTAGTCTGGGGCTCGCTCCAGCCTCTGATGCCATTAGATGGACAGCGGCTGAAGATTCACTGTGGAGTTTTTCAACACTTGAACCAAACCTGTCCAAACTGAATGACACTGGTGTGCCAGTAATCATCGGAGCATACTGCCGGGAACAACATAAACAACAATCATCTGGGCTGTTTTTATCATTAATAATCACGGAGAAAGAAGGCTAATTTTTCAGAAAAAGAGTAGCTACAGATGTGGTGGTAGTTTAAGATTCACAACAACATGCTGTGTGTATTTCAAATCATATCTCAGTGTATTATTGCCTTCTTGCTTTTGATATACTTTCTATCACCCTGTGTGTGAAAACACCTCCAACTGCCTGATTTTCATTAGCATTGCATCAGATATTAACTTTTTTTCCACTAAATAAATCCTGTTGTTCTTACACAGATGAAGGTTGGCGTTGGCAACCTGCATCTTTTACCTCATTGACACCCATTTATTTCTAATGCTTTAATTTTGTTAGTAAATTGGGTTTGTAGCATAAAACTAAACGTTTCCTGGGGCTGCAATTGGATCACCCCCTACTGCTATGTACATTCAAATACCGAGGGAAAGTGCTGTTCTGTATATCAAACTCCACTAGTCTGCAGCAGAAATCCTTTGTGCGGACATCTCTGTGACAGATTCTTGGCAACTTGTACGCCTGTGTGCCACAAGCTCCCTAAGCTGACTGTTTGGATCAAGTGGGAAGAGGCAGCAATCCCAAAGAGAACAAAATAGCAGATCCCAGCAGCTTTCACAGCCGATGCTATGAGATTTACTAGACTAGAGAGGAGGGTGTGTGCGTGTGTGTGTGTGTGTGTGTGTGTGTGTGTGTGTGTGTGTGTGTGTGTGTGTGTGTGTGTGTGTGTGTGTGTGCGTGTGTTTGTGTGCTTTTGTGTGTGATGGGGAGGGGCATAGATGTACTTTGAAATCTTTTCAAATGTCAGACAAATAAGAGCCACAAGAGGCATTATGTTTCCATAATGATGATGCATTGAAGCTTAAGTGTAGCGTCAACATGCAAATGAGTAAGATAATAAACCGGTGACATTTTTTTCTTTTGAAAGGCTTAGGAAATGGATGAAAGCCTTATTTCCCCTTTACCGTGTGCCCTTTGAAGTGTCAAGCTTATCAATTTTCGCAAATTACCAACACATTAATAGAAAATATCTAATATTTAAAAATTAAGTTCAAAAGGTAACTAAACACATGTAAATATTTTGGGAGTATTTAATTTGATTCATTGATGTCAATGATTTAAGTTTCTTTCATCATTTCCTGGATGTTATCAGAAACTAATGTGCTGTATATGTAATCTTTAATAAATAATCTATGTCTAAATATACAAAAACACTCAATTCTGAACTTTTTTTTCATTTGACACCCAAATACAGATGAAATCAAAGCTCTGTTTACAAGCCTTTTCTCCTCTATATTTTCCCACCCTCACATAAGCCCATAAACCGCACATAGGTGCGCTCTCCACTGCTGATTCTCCAACAACTGAGCTTTAAAGAAACGGGAAGAATTGGTTCCAGTCCGATGGACACTCCACATCATTTAATGTATTCCAGTCTATTACCACTTTTGTTCTGACACTTCATTCTTTTCCACCAATATATGACGGGGTCATTCAATAACTGACACCTCTCTTCCATACCGTAGTCACATCTCTGTTGCTGTTTGAGCATGTGTCACAGCTGAGAGGCCTGATTTTTAAGAGATAGATTTGCTGACAGAGACATCCCATCACTCCTTGGGCTGAGGCTCGAGCAGGAAATGCTGCGCTGTAAAGGTGCAGTAGCCTTGTCACTTTCATCTGAGGTAATTGATCACGGCAGACAACAGCTGATGTGTGCAAGTCAATTGTAGGGGGCAAAAGGATGCTGCTTATTCAGATAAAAGATCTCCAGCATCCCCACCAGTCACTCTCACTGATAGCTTGGCATCATTATGGACAGGAAATCAACCTGGCAGGTTTGCTCTTCAGAAATATACTTACATTTCGGTCAAATACAAGTCTATAGTTTAAACTTATTTCTAACCATCTCCCCATTAGCGTGTGAAATCCCTCACAGCACACTTGACAAGCTGCCCATAGGAATCACTAGAAGAGAAGCAGCTAGGTGTCATAGTGCAGGTGCACTGGGAAAACCATTCTGACTTTAAAAAAAAAGAAAAACCTTGCGACTTCTCAAATGTCACTTAGCATTCAAAGGCTTTGTGATTCATTAGGAGCCCAGCAGACTGGTTAGATGGAAGCATCTGTTATCTGGTTCCAGTCCTTATGCCATCAATGTCACAAATAATCCCATACAACAGGTGGTATTACAGCTACAGGTACTCAGACATACAGCTTGCTGCATTACCTTGCATTATTCTGTATCCATTATTTATAATGAGATGCATTTTTTTTATGCATATTATTGTATTGGTGTTTGGCTATAAAGTTTGGAGATGAATTAGTTTTGTCATAAATTCAAAAGCACGGAATTTGGCACACTGCCCATGGCTTGGCTCACAACTGTTATTGAGAGACAAACGACTGATCATTATAGGAGAGCATGACAATTAATCATAATGCCTCAAAAATAGAAAAACATGTCATTGAAAATTGCCTAATACAATATTTTATTGAGTCTCTTTTAAAGGATAAGTTTGGAGATATTATATAGTATATATAACCCACAAATAGACCAAAACCAACAATAAATTGATGCTCTTTTGTATCCAAAGTGTGTATGTTAATCATCTGTGCCATATAGCTATTTAAACATTGTAGTTTATTTTAGGTCACATACAACCTCCTGCTGCCGTAAACTCATTAGTGACAAATGTGTATTAATCTACAGCTGAAAATAGGACCCATCTTTTAAAGTAACATTTTCTAAACAACTACAGTGCCTAACAGTTTTAGAATAAAAAAATAGTATAAATAGTATAGTTACTTACATAGATAAATAGTATAGTTACTTACATATTCAGTAGGAATTGTGTTTGGAGGTGAGTGTCATAGATAGGGAGTCATAAAATATTGACAGACAGAATAACACATTGTTCATTTAGGCTTTTCATGGGATTTGTTGACAGAAATAAAATATAGAATATTGCCTCACTTATCCTTTAAAAGCGCAATCTCCACAAATAGCACTATGTCATGTTTATTTAAGTCGACGAGGGTGTATTCAAGAACTTGGTATTATACACTATCATAAACACCTCTATAATTTAAAGCTATTCGATACAATAACTCACAAAAAATACAATGTTTAAGAAACAATGTAGTCCAGAACAACGCAACACATGGCCTAAAAGATGGATCAACAAAAACTAAATACGGAAAATAAAATTCAGTAGACAGCATAATTCAATATGCACTCTCTTGGTTGTGTTGATTGATGGCGTAATGTTTAATTCTGCATGGTACAACGTTGAGGAAACAAACACATATCTAATTTGAAATACCCACCCCATCTAGCAGAGCAGTTTATGATGTTATTTATTTGATGTTTATTTATACTGGGTGGGTTGGCTGATCATGCGAGCGCTTTCCCATCAACACACTGCTCCTCATTCTCCATCACTAACACTCAAGTTTATGATACAGTGAAACTGAGGCAATCAATGGAGGAGAGGACAGGTTTCCCACAGCCCACCGACAGCTATAAATGAAGATGTCACAATGAAGTTTTGGTCTTTCTGTTGATTGTTTATTGTGTCTTGTGACATCCTGTGAAAGATACTGACACAGGTTGATTTGGATGTTTCTGATCCACCTTGACACATCCCTCCTGCTGAGAAAAGACATCATCATTACCAGAGGCTGTGAACTTGATTGGTCGTCCCTTTTTGAATGATGAGAACGATGGAAGTGAGGATGGAGGTGGAAGTCTCAGTATTTTTACTATCTTTATTCAAGAGCGTGTTTTTCAATTTGAGCGTATGCCTCCTTGATTTCATGTCAGATTTTGTAATACTTTTCCCACAAACCATGCCCTCACACTCAGAAAGTCCCTGCTTGCACATAAAACTGCAAGCTTGCACTCAGATATATTGTTGCTTGCACAGATTTCCTGCGCTCCAGCTTCAGCCCTTCTCCTCACACACGTGAAACTCTCGGATTTCTCCTCTGCTCTTGGATTTTTTGTGCAATAACCCTGTCAAAATTCCCCAACCAAAAGAATGTCAGGTGTAGTGTTAACCAATGAAATGATCCCTACCTCGTTGTGGGTGTGTTCACATTACTTTTAGATCATCCCAGACAGGCGGTTGTTCTTTGACCAGGTTCATTCATCCCCTTCCGCCATCCAAGTCTTCAGGTAGTTTCCTTTTTACGTCTTAAAATGACAGTTAATATGCATAACTGTTATGTCTCGTCGAATTTGTTGAGTTGTTCATGTTGTCTTGTCACTTCCTGTTTTATTTTGTTTCTCAACCCAGATCCCTTTACTTCCTGTCCTGGTGTGATGTCCCTCCATCGTCAGCGTCTGCCTCGCCCCTGATTGTTTTCACCTGTTCCCACTCACCTCTTGTATAAATTGTCCTGTCTCCCCTTGTCGTGTGTCAGTTCGTCTGGTCATATCCATGTAAGAGCCTATGCCTGTACCAGCGATCTCGGAAGTGTGCTTATCCGATAGTTTTGTAAATCCTCCTAGTGAGCGCTTTGATATAATATTCTGTTTTACTGAAGTAAAGTATTGTTTTTTATACTTTACCTTTGTGTCCGGAGTCGTGCGTATGAGTCTTCCTTCCCTGTGTCTGAGGCGTAACAATAACATACATCTTTTACTATAATAGCTACATCGACGGGAGGCCGAAGTATCTTATGCTATAGGGCAGGGGTCGGGAACCTATGGCTCGTGAGCTCAAAATTGTCTGCGAGCCATATCACGTCATCAAAAGAGCCATATATGGCTCTTTTGATGACGTGATATGGCTCGCAGACAATTTTGAGCTGACATTTTTTAACATGATTAACAAGTAATAAACAATTATACGGTGTCATTTTAAAGTAAAACATTTAGCAGCGGATTTGTTTTTAGTTCTCCCCTCTCCTTTCCTCCGCTCTGTCTCTGAATGCACAGCGCACACACTTACACACGTGTGTGTGTGTGTAGCCCTGCCCTTCGCGAAACAGCTGAGGAGAAACTGCGCAAAGCAAGCAGTAGACCGGGGGGGGGTCAAACTCATTCACAGAGAGGGCCAACATTAAAAACTGGGACTACGTCGAGGACCGAACACGGTCCACATGTATTGAACAGGATACACATAAAGTGCAAAAAGATATGGAACATATTTAAGTCAACTGCAGACGGGTTGCTGAGCAGTTCAATTAAAATATCTGAGCAGCAAAGTCGGCAAATGCTCTCAGTTGATCAGCAGAATGCTGTCGGGAACACAGCGGTGGAGGTGTTTGTCAGTGTTTGGAAACACGCAGTGACCAAAGTTTCCTGCTGCATCAGAGTCTCTAACAGGCAGCTCGGCTTGGAACGCCCTCACTGCATCATACATGTCCGTGATCATACGGCCCTGAAGCTGCAGGTTTAACAGTGAGATGCTTCGTTATGTCGCACAAACAGTCCAGCTCACATCGTCCCAGAGATCTGTGGTGTGTTTCCCTTTGCTTTCCAAAAACTTTCATTTCATTCACACATTTAGATACTTCCTCAAATGTTTTTTCCCCTGGTTGTGCCATGCATTGATGTAATTACCAAAACCGGCGGGCCAGTTATGAGAGACATATGATATTTTCTCGCGGGCCGGATATAATAATAATAATAATAATAATAATAATAATAATAATAATAATAATAATAATAAATTGTATTTGTAAAGCGCCTTTCAAAGCTAAAAGCAATCTCAAGGCGCTAAAATGCAGGACAACAACAAAAACAACACCAACAACAACAGACATAAGAGGTTAAATAGGTCATAATTGCCTTGAGTTTGACACCCGTGCAGTAAACACTGAAATATGAGCTAAATAACGTAAGCGTTTAGTTTATTTAATAAAAGAGCACCTGTTCAATGCAACACTGATACCGCTAGTAGTACTCGGAGACGTGTTATTCTTAAAAAAATGCACGCATAAAGTTGCGTTCAAATTGATTAAATATATGGCTCTCAAGGAAATACATAAACAAATATTTGGCTTTTATGGCTCTCCCAGCCAAAAAGGTTCCCGACCCCTGCTATAGGGGAATGAACAGTGTTGTCGGTCAGTGGAGAAAGTTACTATTAGCATGTACAGTATATACCAATGAGAATTGGTCAATGCCAGTGGGGAGTGACGCCAGTCAGTGCAGCACGAGGTTCATTCATCCCCTTCTGCCTCCAAGGCTTTATTATGTTTAGTTCTCTGGCTTATTTTTTATGACTTTTGGAATGCAATGACAGTTAATATACATATATCAGCACCCGTACTTTTTATTTTACTTTAATAGATACACTGGAGCTAACCTTTTTATTTTGCTGTGTGCTGGCGGGGATGGCGTGCATCAACGACGTCAGCTCATGCTTGTTGATAACTTTCTGATGCTAGCTAAAACCGTGGTGGTAACCGCCGCGATCTGCCTTCTCTCCTTAATACATCCATGTTCTGCACGCATCAAGCTATCTCTCTCGCTTGCTCGCTGTAGCATAATGTTATTGATTGTCAGCGGTATTCCTGTTGACTGATGCAGTCGTATGCTGCTGCGGTCATAAACCACCTAAAATGGCTCGTGTTGCACAGACTGCTGTCACTCCCCACCGGCATTAACCAATTCTCACTGGTATATACATGCTAACTGAAAGTTTTCCTCTGACGACCACATTGTTCGTTCCCCTGTAGCGGCCTCCCGTCAATGTAGCTATTATAGTAGAAGAAAAAGTACGGACGTTGATGATGTAGATTAACTGTCATTTTAAGTCGTAAAAAAAACAAGGGAACTACATATAATGAAGACTTGGAGGCAGATGGGGATGAATGGGTTAAAGGGTAACCGCCCGTCTGGGACGGTCAGTAAAGCAAACGCACCCAAAACGACATAGAGATCATTTCATTGGTCAACACTCCTCCGAGAGCAGGAGTTTCACGCGCGTACAGAAGCAGCCTGAGTGTGAGCATGTGCAAGCATCAATATATCTGAGTGCAAGCATGCCGTTTGAGGAGAGGCAGAGCAAATCTAAGCACAAGCAGGGGCTATTTGAGTGTGAGGACATGTTTTTGGGGGAAGCATTACAAAATCTGAAATCAAGGAGGCATGCTCTCAAATAGAAAAACACGCTCTTGAATAAAGATAGTAAAAAGGCTCCATACCTCAGAAGCCAGAAATGATTGTGAGAAAACTCAACAGATAGCATCTAAGGGACGGACAGCTCTGCTGAAATGTGAAGCTGAAAGCCATTTTGACATTATGAAACATGTTACTTTTAACCCTTTTCTCTGAGGAATGAGATAAAGGTAACTTTTGAAGTTAGCCAAATTGTATTTAATTTTTTTATAATATTAGTTTTTAAATGTTAAGATTTCATTTTGGAATATTCTCTTCAGTTTTATTAATGAGATGACCAATGTGTTAGTTTGTCACATGTCAACTTTTATTTTCTCAGAGATGTGATGCATTTCTTCTTCTTCTATCTGTCCTCCTGATCACAGGCCAGATTTGTGTGTGCTTATTATTGCTAACTATCATTTCAGTCAAGAAGCAAATAGCTCCACTTTACTCCATAACTTTACTTCACAGACATCCCATCATCAATCGTAATTCATAATATCAGAATTAAACATCTGGTTGGTCCTCCCATCCAAGCTGTTTTCAGTGCTTTTGATGTTTCGCTTCAAGTATCTTGTATCTAATGTTTAATATCCCACTTAGACACACCTTACCAGCTGTGTTGGTGCTTTCCTCTGAATCTTTCCATAATGTCTTTTCTGCTGGTATCGATATGTGTTAACATGATACAATTGGATCATGTTAACACATTATCTTCCAACTACTGCTGTAATTCAAAGCACTTTTTGATCATTTATGTCAGAATACATTGCAGATCTTAGATTTCTTGACTGGCCTTTGGATTAATACTCAGTTTTCTTACATATGAATGAAACTAAAGTTGAGGAATGATATGCGTTATTTTTCCTGGGGAATTAAGACAATGCATATAGATACGCACACATTTGAGCCTTATTTTCATAAGATACGTCAAAGGGTCTGGTTCTGATTCTTGATTTTTATATTGCCGTGGAAACAATAGCAATTTCAGGGTTGTTCAAGTTGAGACAGTGCAAGGAATCTCCTTTAGGCTTGGCGACCTTTATCTCAGCAAACATCCGAATCCCTATACAAAAAAGCAGAAAATGAGCTATTGATTTTCCGTTTTTCCTTTTCCCCCTCACTTTCTTATTCCTCTCAGGTATTGTCATTCTAGTGTCTAAATGAAGGTCAGCATTGGTTTCTTTGTCACTACCACAGAGATGTACAATAGAAATATAGAAATCGGTGTTTTCGGATGAAAAAGCTCTTACAAGACGATAAGAGCTTGTTTTTGTCTTCAAGGATTAATTCGATTCAATTCAACTTTTCTCTTTAAAGCAATACAATTTTTCAGTACTGTATTTCATAGATGTGTGCTGACAGTGAACACAAACACACAAGGAAAAAGAATGTGCTGCATATAAAGGAAACAAAGCAGTCAATAACATCATTTAGGTTTGATTGGTGACATTTAAAGCAGTATTTTAACGTGGGCAACGTTTCTTAAACAGCCTTAGCTAATGTGTGAAATCACAGAAATGACAGCCTCGACCTGTTAAAGGGGTTTGTTCAGGGAGTTTTTTCCTTATCTGAAGCAAAGGTCGGAGAGGGTGTCGTATGCTGTACTGATCATAAAGCCCCCTGAGGCAAATTTGTGATATTGGGCTATATAAATAAAATTGCACACAGATTAGGAGCATCAGATAAACACTTATGTCCTCTCTCTGGCTGTGTGAGAAATCAAAATGTTCTCTAATATAGACTGAACTGTCCCTGCTAGTATAAGGATAACAGCTAAAACTCAGTGTCTTTCTCCTCAGGATGAGCCTAAATAATCTTTCATAAGCTATCATATCTACCTGGAGTTACTCCTCAGTCGACGTACTGTAAGATCAAATGTTTGTTACATGTCTTAGTTTTTTGTCCCGATGTGTCTGTAATCCTCTAAGCTTTCTTGCTATCTAAATCAAGCTGAGAGAAAATAACTAAATGTGATGTTTTCTTTCACACGTTCACACCCACAGTGCAACCCAATCAACAACATTGTGTTTCATTTGACCCGAGATCGTTTTCTTGTCATCTAATAGGTGGTGGCAAAGATTCCTGTCATGACGTTGGGTACCTCAGCGAGATCAAACGTTCCCTTAGTCTGCGCTGACATCAGTATGTTTGACTTGGCGTGTCTCTCTCATCTCAATTCATCACCTCCCCAAGGTGAGCACGGTATCTTGCCAAATTCAACTCAGTGTACAGTGCAGAAGCCTTTTTTGCATATTCTTCACACTTGTTTATGGTTTACTGAGCAGGTCACTTCCACTGTTTGCTTGAACAGCTGCTTCAGTGATGCCCCCCCCCCCTCCTACCCTTATTCCTAACAGGGGTAGGAAGACTACTTGTGTGCTGCTCCCTGTCAAGTTCTCCTTTGCTTGTGAGGCCTGCTGGTGACCTCATGCACACAGCCTTTACTGAGGCCATATGAATAATGTATCCTTTGAATTTAGCCCAACCCTGACATTTCGATGTTTGATGTCCACAGGCTTTGGATTTAGCAATATAGATAGTGCTCCTTTCCTCTGTGCATCATCAGATAAAGTCTGAAAGCTCAGCTAGTGCACTCAATATCAAAACATGGATATCAGAGATGCTGTATGTTCCACACACTTAATTCCTCTATTCTATTTAGTCTTACCGCAGTATCTATACCCATACAATTTGATTTAATAAATGTTGCAGAGATTTGAGTTCTAAATAATGTGTTCTGTCAATAGGAAGAGAAGATAAGATGGACATTTAATCATCACGATGGGGACGCACTTACAAATGAAAATCTACAGTATGCTTTCAGGAAGAATACTAACAAAAAGAGCAAAGGAAAGTCATGTAAACGTATGCAATAGATACAAAATAGACGGTTTGACAATAGTTTGGTAAAGTATGAATTGCATGAATGCAGTAAGAGCAAAATAGCAGCAGTGGTTGCAGTAAGTGAGGGAGGACGGTGCTGTTTAAAATTGACAGCCTTTTTTCACAATTTTCTTTTAGTACAGCCTGTATTTAAACCTCTGACCCTAACTCCTAAATCAATAGACACAAACCACAAATGCCCTGGGCTGAGCTGCTGGATTAAACATGAAGAGAAGTCTCCCTTTGGCAGACTGGCCAGAGTTGTTGATGAGCACGCATAGGTGCTTGTACTGTAGGTCTGCACCATCTCTACCTCTTCACCCCGCATGATGACAAGTGTCAGTAGTTTCTCGCTCTGTCGGAAACCCACCACCAAGCCCCTTGATCTTACTGACATTTAGCTGCAGATGGTTCTCCTTACTCCACCAGACACCCATTATAATGAAAGCATCAAAGAACTGCTGGAGGGTGCATGGTCCAGAACTGAACCTGAAGTCAAAAAATGCAGCGCGTGAGGGAAAACTGGCCCTTGTGTATTTAAGTGGGTAGAATTTGTTTCTCTCATGAAGCATATGGATAATTGCATTTAAAAACAGCCAATTACAGAGAAAAGTTTCACTTTAATATAATTTTCAAGTTTTATATTATATGTTATATAATACTGGCAAACAGCATATAGAATTCCTCACTGATCAAAGAACATCCACAAATGTTTTATCTCCTGTCTGTTTCTTCTTCCTGCATACTTGCTAAGTTTTATAAAACACCTTCACTTATTTTTCACACAATCTGTGCATTTGTTTAGCATTTGACTTTGAATTTGTTTGGAAATACTACTGAATACTGCTCTTTCAAAACAGATGGAAGGAGAGAAAAACATTTCAACCTTCATCACAGCATACTCTTTTCAAATATTCAGTGCAGTTTGATAAAACCTTGGATGAGTCATATCCATGAACAATTCACATTACATACCCACCTATTTAGCCTCTCATACAAATGATTCAATTTGATTGAGTGAATACCATCTCTCAGCTGATACAGTGAACAGGTTCTGCTTGCTCAAAGCATCTCACCTACATCAACATCAAGTAGCTCATGACAGGCACACGTGGATTATTTTTCGTCATTGTTCTTTTTTATCTAATAAAACTCCCCCTCACTTAACTTTCTGAAAAGACTTTGAGGGACGTTTTCTAAAATCTTGTACTCTGGCATTTTCTCAGATCTGACTTTTTTTTCTCCCCAAGGACATCTCCTCCCGCTGCCAAGACCTGTCAGGCAGGAGCATCTCTGAGTAAAGGGGTGAGAGGACACCAATTAGAAAGCCATCCTCGGCCAAGAGAGCCAGCGGCACAGCTTGCCACAGGAAGTGGGATGTCTGACTTCCTGCATGGGGTCACAGCTGTTTGCGGAGAGGTTACCGCTACCAGCCAATACGCGATACCGTTTAGCATCTGACGAGGCAGACCTTATTTGAATAGCAAAGAACCATCTCAATGTCACCAATAAATTTACATGATATCTTCCTTGTTACAGCTGGGATCAGAGTGGGGACTTTGCTGGAATTAGGGGAGCGTGACAATGTCAAAAGAGCGGGGCCAGCCCGTTTCAAGTTGGCTAGTTTTGAAGTAAAGATTATTACTTCGTTTAGGTACAGTTAGGTAGAATTTGTACACATAAATAAATCCTCTAATCACTAATGTGTAGACAGGAGAATACCAGATACTTGTATGAAGAAATATATTACATTTTGTCTTTAATTGAAGCATTTTTTTAAAGGGATTTTGCATTTATTTTACAGCATTACAGACGGGAGAACCAGCAACATTGCCGTTACATGGTATAACCACTCTAACCACCCAGCTTTTTGATACATTTAAAAAAAAAAAACATACGCTACACTTACTTGTCCTGTATAGTCCGTGTAATGGATACCAGGAGGCCATGCTACTGTAAAATATGTATAGTTGTATTTGAAATTAAATGTTCTGTATAAAAAAATCAATGTCATAAAACAATTTAAAATAATACAATGGCTATTCTCTAAAATGTTATTATTTTTAAAAGTAGTTCTTCTGAGTGCTAATCATATGGGATTATTTTATTCAGAGCAGCTGTTAAGTCTTTGAAATAACAGATGTTTGATTTTGGAAAAAGAACCTCTTCAAACATGAGACAAGTAATCAAAATCTCAAAGCAGCTTCTTAAGTGCGTAAGAGATTCAAATATCTTTACCTGAGGTGGCGAACAACTGGAAGCGTGGCAGGGATGGGAGTGTGTGATTGGCTCCTGCTATGAGCAGCTGTCTAAAATGCCCATATTTGGGCCCAAACCAATTACATCCTCTGATCCCCAGTCACTGGGCTGATGCAGTCAGAACCATTAATCTCCCTGGCTGAGTACCATGCCATGTGTTAACAGCCAAGATCCCCCCCCCACCCCCCACCCCCCACCCCACCCCACTTCACCGCCAAGCCCCACCACCAAGGTTGAAAGTCATGCCAATCATATTGACTCCTTTGCCTCTGATGTCCCCTTGGGCTCATTTTGATTATGGACAAACCTCTGATGATTGTGGAAAACACATAATGTACAGTTAACAGGAAGCACACTATTCAACACCATCAGCCTGGTATTTCTGGACCGAGGTTTAAACTGGAGGTACAGTGTGTGTTACCAGATCTGTGATGGAGAGGGGGCGTAGGAGAAGGAGGAGGAGGTCAAAAACATTCTGGATCTGGGATGTTAACTACAAAATATCCTGGAGCTGTGTCAAGGACCAATTCCAACAAATCATTTTCAAAAGGGACAGTAGTAAACAGTAGAGGGTTTTTTTCCAACTGCCTGTATCAGAGAAATGAAAGGCACCTTCAGCTCACGGTGTACAAATGGCTCTCTGGACAAAGAGAAAAAGAAAGAACAAAGTACTTTGTCCAACATGTTAAAAGTATTTCAGCAATGAAGACGTTTGATTTAAACCTTTGGTTCCCTGTCTAAACAATAACCAATAAAAAAAAAGCAAGCCATCCTATTGTTTTGATCACCAATTGGCTTGTGTAACCATGATTAATGTTCATAACTCGGGGAATAGAAAGCCCGGCTAATGTAAAATTGTGGAGAAGTGGCTTAATCATGGTCTGAATTACATGGATCCTCAGTTCCAGTTTAGTGAGCGCTTTTTGTTAACAAAGATTTAGGGAGGAGTCAGGCACCCCCTCATTGTTCCGCTGAGAAAAGAAACTCATTTGCTTTGAACGATAAATGTCTTTCGAGCATAAATCATGTCCCTTAATCCCTTTACCAATGCCACGTAATGCAAATTGTCTCTCATTTGTAGATCACACAAAGGAGACAATGAGAGAAGTTTGCACTCAGAGCTCGTAGCATTGTCCTACCTGCTGAGGACAGATGGACTTTCACCTAAGATCGCAAGATAAAAGTTCTCTGTAAGATTGCATCATGTGAGCTCATCCTGCATCTCTCTTTGTACTGAATAAACACTTCTCACTTCGTCTCAATCCAAGTGGAGCTGACACACCAAGGTTAAGGTAGATAGATAGTATAGGATGAAATATGAAAATAAAACAAAAATGCTTAGACAACAGTAGGTGTGACTCTTTTTAATAGGTCAGCCACCAACAACTTTTAACTTGGGTCTATTATACACCTTTCTACTTCAGTCTCCAAACACCATATGAGTCATTTACCCGAGGGAGGCAGGTTGACATTTAGCTCTGTGTGTGCATGTACTCCATTTCTATTCCCACGACAATGGTGACTTTACAAAACATGCAGGCATCTGAATTTGTAAAAGGAAAAAGGGAAATTACAAATGAATTAAAAATGGTCCCCTATGAGCTGCTTCCTCATTAGGAAGAAGCTCCCAGATTAACAAAGTTTTTTTGATCATGCATGCATGATTTAAAATGTCTGGCTTTCTTAATTTGAAAACAAACAAAAGACCACAAATTAAAGTGGAGTGCAACCCCTCCATAGAACCTTCATGGGATAGCTATTGACAAGATATATATTTATATAAGATATTTACTCTATAGAAACTTGCTGTCTGTAGCATGATGTGACCTTACCTTTCATACTAAAATAAACACTACGGGGCACGCTGAGCAGGTTTTATCGACAGCTCTTCGCTGTGTGATGTCCTCTCTGCTATTGCAGCTCTGAGGATAAAACGCAAACAAATAAAGCTTGGGTGATGTGTGTTTTGTGTGCAAGCAAAATCCCATTGTGTATCTGCGGCTGTATTTGTGTGTCTCCGCTATGAAACTATATAAAAAGAGTATATTCATGTGTGTGTGTCTGTGTAGCCTACAAGCAGAGGGCACGGCCATGCAATATATTAAGATCAGTGTGTGTTAGTCTTGGTTTTGTTTGTGTCTGCCTCTGTGTGTGCTTTAGTTGGTCCTCGAGGATCACATTGTTTTCAGAGGGCCCTGTGTGTGGCTGCAACATCTGCTTTGAGCGGGTGATCCATCTACTCTTAGCTGCCATATAACAAGTCATGAGGGATTTTATTCAATGGATGCCCAGCACAGAGGGCTCCATCATAAAATGTATTGTCTCACAAGGGCATTGTAGAGATTGTGCTTTCCATGCCAAACAACTAAGTGTTAACTCAACTGGTTTATTTCTGCTAATTACTTTAAATGAAGTATATTTTCTTTCTTGATCGGAAACAGAGTTGTTCTTTTTCTCAAACAGTAGCCGCACTTTTAGTTTCCACTGAGAGAGTCTCAACACTGTCTGCTAATATTGCCTTGCTTCCCTGCTGCTTATTAACATTGGTGTCATTTACGGATGGTGTACATTTCAGTATGTTTTCACAGCAACACAGCAACAGTGTCAGCAGTGCACTTTCAACACTGGCATCGTAGCAGGAGTCAAAAGCAAGCTTTCATCCCTTATTTGGATAGACGACTGTTTTTAAATGCCCCTGGCTTTCTTCCAAGATCCTAGCCTCCAGCCTATGGGTCTAACAAGCATGATGCTTTGAGGATTGACTTGTGATTCAACCCAAATTTACAAGCTGATTACTATGCAGACACTGAGTCATGTCGAGTACAAAAATGTGCTCCTTATTTTTACCAACAATCTTTTGGATGTCCGGAGAATTAAATGGTGTGCATGTGTCTTTGTATGTTTGTGTGTCTGTGTGAGCATGCATTTAATGGGCACCAGCTGAAACTTTGATGTAATTGATAAAAGAAGCTGTTCCCCTAATCCTAATGGCACAATTCCTTATGATCCTTTATACACAGACTTGCAGAGGATCAAAGAAACAGAGTTTTGCCCTAGGAGATAAAACATGTATTAAAAATGAGTTTGAAGAATATATTAACAGGATAAAAATCCTGCAGTTTATTCAATTGATAAGTTCAGCATTGCCTGTAGTTCACAGACTATTTCCATCATTCAAAAATAAAACTGCTTCGCTAACTACCAAACCAACTGTTCTTTGTTATGACAAGAAGCATACACTATTCTCCGTGTCTAATGAGCTGTTTTTCAAAGTAAAAGTCACAGTGGGCATGGGCTGATCATTTGTCAAATGCTCAGATGATATGTGTGGGATTAATTTATACTGTATATGAACATGATGTGGCTCCAATCTCCGTGTGTGGTGAGTTTTTAATCTGAGGGCTTTCATCACCTACGCGGAAAAAGAGTGATGTCAGACATAAACCAGCTGAGATCAATGTCAATTCCTCACTCGTGTAAAAAGTCCTCTCTCCAATAAGGAAGCCGTCCTGGGAACTTTCTCTCTTTCTCTCTCTCTCTCTCTCTCTCTCTCTCTCTCTCTCTCTCTCTCTCTCTCTCTCTCTCTCTCTCTCCCTTGTCTGTCGGTGCCTCATTCCACATGTTAGATCTGGATCTTTGTCCTCCAGGATATTTTTCTCTCTCTCTCCCTCTGTGTTTGTTTGTTCTCATCTCTGTGTGAATGATGGGCTTGAGTTTAGCTTCTTGTGTTTTCTACCAATTTATTCTTACTGTTTATATTCACATTATGTCTATATTGTAATTCTATTATGTTGGTTATTGTGTACACACAACATTTATTGCATGTCGATCCCTCCTCAGTTGCTCTTCCTGAAGTTTCTTCCATTTAAGGTTTTTTGGGGGAGTTATCCAAAGCCAGGGTCAAAGGGAAGTGGGTGTCGTATGCTGAACAAATTGTAACACCCCTCGAGGCAAAATTTGTAATTTGTGATTATGAGCTGCATTAAAAAAAATGACTTGACTTGAATTTAGCATACACTCATATCCACACAGAAGCATTCACAAGCAAAAACAAAAGATTACATCGCAATTGTGTCTTTAAGTATAACTGCAAATGAACTAGAAGGGGAAAAGATTTTCCAGCTCATGATCACAATGTATCACTGTATCCACACAAAAAAGGCTTCTATTAGAACTAAACTGGCTGCGAGAGTGAAAAAAAAAAAGTCACACAAAAGGTCCGAGTTATCGTTTTGTCTTAGAGCAGAGCGATTCCAGGGGCTGAGGAATAGAGTGAGACAAGTCCTGGTGAAATAGGGTGCTGCTCCCTTACAGGTGATCTATAGTTTGTCAGCACCAATCAGCGTGGAATGGGAGAACAGTCCATTCATCTGCTCATGGCTTATTGAAGAGGGTGGGCTGCTTTTGAATGCCTCAAGCCCACATCTCCTTCCAGAGGCACTATTGGATTGAGCCTATTTATCTTCCTCTTTATCAGTTGAGAATGCACTTTTTGATTTATACGTCCGTATGATTCGTCTCACTGTGAAGAATTCCCCTACATGCAGCACCGGGGCTAGAGATCCTGAGCATGAGAAATAGTTGCAATGAAAAAGTCTTACTGACATCGAGTAAATATCAACAGGAGGTCTCTGCAAAACAGATGTAAATACAATTCCCTCAGTAGTTTTTCCAGACTTAGGTTCAAGTGATTAAAATACAGATGATTTTATACGAAGAAATAATATGGTATTTTAGATGCTCTGAAATGGAAACACATGCATTTTACTTAGATTTGCATTTAGACAAGGTATGTCAAGGTCGACAGAGAATTCCAGTATAACACCAGCCATAATAGTACACAATACTACCTGTAAATATGTTTCAGAACCACATGGTTGTATGTGTAATGTGGATGTTTTAGATGCGGAGAATATCTTTTTTGCTTGAATTCACCACAATCTTTACTCATCTCACTGCACATTCAGTTGAATAAAGAAATACCTTTCGCCCGCTGATATACTGTAATAACTTAATACATCCCAAATTATAAATTCTGCTGAGGTGCAATATGTGGTTAATATGCTGTTATATATTGTATCGTTTCAGCCAAGTAATTTGGTCAAAGATGTGCTCCAACTGAGCCAAACATTCTCATAAAACACAACTAGCCATGCTTATTGGATGCCATGCCAATCCTTGCGGAAACCGGGGAGCTTGTTAGCAATATTCTTTGTGCTCCCTTTTTATATTATGCATTTGTGCTCCTTGGAACATGTGTTCGGAACCGTTGTATCAAAGCCACTCAATTATAAAAGAATAATCCTTCGATATATATTCATAGCCATCATGCTTGCAGTACCAGGTAAGGAAATTCTTTGCCATTCTGGTGTTGCCTATGGCTGTATCTGGGGTTAGGCATGACAGCTGTTACATTTTGGATTCATTTCTAAATTGGTTAAAATGTCACTTTCATTCAAACTGGACATTAGACTAAATAACACATTCTAATTAAATAAAATGTATTTCAGTACAACCCGCTGTCACTTGCTAGTTATATGGCTTAACTTGACTTCTTCGGTATATGTCTTTAATTGTGCTTGAATCAATCTTGCCATTGCATACAATAATATCGATGGTTAAAGTAAAGCTATAGGGAAGGAAATTAGTTGGATTAGTTGGATCATTGGAGTTAGTGGTTAGAGTAGAAAGAAAAATACATTTGCAAATATTGACCCAGATAAAAAAAAAGAAAGAAGTGTGTGAAGCAGTAATGGCAGCAGGCTATAGTGAACATTGTCATGGGTATTGTGGGACCCAGTGCGAGGTTGGGAAATTAATAGCCTATGATTAAACCGCTGTCTTTTTAAATATGATATCTGGAGCAAACAGGCAATTGTTAGTTTGTTGGTCTACTCCTAATCACATAACATTTTGAATGCATGGTACATGGCTGACACTTACAGGGACAATTAATGTAGCCGCTGTGTAAAAGCATACCAGAATATAACACAACAGAAATATCATGCTACAACAGCTAAAACAGTATTTGGTAACATGTACCCAGTGATATTCATTCAGATTATTCATATTAAATCAGGTTGCTACACTATTCCGTACCAACCCTTGTACGTACCAATCTTTCTGTTTTTTCATCTTTTTGTCCTCTCAGTTTGGTGTCTAATGTACAATATAAAACTCAACATAATGGGTACTTTAATTATGCTGTTGGCATGACATGCTGCCAATACACCCCCATAATCTTTGTAACAAATGCCCTCTCACGTATAACTGCTGTCCTTTATAAAACTGGCATCATCAGAAATTGTCATTTCATTTATGACATCAGGTGAAATGTCATCAGCCCTCATCAGACATTTAAATCCTGAGGCACATTATAGTCACCTTCATATTGTATATGTACGTGTTATAAGATGTTTCCAGCCAGAGCAAGACAACCAATGAGTGCTAAAGTTGTGTTCGTGTCATTATTAATCTGCCATGGTGACAGTTTTCGGATAGCACCTGGATCTTGTTGTGAAGCTCAACTGGTTTATCAGTTAAATAAATCCCTCTCCACCACTGTGAACTCGACCTTAAATCACACCTCACCACACCGCATCTTCCAAATTTAGCCGGTGCCCTCTGTGCTGCTCAGCTGCAACTTTTTAAAGTAATTCAAGATTTCACCTTAAAAGACAGGAATTTACTGCATTGCCATAAAAGCAAGCACTACCAGAGAAGCACAATGCATGTTCAATAAAACAATATGAGATCATAAAGGGTGAGTGATAATGCATCTCGGAGGCAGATTAAATGAAAATCAGGGAACCAATAAGGCTTGTAATAATGTACTCTGACAGGCTGGCTATAAAAAACAGGGCAGACACTAACATTGCAGGATGCCATATCATGTCCTTTCCTTAAAAAAGGTAACAACTGAAATCACTTCAGATAACATGACTTACATTTAAATCAATAATTGTCTGGTAACACAGCTATTCATTTAAAAATACAAGAAATATTAAGTTATAGAAAGCAATCTTGCCACACACTAAAGTCCCCTTATAAAGAAGTATTTTAAGTATACATGATTATTTGTAATACTACAAAGGCTCTTTGGGTAATGGATTTCAGACTCTACAGATAAGGCCAGTGTTAAAGGCCTCAGCACGACATCGTGTTAGCAGCACAAACAAGACTATAAGTCTCATTTCATTGTCTGGCACAAACTTGGACATAACTGAACTTATAGAAAAAATAATGTTAAAGTGTAGATGCAATAGGTGTGAAGGTTTCATCTTGGCACAACAGGCATTTTAATGGCAGTCCTATTCAAAACCGAGACGTAAATCCATGCAGTCTTTGTCCGTCGTCGTCATTCCATGCCCAGAGGTATCAAAGCCTTTCTCTTTGTTGCCATGGAAACTTTTTTACCCTTTACATTTCCTATTGTCGCTTATGTTTTTTGTGCTTGTCCATCTCAATGAGACAAAGTTCTGATGGTATTCGCCATGAGACACTTTCAATAGGGTTGTAGAAACTAATGAACTCTGAGACATACGTCAAAAGCCACCGTGGGACCTTGGCTTCAGGGAAATAAACTTTTATTCAAAGGGAAATTTAAAAGCACAATGGTAAAGGAATATACATTCAGATGAAAAAAATCTGTAAAGATGAGATCTGGTTATAAAAATACATTTTAATAAGGTGCAGTAACTAATGTTCCACATAAAGCATGTATTCTTCATAGTGATGAATGCTGCCAGCTAATAGCTGCCTCTCATATGTCCTGTTCTGGAGTTTATTTATGTATTTCCAATGCCATATTGTCACAGCATACATACATATATAGCATACAAATATCATAGGAACTATATTAACCTTTGAGGAAACATCATATAACAATCATAAAAGACACAAAAGATACATTTCTCAGAACATTCATCGAAAAATAAGATGCATTAATTTCGCATTTAATCACCACAATTGTGTTTAGTCTATAAATCCAGAAGCTTTATCTGCGTTAAAGTTTGTTTATAATCTCCCCTTCCGTAAAGGGATTAGGACAATGTCCAATACCTAAGAATTACAGGGTAGAGGCCGATCCATGATTTGTATTCACATCATGATGTGCCATTGTATACTGAAAATTGTTGGTGCGAATAGTCTTATGTTCTGCCATTCTCAGTTTTAGAGCTTCTTTAGTTTGGCCCACATACACCAGACAGGGACATTTTTAATATGTAGATAATGTGAGCGCTACCGCAGTTTAAAAGTCACTGGATTTAATATTTCTTCCCATGTGCATGGGTGCACAAACTCATTTGCATCAGTGGAGATAGAGCACAGTTACTACACCGATAAAAATCCGGCAACTTCCCATGGCTGTGCTTCAAACTGCAAAAGCCTCACACCTGTTGTTATTAAACACGTGATAATTACCCAACAGACGATGTCAAAAAAGAGATTGAGAGTTGTATTGACAGTGCTTTCAAAAGAAGTTGGATTTTAGAAAGAGAAAAAGAGTTCCTTTGCATAAAACAATCTGTCCAGCCTTTTATGTTTCCATAAGTTCCTCCAAAATACTCCTTTGAGACTTATAGTAGTTAGTATTGGCAGTTTAATGGAACCTCTGTCTCAATGTGAGGATCATTTTATGTAATAATTATGAAAATATGTTACAGCTTTTCTGGGTTACACTACTAAAGTTTTAAATATATTGAAGATTTTGGATGCAATGACAATTAAATTACATTACAGTTCATTTAGCTGACGCTTTTGTCCAAAACAATGAACTTGTGACTTTTGATGTATAGAGTTCGTACCCCCACAACATCGGTTGTTACCACATTTTGGTAACAAATGCCCGGCTTTAAGACCACGGCATAACCTATTACAGAGATGACAGTCAGAGAGCAGTGACAAAAGAACAACAAGAAGAAGAAGGCATACTTACACTACAAGTATACTATTAATCCTTTGAGGGAAAATTTAATTTTTCACTTTGTTGGTATTTACACACACACACACACACACACACACACACACACACACACACACACACACACACACAGGCCTGAAATACACACATGCACAAACAGGACCTCATGTATTAATGTATCCAGAGATGTAAGAGCGAGGGGCTGCCTCATAGGATGGTGCCCCGACCAAATGGGGGCTTGATGACTTGCTCAGGAGTCAAACTGGCATCTCTTTAGCTACACTCCGTAATTGAACCTAGAAAGTTCCCATGGACTGAGCTACTGCGGCCCCAAACGCCAAACTTCCAAGAGCAAGAGTTTGCCTTTAAACTGTTTATAATCCAGCGTCCGTACAGATAAAACAAACAATACCTGGAACATTGGCACAATTTATAAAGCGATCTGTCTTTGAGGAACATGTTTTTTCTGAACCTCCACTAACTTAATTTGGAAGAGCATGTAACTTAAAAGACCATCCATTCGTATCTTTATACCTCATATCTTCTGCATTTAGCTCGGAGAGAGACAGAAAATGCAGGGGAGAGCGAGAAGGGCTACATGCAGCAAAGGGTGCCTAACCCCGGCTGCTCATTCGTATCTTTCCAAACCTTGTGTCCACATGGATATCATCTCCCTCTGCAGGACTTTATCGGTGTTTTCAACTCTAACTCCACTGATGCAGAGGATTTTGTGCAACCACGCGTAAGGAAGAATTTCTAAATCTAGTGGTATATAAAGTTCAGTAGCACTTACATTATCTGTGTACTGAAATGTTCCTGTGGTCTGGTGTATGTCGACCGAACTAAACAAGCTCTAAAACTGAAACTAGCAGAACATAAGACTGCTATTCACACTACGAATCTTGAGTAGGCAATGGCACATCATGATGTGAATACAAATCATAGATCAGCCTCTATCCTAAAATTCTGGGATATTGAATAGATGTCCTCATCCCTAGGGGAGGGGACAGTGAAACTACTATTTATACTGAACACAATTTAATCATACAGATGAGGAAATGAATGTTTCTTGTTTTCCATGAATGTTCTGAGAAATTAATCCATTGAGTGTTTTATGATAATATATCTATACTATTTTTCAAGCTGTTAGACTTCAACTCCTGGGAATATTACATAATGATGAAATAACTCTCAATCACAAAGACTCCTAACAGGGAAGGGTATCATTTGGCCCCATTCAGCAGAGCTTCTCTTGAATAAATTGGCCATCAATTTTGGAAGTATCCGTGTGCATGTCTATGCATTTGGTTTATATATGTAAGCACCATTTAGACGTTTCACAAGATGTGAGTGTCCACAAAAACAAATGTGAGAAAATAATCACAGCAACACAAATACTAAATAACTGAAACATAAATGTAACAAGGATGCAATCCTATTGTTTGTAGTAATAAACTCATATTTTGATTTTTGGCATGCCCTCAGGTAATATCTTGTTTGTAATATATGGTGTTAGTTTACTACTTTGAGAAATCATTACATAGATGAAATAAGTATGAAATAGAAAAACTTTCCAAACCATTGACTGATATCACCAAATGTGTAGCATTAATTGACAGAGATGAAACAAGGACATGTGGAATAGTCCTAAATGTACAAACTTGGCAGATTCAGACATTGAAAATACTTTTCTCATCAATATCTACAGATCAGATTTTTTTGCTAAATGGTTTCACTTTTCTCATCTATCGTTCCATTTTGCCTTACCTACCAGCATTAAATACATACAACATGAATCACTGAACATCCGATGAAAGAGCTGCTGCTGCTGCTGCTTATCCCACTGAGAATCAACACCTTAATTTGAAGTGACAGCTTTCAACTCATTGTTCGCCCTTAATATAAAATAATGGGCCGACACTTCAGCCTTCAAGCTCATACAGGACGTGTCACCTTCAACAGGATTTTTTGGTGTGTTCTTATGAAAGTGGAGTTTGCTGAAATATATGTAGTGGAATTTTAAGATTTCCACAGTTTAGAAGACTGTTCTCCCAATTAGAGCTACAACCCCTTGTTTAAATTGATATCTGCATTAAGGTGAGTGAAAGGGATAATAAGATTGCTTTAATGAAGGTATGGCAGGAAAAGGATTCTGGTCAAAGTTAAGAACAATAATTAAATTATGAAGGATGTTTGAAGATAAAAACTCCCAGTCTTTGTATATGAAACACAGTCTAAGATCTAACTTAACTGCAAAAGATGTTTACCATCACCTGGACATCCACCATAATACACTATACAATGTGTTCCTTCGTTGTCACAATCTCCATTTACTGTAAAGCTCTCCCCCGCAGCTGAACTCTGCCTTCTCTTTCAAATAATCTTGCAAAGGTTTTGCTGAACATGTCCTGAAACCAATAAAAGTAATTAAGTTGAATAAATAAATGTGTAAAGTATTGCTCCTGTGCATTTGTATTGCAATGTCTTTAATAACTTCTAACACCTGCGTATACTGTATATGTGCCGCCTCCAGAGACAGGACATTGCACCAACAACAGTTGATATTCCACTTCCTTACTTTTCTTTTTAACTGTCGTGTAATTATTTTAATTGTTAACTACTCTGCTGCCCACAAAGAAAACCACCTGTTGCTTCTGAAGCAACAAAACTGTTGTCAGAAATTCCAATTACTGGTATTTTGACAAGTCAGTTTCCACTTTAAAGGATATTGAATCAAATTGGGATCTGTTGAGCTGTAACTTATAAACAGGATAAAGAGCATGGGACCAATACTAAGCAATCATGTTATATAATTAATGAATAAAACATATATAGGCTATATATGTCAATAAAAAAGCATCATCAATTCAGCTTTCTCAGAATTGCTGAGCAAGACAAAACTGATATGGTTGAGGGAGATATTTTCACAAATATATACCAAAATTTGATGCTTGAGCAATAAGCTATTTTTGTTAGTTGCACGCAATTCCGTTTGCTTGGAATCCGTTAATAATAAAAACAGTTAATAAATCCAAGCTCCACTAAGGAGCAAGCTGCTGGTCCAAAAAGAAATCTTCAGCTAAAAACTATATGAATGCCAAAGTACTTGCTTATATAATACTTTTTTTTCCACAAAATACTTGTATTCCAAGTATCTTTTGAAGAAAAATATGTTTTAATGCCTGACCTTGCCAAGTTGTATTTCTAGGTAGATAATTATCTTTGTGAAGTGATGTTTGTGCTTAAGTAATCATGGTTCTGTTGAAAATGAAAAGTACTTTGTTTTCAGCTGTTACAGCTCCAAACTTTTCCCTCAGTGGAAATACTTTAAGAGTATTAAATACATATATGTGAGAATATATTAACATATGCTGCAAATATTACATACATCGCATGTTAAAATATTTTTTAACGTGTAACTTGCTTGCTGTTCTAACAATAAAGTGACTCTTGCAGCCGCTTAAATGTTGCTATCCACTCTCTTGTTCTGTGTGGTAACTCCCATTCCATCTATTTCTTCATTTATGAGACAGAATGCGATGGAGGTGAATATGGAAACAGGTTTCCTCAGCTAGAGCTTTGGAGAACTCAGCTGGAGGCCAGATGCAGACCTGGAGATAGGTACAGGCAGGGGGTCTATTAACGCTTAGGGGAGCCTAGCTTGACAGCTCCTTACTCATCTGGGCCCCACAGGGGAGCTTGTTCTGGCTGCGGCACTGTTGTGATGGTCAATACCGGTGCTTCCAGGGACACCTGGATTTGGACTGGGATATTCGGTCAATGTAATGATAGTGCTCCATCTGGGATTTGATCCAATGGATGCAATACTAGAGCAGGGCATTCATTTTATGTTCTTTCTTTTGTCTTTTTTGCTGGGCTCAGACAAGAGCTCAAAAGGCAAAAGGCCTTTGAGTATTAATTTAAGTACAATGCATGTCAACCTACACAATTGAGAACTTCTGCATGTAAAGTGTAATATACAGTAATCATGAGACCTTCAAGCACATTGTTCTCGTTATGCAGAGACTGCTGGGGGCTATGCAGCTATCAAGACAATAATGTCATGCTAGTCTCAGTTTGGCTGTTTTGCTCTGTATGTTACAGATTTTAATTAAAAACAATGAGGCAAGTTGTTGTTAATTGTACAAAGCATTATGCTCCTAGTGCTTTTGCAATTGCATGAGAGTTATTTTTGTTCTATTTAGATATAGGTCCATCATTGTTTGTCCTAACAATGTTTATGATAGTATTCTTCAAAACAAAATGTAGCTACCAACCACATGATAGCTAAAGCAGTAGCCTGATGGCAAAGGAATTCTGAATTAGGCAGCTACTTCTTGTTATAAATAATGAGCTCTAAATGAATAAGGATCCGTCAATAGATTTGGTGCACATACAGTAATAAGTAAGATCTAGTTTTATTTAGCTCAACAAGGTTGGACATGCTACCTATCGTGACAGCTAACTAGCCTAGCTTGTGATTTAAGATATGTTGTCACTTTTATGTCAGAATGTAGCTAACAGGCGCAGCTAATTGGTTGATTCAGAATGACCACCTTGGTGTTGTGAATCCAGAGATGTTCCGTAGAAAAAAAAACTCCCCACTTTATGTACTAACGTGAGCTAAAAGATTGGTTTGTCCTTTTCTCTTGCTCGAGTCAACAAGCTAGCTAGCTGGCAGTTTTCTGAGCCTGCTATAAAAAACAATGACAGGTGAGTTTTGATAAGTTAAAAAACTCTTTTGAAGTGTATCTGTTCAGTTATATATTTTTCTGTAGTTATTCATATGATTATTTATTTCACAATCTTATATCCTATTGTTCAGTTTGTAGTTACGTATTTGTGTAAGCCTACAGTAGCCTACAGCAAAATAGTTATGTTAATGTTCTTTTATTTAAATATTGCCAAAATGCGTAAGTTAAAACAACAAACAAATAACCAGAGAATCCGTAATATGTCCAGCCTGTAATGTGTCTCTACAATGGCGCATTTGAAAGATAAGCTCTTAGACAATAACACCTCTGTAGAAGCAAAGCTTCCGCATGACTGAAAAATATATAAATACGTTTTTATGTGTGCGGTGAAGTGTGTGTGTGTGTGTGTCGTTCAATATGTGTGTACACGTGTGGGTGATATTTTACCTTGAGCCAATGTGGCAGTTCCCGTCTCACAACAGATTCAAAGGGGAGTTCATCTTTGTGTCATTCCAATCCATCTCACCGAGCGCTTCCCAGAAAACTGATATGCCTATGAATATTTGCTCCCATCCTTATGTAGATGTGTCTTAATGGACTTTGACAGCTGTGTGGCTATTATTGATGTCCCTGTGAAGCATAATGAAAGTAAAATTACTCCTCAACAATAGGTGGCAGCTAAATGGTGAAAGTATTCACCCACTCTGACAGGTTAACATGTTAAAAATCATTTTATCTGAAACGCCTTATGGAGATATCTATCTTGCACATGTAATGAGTTACTGCTGTATAATCCTCTGGATGATGTTGTCCATGCAGGAGGATTTTTAATGACACATTCCTGGACAGACATTGAAAATATGCCTTCCGCTGAATAAAACAATAGTGGCAATCTTGCAACTAAAGTTGCTAATTTGTAAATTTCCTCCATATTTCACCAGAATGCATGTGGCAGGCATTGAAATTCTAGGCACCTCCTTGCTATGGTCATCGTTAATTAAGGCGGCTGTGTTCTGACTTATTGACCCCCGTGGCTCAAGGGATTTTGATGGGTTATGGAAGAGCTCATGGAATCTGGCCCGCGGCCCAAGTTCTTTCCGTTTTGGTCATCCTCAGTGTTTGATGCATGGCAATTTAAATCCTCTCGTCTAATTAAATGTGATCTGCACTTGTGCTAAATTACTTTTTTTTTGTTCACTGAGAGATATCAGCTGCCTCTCACACAAGGTGACATTCCACTTTTTCCATTATGCAGGATTATAACAGGTAGGTAGAACTTGGAGCATATAGTGTATGTAGAGGGATGCTAGCACACTGGAAGTCCCTTTTTTATTTCTGGTGAATAAGTAATGGTGATGAGCAGACTGCCAGCCAGGGGGAATCGAAGGGATTTGGGGCTTAATTCACAGCTTAGCTACCCCATCCCTGGTGTCAGCACAATGCAAAGTTCAGTGCTAAATCATTAATAAAATAATGCCATCAGTCAGCCAACAGTCAATGCAAAAAATGTTGAATTCTAATACCTTTTGTGGTCAATACTTGAACTCTGGGACGCAGCAGTATGTGGAGAGAGAAAAGTGTCAGTTCAGATGACAAATGTGTGTATCATGATACACAAATAAAAACAAGATTTATAAATAAATCATTTATAAATAGACTATTTTCTATCTGTTGTGTACTGAAATTGAATAATCGGAAAGAAATACCGCACAACTTGAGGAAAGGTATAACAATGAAACTGCTCATTAGAGATCATTAATCAAATATTATGTCTAAAAACATGTGTAAGTCAATGAATACTTTTATTAGGCGTTTGCACGAGTCAGTGTGTGATAGCGCATAAGACTCTTTGGTATGGTGCATTGACTAATGTAGTGTGTATTGTACCAGGAAAAAAGCCTTTCACAGTACTGGATTTCTGCTTAAATGGACTGAATAGCAATACATTTGCATGCGTTTCTGGCCTATGAGGACTGCTGTTCTGCATAAGCATCAACTTGTTCTTCATGGCCAAACCTCATCCGTCAAGCATCCGATCCCTAAAAAACGAACACGGCAGAAGCTGATCACTGACAGTATGCTGACTGCTGAGCTCTGCTGATGATAAGACTGCTGGAAACACTCACAACTACAATACCAAAAACCCTTCAAATGTACCACTCTTCCTCTATTCCCTGTCCAAACATGAGCAGTGGGTTAAGTGCCCTTCTTAAATTTCTCTCCATTGACCTACAGTGCAGTGACCTTTCACAGTAAACCTCTTCCCGTTGCTCTTATGGTTAAGCTGCTGAGCAGGAAAGAGCATGCTACTAGGCTTGGCCCAGCTAGTGGCTAGAGGCTTCTTCTTAAGAAAATCCACACCCAGCTGTACTCAACCATGGCTGGCGGTGTTGTTTGGAGCCTGAGGGTGTGAGCAGGACCCTCCCACTTCTTATTAGGAAAGGTCATTTTGAAAATATCTAAATTGTTAAATAAATTAAATTATCAAAATTAAAGACTTTTGCTTTTCAAGGCTGTTTTTCACTGCTGGCTAAACTACTCAGAAGTTCAACTGTTATTGTAGTGATTCAACCAAAATCAACTTATTTGATTGATGTATACGGGTAAATGCATGCTGCTACATCCACCAAGATGCTCCATTGAATTGCTAGCTAAGTACTAATTATTACAATGTTTATTATTTGTGTCTGTCTTACCTAAATTAATCATAATTATCATCAGCCATTTCTATAAAAACAAGAGTATATATAGGAAAAGGGATAGACCAGTCCCGACTAAAAGCCAGGTGAATACATTCAAATCTGCAATCACCAGCATTCAAGTCCAATCACGCTAGCAACCTCTACCTCAGGGGTCGGGAACCTTTTTGGCTGGGAGAGCCATAAAAGCCAAATATTTGTTTATGTATTTCCTTGAGAGCCATATATTTAATCAATTTGAACGCAACTTTATGCGTGCATTTTTTTAAGAATAACACGTCTCCGAGTACTACTAGCGGTATCAGTGTTGCATTGAACAGGTGCTCTTTTATTAAATAAACTAAACGCTTACGTTATTTAGCTCATATTTCAGTGTTTACTGCAAGGGTGTCAAACTCAAGGCAATTATGACCTATTTAACCTCTTATGTCTGTTGTTGTTGGTGTTGTTTTTGTTGTTGTCCTGCATTTTAGCGCCTTGAGATTGCTTTTAGCTTTGAAAGGCGCTTTACAAATACAATTTATTATTATTATTATTATTATTATTATTATTATTATTATTATTATTATTATTATTATTATTATTATTATTATTATTATTATTATTATTATTATATCCGGCCCGCGAGAAAATATCATATGTCTGTCATAACTGGCCCGCCGGTTTTGGTAATTACATCAATGCATGGCACAACCAGGGGAAAAAACATTTGAGGAAGTATCTAAATGTGTGAATGAAATGAAAGTTTTTGGAAAGCAAAGGGAAACACACCACAGATCTCTGGGACGATGTGAGCTGGACTGTTTGTGCGACATAACGAAGCATCTCACTGTTAAACCTGCAGCTTCAGGGCCGTATGATCACGGACATGTGTGATGCAGTGAGGGCGTTCCAAGCCGAGCTGCCTGTTAGAGACTCTGATGCAGAAGGAAACTTTGGTCACTGCGTGTTTCCAAACACTGACAAACACCTCCACCGCTGTGTTCCCGACAGCATTCAGCTGATCAACTGAGAGCATTTGCCGACTTTGCTGCTCAGATATTTTAATTGAACTGCTCAGCAACCCGTCTGCAGTTGACTTAAATATGTTCCATATCTTTTTGCACTTTATGTGTATCCTGTTCAATACATGTGGACCGTGTTCGGTCCTCGACGTAGTCCCAGTTTTTAATGTTGGCCCTCTCTGTGAATGAGTTTGACCCCCCCCGGTCTACTGCTTGCTTTGCGCAGTTTCTCCTCAGCTGTTTCGCGAAGGGCAGGGCTACACACACACACACGTGTGTAAGTGTGTGCGCTGTGCATTCAGAGACAGAGCGGAGGAAAGGAGAGGGGAGAACTAAAAACAAATCCGCTGCTAAATGTTTTACTTTAAAATGACACCGTATAATTGTTTATTACTTGTTAATCATGTTAAAAAATGTCAGCTCAAAATTGTCTGCGAGCCATATCACGTCATCAAAAGAGCCATATATGGCTCACGAGCCATAGGTTCCCGACCCCTGCTCTACCTTGATCAGAGTTCCCATGCAGAGAGGGTTGTTTGCCTACACATCCTTTATCATTAAGGCCTACTGTTGCTGCAATGATGATGCTAGTTTAGTGTCTTTGGTATACATAGAGGTATACATTTATATACTTTAAAATAGTGTTGTTATTATTATTATTACTACTGTATGTTAAGTCCACCAACTGATTGTAAATAGTTTGCAGGAACTGGTGCTAGTCCACTGTGTTTCTGCATTGATTTTGTATTGTCTTATGACAAAGAACCAGTGCAACTTATTTATCTTATGCTGGGAGGAGGACTGGTTACATGTTAATGAAATCATTCAATTCCAGTTCAAGTCAAATTGTATGACTCAGCGATCTATTGGCATGAGGAGTCGAAGAAAACAAAGTCTTTCATGAAGTATTTCAGACTGGGTGTTAAGGAATTGTGCAGTGAATTACTTTTGGTTATCGAGGCCATTTCAAAACAGCCCTTTAAGCACATTTGGCACATTTCTCAAGTCAGTGGCAATTAGGGTGGAGTAACTATTTGCTTTGAACTCAACTTAGAGATTGAGTGATTTGTGTACCTTACGGTAAACCTGAGCTGCATATTTAAAAGAGCGGATCTGAGTGGTTCCTCAAACAGAATCCATCCCTCTTGCCTGAGAACATTTAGCTCTAACGCATCAGCACAATGCACTCAATCCTCCCACCCGTAAGGATGACAGGGACAGTGACAGAGAGGTTGCATAATTTGTCCCAGGAAGATGGCACACCAAAATGGGATCGTCCTACAGCTGTTTGTGTGCACTCTTCAAGAAGTGTTAAGGCATCAAGCCTTGTTCAATGTGTGGAGAAGATGTGTGGTTCATTCCCCTATCCATTCATCAGATGTACCTGCTGGATGTATCTGGGTATTTCCTCAGGGCTGTGCTTAGCATTAAAGGATGTGAGTGAGACACTTGTTGTGTGAGACTCTTACAGTACTAATGCACTGTTAAGAGCAAAAACTGATCAGTTTAGTGCAGTGGAGCTTGTCTGTTCAGAGCAAGAGCTACCTTGCCTATCTTCTGTTGAGGATATGATTGCACTGTGGCAATCAGGATTTAATTGCAAGATTAGCAGGATAGATAGCGTTGGTACCATTCGAGCGTAAGCCTGGACAAAACCGAAACTGTTACAAGCTTTAGTTCTACAGATGTGTTCAGACAGAATGCAAAGTGAGTTTTACAGCTCAATTTGCTATAAGGTAATGTAAAGTCACAAGTGAATGCAAACGGACACATATTTGCTCTGGTTGCATTGGTTCAAAGACACATCCAGAGGGAGGATTTGCAACTTTTAAAAACATTTATTTAAGATTTTAAATTGATCTTGGTGTCACTTTGGGCTATGAAGATTTATAAAGGCCATGGTTCCCTATTTTGTATTACAAAGCAAACAATATATCAGGCAAGTAAAATAATCAGCAGAATTTATTAATAAGGAATAATCATTACTACTTACTGGCTAGTATCGTTGAGGGAGGAGGAACCACATTTTAAAGGTTGTGTTTACAAGCCCGCACAGACCAATCCTACTCATCGTGCCTTTTAAGTAATCTGAATACTTCCTCCACCACTGCCTGCCAGTGATCATTGAACTATAAATGTGTTGTGCTTATATTAATGTATAAAAATGTGAAAGCTGACAAAGAATAAGATATCTGTTGCATGTGGAGGGTTACTCTTTAGTACCACATACAGTAGTGGTAAATATCTTTGTCTATTACTGTGCAATATATTCAAACCCCCGATACATCAAAGCCTGTTGGAACCATAAAAAGGCTAGTCCTTGCCTTACAGCGCATGTCAGTGTGCTTTAATCCATTTGAAAGAATTGTACATCACAAGACAGTTCTTTAAAAAAGACACTAAGATCACTTTAGCTGCCAATACAAAGTCTACTCTATGATAATGAAGCTTGTATTTTTAGAGTGTGTGGCACATCTTTCTCTCTCTTCCCTTTAGTTTTCTATCATTGTCCAGCAAAAACTCAGTTATCTTGATCACACTCTCTTTTTCTCAACTTTCAAGGAACAAAGCAGTTCTTTATTCTCTTAAGGGGATTGAAATGTGCTGTCAGAGACTCTGATGTTATAAACCTCCAATATAATGGTTACCTGATGCACAAGCTCTATTGTTATAAAACCATTCACACAAAGCGGCGGAAATGATACTTACTAAATGGAATGGCAACGTACGACTAACTCAAAGGAGACACATCAATTGAGTCAGAATGTGTTACTTTTTAGCAGCTGTACATACAACCAGAAGCACTCGTAGCTTGAAGTGTGCTTAGTGTCGCTGCCAATTTTGAAATGAATACCCTCTCTTACAGTCCGATACCAACATTAGTAGGCAATTGGCTTGAGTAAATAGGAAAGTGGATAAACAATGTCTATCACTTTATGCAAACATAAACAGTCTGTACACATTACTGCTAAAATATTTAACAAGATTACATCTCATGTCAAAGTAATACCTTTGAATATTCAAAAGAGGCAGACAAAATGACACTTAATGATTTAAATATTTAAGTATTCCTGTGCCTTTGAATGGCACTATGTTTCTGAGCAATCAATGTCAGGTAAACAAAAGGAAATGAATGAGATGAATGGTTGGGTTGATTTTACCAGCACATGATTTCCTCTAAAAATTAAACCTTTGGTTGCTCTCCAGGATTTGATTAAACTTGGCTGACCTGTATGCATACTAATGTTATGAAGTGCCCCAAAGTGTCCGGGCTTGATTGCAATATGTTTTTTGATTGCCATTACCTTTGACATATAGTACTTTACAATTGGAGGGTGAAGTTGCGTTTGACACATATTTATGTGATGTTTGCTTGCTGTGTTGCACTTAAAATGGTACCGAGACCATTTTGGAAGCAAAGGATTTGAATCAGCACCGAGTACCCAGGGAAACAAAACAAATGGTCCTAATTTTGACAAATTGTTGCAACGCCAGTGGGCTTCTTCCCAGCGGTTCTTTTATAAATTGGGACATAATGCGGCGGTAAGTCAGAGCACCCCTCATTTTTTATGGGACAAACTCAATGATCTGTGTGCCGAGTAGTGCGGGCTAGAAGACACACACACGCACACACACAAGTACACTCAGAGTCTCTCAGGCACATACAGACACTACACCAGCAGAATTGTAGGCCGAGCTAGCTGGCGATAGTGGGAGGGGATATAAATGGCCCATAGCGGAACCATTCCCAGCGGGCAGATCGCAATAGTCAAGCAAGTTCAAGGTATAATCTCTGTTGGCCCATGAGGGGGACTAATGAGTGACTGGAAGAAGGGGGAGGAAGATGATTATACTTTACATACTAACCTTGGCAACTGGGCCTGTCCTTTAATGACGGCATAATTCAGCGTTCACCTTGGGAGACTGCCATGGGTTTTGGTTTATGAGGTCACCCAGGTAACCTCAATCATTCAAGTGCATGCTCTGTCTTTGCTTCAGTGACTACCCTCAACACACACACAGGCACAAAGGCACACACACAGTGCCCCTGTGTTACAGATAGGCTGCCTGCATCACCAGCGGCAGAACAGGTCAGATCACAATCTTCCTTTACTATCCCTCCCTGGTTGGGATACTTGTGCTGGGCTGACTTGAAGTTACGAGTGGATTGATAGATGTGCATATAACTCAGGATTAATCTCTCGGTTTCAGTAACAAGGCAGAGTATTGACTTGTGAGGATTGTGTGCATAACCCATACAATAACGCTGTTTATTTAGTGCCGTTCCAATTCCACATGACAAGTTGATCATTTTGTCATCCAGTGACACTGTCTTGTTTTCCTTGAGAGAATAGAAGAAGCTGTTTAGTAGAATAAAGATGATTGTGATTGGGAATGAACAGAAATTAATTACTGGATTTAATGCTATGCTAGTAATAATTTAGACATAAATAATGTCACATAAGTTGTCTTCTTGCAGATGGAAAAGTCTTCATGCACTGTAGAAAACCAGGCAGACATAATTTATTTGATCAATAGAGTGGTTATAGCTGTGCCACAGCATAACGATGCAGTAAATCTAAAGATTTCAATATTCTGCTTTCAAAATTGAACTTTTAATTCTTTATTGTGCAATTTGTTTATTCCTGCTGCTGCAGCAATTTTACTATTATTTTACTTACTTTTAGAGTTGCCATTTGTGTGCTGCTAAATCTGTACCCTCAACCATCACTAATTGATACTAGATCTTATTACATATTGATCAAAAACAGGCTGCGCCACGTCCGAGAACATCGTCTAATTAGATGATGTATATTTCATATGGCTCTTTTGCAATACAATACAACGCGCTGATGTATTAGAATATCCATTATTCATACAGAGCGCCAATACATTTGACATATTTATTTTTCAGTCTGCTTTGGCTGCCAAGCTATTTCAGAAGATGCATGCATTTGACACAAATTTTTGGATGCATTGTGCGGGTGGGGCAAAGTGGCTCTCTTGTCTCCATTATTAAAGGCCTTAGATGTGTTTTTCTTGTTTTCAGCTGATGGAAATATATTATCATGAAGCTGTGGAGAGCTGCAGTAGCACAGAAATGTATTAACATCCCCTGACTTGCTCTGGTGCAAAGTACAGGATGAGTATGCTTGACTCTACAAATATTGCCTGTGCTCCCCGTGTATACAGGACGAGAGGCGATGTCTGCGTGGTGATCAGAGCAGAGTTCATATTTTAAGTGTGTGAAATCATCAATCGCACTTGTTATGTTAATTCTGTTAAGTGGACAGAGCTTCACATGACCAGAGGTTTAAAATATAAGGGAAGTGGAAAAAGAAATACATCTAATGAGAGTAGTGAAGTGAGCGTTCAACAAATACATTTTGTCAGCTAACAAAGCAGTTTTCAGATGGGAAAAGAAATGTCCTGGATTAGCTGTCGATATCTTTTTAGCTGCATACAGCATTTTTTTATGTAAAAAGACACCCATTATATCAGGCTCGTCACAAAGTGAGGCTGCATTAGAGAAGACAGTTCCATCCCTCACTAATTGAACATGCATCGATTCGGCCTACATCTGCCCAGATAGAATTCTGACGCTGTTATAAATATTTCTTAGCAACCACACATCTTTGAAGCGAAAGATAGAATAACCAGCAGTAGATGTAACGCTGGCAAAATCAAAAACATTTTATTTGTAGTTTACTGATGTCATTTTTACAGATTTGGAAAATTAAGTTCTAATTTTCAAACAGCTGCAAATAGGAGAAACACATTTTCAGAATGTAGCTTTTACTCTTACAATGGAAATGTGGGACCATAATTCAAGACCAATAGGATGCATCATGACAATCCATAATAATTATACCAACAGTAGTATTTTTGACAATGAGCATACTGTACAATGACAGTGGATTTCAAAAGAATTTACAGCTATTCTATCACTCAATCTCCTGCCATCTCAATTACACTCAGTACTTAGTCTTGTCAGATTTAGCCATGCAGAGTCTCTTTAATGATGACTTTCAGCTCCTCTTTAGAATTTACGGAGAGCTTTGATGTGAGTTGCCAACTAAGATTGCATTCAAGCACCTGTCACTTTTCCACATTCGAGTGAGGGGAGATGGAGAGACATACAGAGAGAGGGATCAGCAGGTGTGTGCTAAGCCTAGCAGTGTAGACAATATACTGTAGCCAGACACAAGCCAGGAAAACAGATACAGGCAGCCATTGACACAGAAGTTGTTATCATTATCGGCAAGTGCTACTCCTCAACCAAAAGTCAGACTTGTATTTGGTCATGGTTTGGGCAAAACAATGGAATTGATCTGGAATTGATCAAAACGCTCGCACATCTCTCTCATCTAAAGGGGATTTCATTGATCAGCCAAAGTCCTTCTCTATAATTGCTTCAGTGAAGTGTAAGAACAGCAGTTTCAGGTGGGTAGGTATCACAGGAAAGAACACAGCTTGGACAATTTACAGATCCTTAAAGTAAAAAGACCACCTCATCCCCACCACCGCAGCCCAGACTCCCCTCCTTACAACTGCATCGACAAACCAAGTGATCTACGGTGAAGAGAAAAACACTGATTACCATAGCCGTGATGTATGAAACTTTTTTTCCAGCTATTTTTTTCAAACCAAACATCAAATTATATATTCTGATAAAGCTGTAAAACAACCAAATCTTCTTAATCCATATTATCGGCTCATCTCTCTGTATCTTGATGTGTGCATGGAGGCTTATATCAGCCGATAGGTTTTATGTTACTAGACTGCCACCTAGTGAACGCACTTAAAAGGTCCCTCTCTGCTTTCCACATGAGAAGCGACTGATAGATAGACGCTGCTGCTTTGAGCAAGGTGTCTAAGCTCGTCTTCCGCAGAGCCTTTTGATGGCAACACATCTAGGCTGTTGCCAGCGGTAACACAGAAAAATGAATTGTGGGTTTGTAAACATCACAAAAGAATCCAATCAGTTTTTACTCAGCTGCTTTGTTAGACATTTTAGATTTTTCTTATTAAACTGAAAACTGGAATATGTGTCTGTAATTGCAGACAAATAATACATTTGTGTTTAATAAAAAAAAGATTATATTTCATCGATTAGAACAGCAGTCTGTCCATCTGTCATCCTCAACATCTAACTCTCTTCCTCCCTTTTCACTCTTTCTTGCTCGCCCCATCCTTTACAAGGAAAATTGCAAAAGTACACTTTCCATTAGTCCAATCCACAGCCAGTGGAAGACTTGTCTAATGTAAAAAGCAGAGGCAGTGCCTTCAGAGAAATTGAAATTACTCAGCAAAGCTTTTATTAGGTACACAAACCGCAGCAGTGGCTTCCTGGTGCGCCTGACAGAGTCTCAAAATAATTGTCAAAACACAAAAAGGAGGTATTCACTGGGTGTATGAAAGGAGGAAATGTACATGAGCAGGATGAAGGAATAAAATCTGAAAGGTCAGAGAACCTTTGTCTACCAGTAAAACAACTGTAACTCCTCCACTGAAGCGGAGCATTTTGATCTTGCCTCAGAAAAAGAAATACATTCAGTTTGTACAAACTAAGTTGGACTAACTTTGTTGTATCCGAAAAAGCCAGAAAAGCAAAAGCAAAAGAAATACGAGCGAGACATTGTGGGAATTTTTGTTTCCAGCCTGTCACTGCCACTTGGCAGTCCAAACAGAGATTTTAATGTTTTGTGGCCAACATTTGAGCTTAACTTGACAAGAACTAAAAGAAATAAATACTATGTAGGTGGCTTTAACAAGAAATGAAACAGTTTCCAGTTAGTTTTGATGAATTTAGATAATTTTCTCTCTTATTCGTAGTTTAGGAGCCATCAGATTTGGATCACTTTTAACAGACTGTACATTAAATCTCCCAAATATGCGGAAAGCAGTCCCCATCTCGTACAACTGAGAAATGACTAGCCCGGGTAAGTATTGTTAAGGGACTTTTATAGCAAACTCAATGAATTACACAGCAGGGGCTAATTGAGAGAGAGAGAGAGACTGAGGCATGATTGTTGCATTCTCCAGAGATGGTTTTGTCTGAGGCCAGGCGCCTTATCTCTGCTGTGAATACCATGCATCAAAAGCATATTACACCCATAAGTATTACTAGGTTACAGACAATATTTATTAAAAAGCAACAATGCTTGGCAACTGGATTACTATTTTAATATTAATCAGACTTCCTTTTCATTCACAATTCATTTCAGATTCTAAAATTGATCTTAATAATAGATGAGCTATAAAGAACAGAAAGAAAGGGAGAAAATAACGTCATGTAACTGTCATGCTGGTTCTGGTTTTTAAAGCTGTGCTGCAGTGATGGGGTATTTTTACATGTTTAAATCAATTAAAGCGTTTTAAGGGATAAATTACCCAACATTTTACTGAAAGCATATATTCTGGCAATCTATTGAACAATGGCATTTGTATAGACATAATTTAATGAACATCTGGTTTTCTGAGGATGCCTAATGATTTCACATTCATCTTCCTCTAAATGGCTAAAGTGCACGCAATTACGTTTTTAATTAGCTGTGAATATATTTCTGTCAATTGGAGTGATTAATCTCTTAGACATGAAATGTATCCCATGATTTCAAAAAGGGTGCACTGGTTCTGATTTTAGAAGTGTACGTCTTCTGGGTTAAAGGTTTTGATATTAGAATACAGATCTCTCTGGAAAAAAAAACCAACATCTTCTATAATTCTTGATATTGCTTTGTTCTCCCCTCTGCAAGAGCAGACAACTGGATTATGTAAAAGCACAATTCATTCTTTCCCAATTCACAACATAAAAATGTATTGACAGAAACATAGATACATTTAATTATTGGGCTCCCCAGCCCGGCCGTTACACTCTGCTTTTTGCCACTCAAAACCAAACAAACGAAAAAATCTCAAGGTCTCTAATGAATACTGTTCGGCACATCCCAGTCTTCGAGACCTTTCTGACTCCTCAATGCGGTGCTGACAGTCATTTCTTCTGGACCAATCACTAATTCCTCATTAGAAATGATGAGCTTCTTCATCACCTCTCTTAAGAAAAGGTTAGGCCTGGGCCCAGAGGAGAGGTGGGGAGTCCTTCACTCTGGACCTGACGGAAGCTTCACAGGCCTGCAGCTATTGATTGGGGGCTTCAGGTTGCCTCTCCACCAATGTAGGGGCCTGCACTGCAGCATACTAAGCTGATGTGTAATCAATGACTCATACCACAGCCGGCCTCTGTGCACAGACCCGTCAAATTATACAGTAGCCATCCAATATCTGACATAGTGTGTTTTTAAAACTACCTTCCGGAAGAATGATGCACACAGTGCACACACACACACACACACACCGACGCACACAGGTAAATACACTTTGGAGCGCACACAAGCTGAACGGCATACAAGGATGTGCATACATGTGCAAAACCTTGCAGATGCTCACAAACAACCCGCACGCACACGCACGCACACACACACACACACACACACACACACACACACACACACACACACACACACACACACACACTAAGTCACTTACAAACTACCACTGGGTCCTGCAGGGCTACTTTGATTTTTCTGCTTGTGTCCAGATGAAATGTTTATCTTCTCAAATACTGTGTGAAAAAAAAAATACAAGTTATAAAACCCAATCCTTCTTAGAAACGGTTGCCTTTGGAGTCTAGCAAGCACCAGCTGTGAGACGTGGCCTATCCCTGCTCTCGGTCTGGCAGCAGCTCCAACGTGCCCTCCTCCTCTTCATGGGGCTTAATGATATGCACAAGCACACTCCGGGGCCAGATTCCCAGAGCATTTAATCCACAGAGATATGATACTATGCTGGATGTTGTGTCATCCATCACAATCTCTCCCCTCTTTGTCTTTTCTTTCTACATCTCTCTCTCTCCCTCTATCATACCGTGTTGCCATTGTTTGATTAGGTGCTCTGTTATCTGTCTGTCTGTCTAACTGACCATCTTATCTATCTACTTTTAATTGATGGAGTAAAGTTTAAATTAAATCCTTTGCCAAAAAAGTGTTTTTGTTGTTTTACTTTGCTGCTGTCTTTGATACTAAGTGTTAATTTCTGTGGTGTTGATGAACTAAGCTCCCTGGAGATATCCTGTCAATCCAACAGTGTGTTATAAGCGCTGTAGCATCTTTTTACTTTGATTTCCCATTTATAAAGTTTGAGTGTCTATATGTAGTAGTTGTTTGTGTCTGCTTAACCTTAAGTGGGCATCTATGCTCATTATAGCAACTTTTGTTCTTCTTGTGTTCAGTTTTCTTGTTGTCTCTTCCAAACAATTGTCTCTGCAAAGCATCACCTTCTATCTGCACCAGAGGTTTTTATTCTTGCAGAAAGGCTTCGTGTTTAGAGGAGAACAGGAAAAAGCTTCCACGTTATCTAATATTATGTTCTGATAACGGGTATCAAAAGACACATTTGTTTTTATAAAAATGTCAAACATAATTTGTTATGTTGTTGCAAACGTTTATTCCTTGTATAAATCACAAAAACTACATTAGAGTTTCACTGGAAAATGTTTTTTGCATTTATCAATATCAATTCTCCAGATCAATATTGTTAAGTCAACACATGCCCATCAACACCATCCTTTATCCATTATATGCTCCATTACGTTGTCCCTACGGTTTCCCGACAAGCCATTAGGTAACAAAATCTGACGAAGGAAACCCAGTCTTTCACATCGCAGGCCGGTCAGTTTGGAGCCTTCATCACACTACGTTTCCCCGCCTTCCTCTGGGTTTCACTGCGTAGTATGGAAGACAAATTGATAGCCATTAGTAGTGTATTAATTACATGTACAGAATGACTTTGTTCATCACTCAAGCAATTCTTCCCTCCTCTTGTCAAGTGTAATTTGGGGACACAATGAACAGAACCTGTTAGGGCTTTTCTGTTCTGATCTCTGCTGTTAACAGCCTGTGTCGTGTTGACAGACTGGAACACTGAATGCAACTGCCTCTTGTTTCTTCTACAGAAGCACACCGCCATGCCACCCTGCTGAGCAAAGGTTCACAAAAACACCTCAAATAGAACTGACACAAATTATCATGTCAAGATAGATTAATTGCAAAGATTGCTGAAAGACTAATGATTACCACTGTCAGAATGCATAGATGCACAGACACAGCAGTGTAACCGCTTTTTAGTGGGCAGGCATCATATACAATTATCTGTTCTTCTCTGCAAGAATGAATGTCAAAGTAGCAACGCATCTACATCCAAATACCACAAATCATTTGAACGTTTAGACTTTAAGCCGTCATTATTAGAATAATGGGAAACTTGTGTATTGGATGTATTTCTGAGCTCTGTCATATTCAACTGAAGTACTCATAAAATGATTTACACGACTGTACCTTCCCTTCGGGGTATACAGTACATGGGTAGTGTGTGATGTCATCATTTTGTACATTCAGTATAGAGTTTGAGCAAAGATACAGGTAACAAATATATATATGTGTGTGATATATGTGTGTGATATAAGTATGTGATAATCACATAATTGTGTGCTACATAGTTTTAAATTGCATAGGGACATGTTATACAGATATATCTGTACACAGATGTTAATCATGATGAAAGCAAATATCCCTTAGTGAAGTGATATTCTTTGAAAAGGAAGAGATAAAGATTAAGAAATGTAATAGAGTGATTTTGAAGCCAGGATGTGGATTAGGAGAAACATGCCTTTAACTCAACACAGAAGGGATGCATATCTCCATGCACAAAATATTCATGTATAATTGACGACATTTATATAATATTTTGAGCTTTTATATTATTGCTCTGCATCATTAATTATTGCAATATTCATACTCAGTACACCAATAATTGCGTAATTTCTATAAATACCGTTACATTTAGTCTTTGCAAAATCATAAGCAAAATATTGGATTGTCTCTGCAGAGGTATGAGTAACTCTGGTGTAGGCCCTGAGGCATGAGACAACAGAGGTAAGAACAAACATTTTCACCTCCTCTGAGCCTCTGCACTGCATCCTTGGCCAGTTTAGTGCGTGCAGGGCCCCCTGCAAATACACCGTGTGATACCATTGACACAGATTATGGATTTTACCTTCTTAAAAATATGCTATGTGGGAGCGTGGAAATGTCAGCGAAGGCACCCAGGCTCTGAGATTTACTGGGAATTTATAGATCGCCAAATGCTGCTCTCTAAGGAGAAAGAGAGGGAAAGTCCATGCAGGGGGCTCGTCAGAATGCAACCACTGTTTCCTATTTCACCCCGAGCAAGAACCGATATCTGGCAAATTTGCATATACATGCATTTGCACAGATCCAATCAAACGTCAAGGTGCTGACACAATTCCAGGATTCAAAGCGGAATACCAACCAGTGTTTCAGCTGTAACTAATACCCACAGCCCTAGGAAGGGGAGAGGAGGGTGCTTTATCTTTGGAACAGATAGCATTCAAACCACAGAGGAGTTTTAAGCAGTCGGCGTATAGCAGCCCAGGTCAGGTCACTTGTTCTTGTTACAGCTGGAGTGTGTCAAGCAAGTAGAATGAATTAACAGTGGACAAGTAATGCTGTCATGTACCATTCTGCTCAACAGGGCATCTGTTTATGTGTAGTGTTAAATAATGAATTATTTGTAAAAAAAAAAAAAAAGCATCAACAGCGTATGCCCGATAAACAGGATCTTAACACATTTTCATGGTAGTGTGACCAATTTCAGATCAAATCAAGGTTACCTGGTGAAGCCTATGGCTGTATTGAGATAAGAAGTTATGCTTACATCAACACTTGTATCTGTGAATCTCTGCATAGAAAATATAAATCCCTGTGCAGCTTATTTTGTGGTCATGTGCTGTTTCAAAGACGTCTTTGTAGGTTTTATTGGAGTATATCAGCAGCCAGTGACCGCATACTGTTAAACCAAAATGCAGCGCTTGTTAAAATCTTATCAAATCAAAGTGTAATGATTGTTCAAAACCTTTTTTTTTTTTTTTTTCACAAAATACAGTTAATGAAAGTGGAGAAACAAAGTGGAGGAAGGGAAATGGAACCGAGGTGAGGAAGAGAATATATTAAGCCCTGAATGGAGAGATGGAGGAAAAATATTCCTCATTCGGAGCCTTCAGAATGTGTTATTAGGGAATGATTTCAACAGGCTCTTAGTAGCTCTCATTAGATGGTGTATCAAACCAGAACAAAACTCACTTCTCCTAACTATGTGGAGGAAGTGGATTGGAAAATTAAATGGGGAGAGGAGAGTGAGGGAGCAGTCTCTGCCATGCTCTTGTCACCATGGCCCTGCTCCCACTAACAAGTCCGCTCAGTCGACTCACACTGAAAGTCATTCACATGGTCTTTAATTTCACTTCATTGATTGGAATTTAAAGCCCCGGAATATAGCAAGGAAGACATTAAGATTATCTATATTCCCTAAAACCACGTACCGAACATTTGTTTTTAAATTGCGGTACAGTATGGCTGAGACCTTGTCTTTTTTAGTTTGCAGACCTAAAACTTCAGAAACTTGCAAACTAAACTTGCACTCACTGCTGGGTACTACATGAGTGCCTGCAAGGTTCTAAGGAAGTATATATTTATATACTGCATGCTGTAGATCAATAAAAGTAACATTTCATTAATCTTGACATGCTGTTCCTGCTTGATGCCTGATGCTGGGGACACAAGCTGTCGAAACAAAAGACATGCTTACTTTCCCCTTCCCCGTTTTTCTTTGTTTGCACTTCCAAAGACAGCATTACATCTGTCAGCAAGATATGATTTACATAAACATCAAACTAGTCTTCTGAGTATCTGTCAGGGAAACTCTTGAGACTTGCAAAATATTACCATTTCAAGGTTGCATTTACACTATGTTCATGTCTATTTTGCATATACTGTTTTTAATTTACTGTTATATGGCTGTGTCTCTGACCAAAGCCAGTGTTGAGATTTCAGGCATGTAATTCCACGGTCATTAAATAGCAATAATGTCAGTTTTGAGTCTGAGAAACAAACAAACGGCGCCCTAAATACTAGATAGAAACAGTCCATAGCTCGTCATCGCGTGTGGTAAGATGCAAGAAGAAGAAAAAATTCAATCAAGAAAAGAAATATAAACAGTATTCCACTTCACTTCACCAAGCAACTGCATGCAATCACATCTTGAAATGGAAATTACACCTTGGACAAGCGCATGGCTATTTTATGGATTACTTTTTGCCACTGATTGTATACCACTCATGTAGTAGGACAGCTCCTGCATGATGGAAGAGCCTTTAACAACAACTGTATGGAAATGTCATAATGTTTGTCGGCAGTATGTATTTTAAGTGCAAGCTTGTGTGCAAGCTTGTGTGTGTGCTTGTGTAAAGGCATGTGATGTGTGGTGGGCACAGAGTGTCACCTGTGAAAAGAGACAAAAGTGACTCTCTTGATGCTATTTGCATGATTGGTTGTTATTGCTAAACAGGGCTGAGCACTGGCCTGGAATTACAGTTGTACAAAGAATTACAGCAAAGAAAAACATCTCAATAACATAACTTGTATTTCTGTAAACAGCTAATCTCTGCCTGTTTAGAAAAGTTTAGTTGTTGTTGTTGTTTTTAGTTATCTAGAGCCACTTCAATATTCCTCTATCTTTGTTCATTTTGCCCTTATACCTCAACTTTCCTCTTTTTTTCTTGTGTCAACCAAAAAGGTTGTTCTGCATAAAGGTTAGAGGACTTGCACATCACACTGGTAATAGCTAAGAACTGAGCAGACCTCCTCTTGGACTCACATGTGTTCTACTGAACTTATATCTTATACATTATACTTCAAGTACTTCAATGTGTACATCAATATTGCCTTTATATGTGGTGTTTTACTTTGCTCCAGTGTAAGGATCGATACTCTATGAATTCTTAAGCGCATCTTAGCTTCACGGATAGCCTGTAACCTGTGGCATTGACAATCTCATTTGTGCCTTCAGTCCTCCTCAAAGCTCCGAGCTAAGTTTGAAGAACTAAACTTATCTTGACGAGACACACGCAGGGGATCCTTGGTGTACCCAGTAATATCAGAATTATAATGTGAAAAACCATTCAAATTCTCAGTCACTTGAGACATATTATTCTATTGTAAATGGACTATTGTTCTCCTGACTTCATTACTGCTTTAAAACAAATTGCCTTCTGTAGAAGGGAACATCTACACATTTAATTTCCCTTAGCTCTGTGCTGTGTTTAGACTAACACTTCAGAGCCGGTGATGGATCTGTAAAGAAGGCCTAGCTCCTCTATCAGTAATAGAAGCGCTTGATTCAGTTTTTACATTATTCCATTGAGTTACATGAGAAGTGTACAGTGCAAACTATCAATTTCAGGTTTAATCTTTGCAGAATGTGGCAGGATTTCAATAACGGATTTAAGGTTAACTCTTCTGTTGAATCGTTTCCATTGCTGACCGCTGCACATGTGCCTTAAAACAAAGTTCAGTTCACAGACAGCTGCTGGCATGCCTGTGATGCATTTGCGACTAACATCAACTTACACAGACTACATAATTGGCTGCTTTGCATTTTCTGGATGAGTTTTACTTTTTTCTATTTTGAGCTGACATCTTCAGCTGGCTTTTTGTGTTGGTTTCTTTAAAATGCTGCATATGTGCGGAGAATATTGCTCTCAGCTCTAAACATTGCACTGGTGGCAGTGGAAATGTTTCACTTAGTAGTATGACCTTTGATAACTGGTATTCTCTGAACTGACATGTGCCAAAATAGACTGCTGCTGTAAATGAAGTTCAGTTTAATTTAAAGACGACTTTAGATTGTTTTAATCCTTTTGTAAATATTCCAGTGTGGGTATAATGAGAATTCTTAAGATTAACAAAAGATATGAAATTGTTGCAGCATTTTTCATCAGTGAACAATAGAGTAAACTACAAATGTACTGAGTGTGTAGTCAAGATATGGCTTGTTCGGAGCAAATGTAAAATACAAAGATATAGTTAATTTAATTAGTTAATTTAAAAACATAATTCAGTTGCTGCAATTTTTTATGGAAAAGCCCTCAAGCTATCTCCAGGCATTGGCAGGTGAACCTGTCCATTTTCTTGGAATTAAATCCAAGAACTGTTTGTCCCTGATTTCAAAAGCTACAGGGCAGGAGTCGGAGTTAGGTGATTTAAATATTTCTGATGTTGCGCCCAAGTTGAGAGCTCCATCACAGCTCGGTTCTGAATACGAGTTTGCCTTGATTTGGATTTTGGTGGCATCTAAAGGAAACATCAAAACAGGAAGTCTGTTTTATGGTGTTGGGCCACAGAGAGCTAGAAAAGAACTTTCTGAGCAGCTTAAAGCCTTTTTTTTGAGAGCTGCAGTTGAAAACTTTTTTACACTAAGGACTAACAAAAGCCGGTTCAACAATGTCTGATGCTAGGATGGGATATCAATCTGAAAGTGCATGGTATTCTTTAGAAATTCTAAATTGTTTTGCTTAGAGGAAAGAATATACATAAACTGTCATTTATGGACTAAAGCAGTGGTTTTTGCACCATGGACCGGTTTCATGCAAGACAATCTTTCTACGGACGGACGGACGGGGGGGGGCAGGCATAACAAAACACACAATAAAGTGCAAAACATATCATTTAATTATTACATATATAATATTTTTGTTGGTAGTGTTGGAATCTTCTTCTGGCTCCTCATTGAGTATTTCCTTCATTTCAAAGACGCTTTCCAGGGACGTTTGTTTTTTACAAAGTTTTGTTAGCTTGTGGGTTTATAGGCGCATGAAAAAAAAGTGCCGAAAAGAGGTTCGAATTGAAGTGGTCATTTTTCAAAATAAAATACCCTGCGGACTATTGTAAATCAAATGTTTACAATAAATATTACCAACACAAAAATGTTTAGTTTTATTCTTTCTGTGCGGCACGGTACCAAATGATCCATGGCCCGGTACTGGTCCACGGCCCGGTACTGGTGCGGTGGTTGGGGGCCCCTGGACTAAAGCATGAAAAAACAAAAGTGTTGTTGTCCATTCATAAAGATTACAATATAAGACATTTCTTTGAGAAATCTGCTCTTGTCTGTTGATTACAGACCTAATTAGATTAGCCTTTCAAGACAATGGGCATTGATTTCCCCCCTATTAAGAATTTGTATTAGAATATGTACACGCTGATATCGGTATATGTATTTAATGTCTTACACACTTACTATATGTCTGTACGTCTATATTCTTTGAATCACTGATCTATAATTTTCAATGCATGATACATTTATCTTTTGCTTTTGTGATGTGTTTATGTAATGTAATTTAAAGACATTAGGCCGTGTGTAAAACTCAAAATTAAATTAAAAACTGACTTTTATTACACAAAAGTCATTATAGGAGACGCCTGTGTTTGAAACCTGCACAGACGTCATGTCCAAGAAGTCATTTATATGGGGACCGTGGATGGCATTGGTCTAGTCAAAAATAGGATCTACCTCTCAGAATTTGAAGCAGTCTGAATTTCCTGTGACACATGATTTGTAGTCCTTATCACCAGCTCAACCTTTCTTAAGTTTCCTTGGCAGAGAGAGTTAATACTCGTTGTGATGGGTTGGACTATAATCTCTGTGGATACAGTGAATCTACATTGGCAAAAGGACAATACTAATGATATTCACCTAATCTCCCTTGACAGATTCAGGACATGCTTTTCATTAACACAAAAGTGGATAAGAGAGCAGTAAGCACTGTTTCAGAGTTTACCTAAATCCTTTAAAGCTAACTGAGATTCACATTCTGGTGTCGCTTGTCTGTGTCTGCTTGGGCTTAAGCCAATGCAGGTACCGTATTTACAGAGCTCTTTGACATACTTTTTCGGCTGCATTTTTTAAGGTGTGACTACAAACAATAGCAGGGACACAGTTAATTGCACAGCTTGCCATGTTAACTTATGTAAATATGGAAGATGCATATAAGAAGATGCTGTGCCTCTGTTTTATACTTTAATTAGTGCTTTTGATATTCAGTGTGGATGAAAAAAAGGTTATTACAAATTCCTAATGTGCTTAATATCTTCATAAAAAAATGTCTCTATATAATCCGACTGCTCATGCAACTGAAGAATATTAAATCCCAAAGCAGTGTAAACATATTGGGATTAAAACAATCATGAGCTGATGATCTCATCGGATTATTCAGTTTAATTAAAATACACAGGTTCCAATCTGTAAAGCGGGTCTACTTTCAACAGCATCCTTTATTGTCTGAAAAAGAAGCATCAGATTGTGCTGTCAATTATTTTTATTAAGAACAGGTGTTTTTCAAATGCTGGCAATCTGATTAGATAAAGAAACCTTCTTGATGTTTGGGGGAAAGAAATGGAGGGAGTCTTAAAGAAATGCCTATTTCTCTCTTTTTTACATGAAGAGAAAGAGTGTCAGTGAAGTTTCCATTCAGATTGCAAAGGAGGGAAGAAGAGGGAGGATAGCACTTATTTTTCTTTTTAATTAGCTTCATCTGAGGAATTATCCAGCACTAATATAATGGCTCGATTCATCTCCCACACCATCTGGTGTGAGAGCGGTGTACCTCTGGAGCTGATTGCTTTCCCCGGGTGCTGTGTCGGGGTAATAGGCTGTTCAAAGGCTGCTCTGGGCTCGGACAGCTGAGCAGAGGTGGGGCAGGAGCAGCTGGCCTTGGCGCCATCACCTGCTGCCTGTCAGAAGCCTTTCAAATATGCTCCATCCATGCCATAAGTGTATGTATCTATGTCTGCGTATGTGTGTGTTTGTGTACATGTGCAACATACCTGAGACTCAACTTCAAGCTGAGCACAAATCTCATCCGCGTCCTGAAGAAAACTAAAGAGAGAGAGAGAGAGAGAGAGAGAGAGCACGTCATTAAGACTCTTGTGAACATCTGGGAGAGGTGAGACAGGTGACAATAAGCAGCGCTGTCTGGAAATGATACCAACACTTCACTTACTTTGCACTCCTGCACCTCATGTTGAATGACACAGCCCAAAAGATATATCATTTGCTGTATATAAATTGCTTTTTGGCAAACTGTTCACAATCCTGGCTCTCTGTCATATTTCAAAAACTTGAGCTGTATCTCAACATCCGCATCTTTTTTTTAATCATGTCATTGTCACTGAAGTATTGGCGGGGTTTATTTGATAGTTTGACAACATCTGGTTTGCCCAGAGTCCGCCAAGCATGTCCCACAATGCAGTGAGCTCATAGCGTCTTAACATCACTGACACCAGTTCACCTGCTTTCGGTCAACACACTTGTAGTGTACATCTAATTTACTACAGGCTAGAGGAGAATGAAGTCCTGAGCCTGCATTTAAAGGTTCTATGTGTATTTCTGAGCCACCTACTTCTAATAAATAGGGGGCAGTATTTCACCTCTACTACTGGGTCAATACAATCTAAATTCATCAATCATCAAAACCATTAGTTACTAAAAAAGCAAAGTAAAGTAGGTTAACCTGTTTATATTTTAGTTGTAGTAATTTGTCATATTTGTTATATTCTAAATTTTAGAGCATATTGTGTCTTGTATTCTACAGCTATACATCTCTCTCTTCTAGTGTTGATATATTTACTGTGTATTTCTTCACTCCTGTGTAAACCTGTCAGTCCGTTCATTAGACCAGAATATCACTGCTATTTTATAATCTTCACGTGAGGTTTAGACATCTGTGTTTACTGTGGCACTGAGGGCTGTACGGTCCGTGTAACGATATGATTTGATAGTTTGTATGTTGGTTTGGGTCCGGGTGGCGAACAAGTCGTGATTTTTTTTTTCCGTCCTCCGCGCCGACACAGAACTGCCTCCCAGAAAAGAATTGTGTAGCCGCTCCGGCAGGCTTGAATTTGGCCGGTAAAAAATTCAGTATCGTGAGTGATAGCAGGCTGATGGAGCACTGGGTCCAACCTGTGTACCGCCAGCAACAGAACGTTTGACGATCCGGCGAGGTGTCGGCTGAATCAGTGCTATCTGCTCACTGCTAATGGAAGATATGTCCGTCTCTCGTCTCTCTCGTACTCTCTACTCCCGGCGGAGCAGCCTCGTGGCAGCGGTGAGAGCGAGGCAATGCTGCGAGTCCTCTTCTCGTTTCTGCCACTTTGGAACAAAATTTGAAACAAACTATCAAAACATGTAGAAAACGATGATGGAAGTTTGTCGAGCCCTGAGTCTATACTTTTTCTCCCTCTGGTCTGAGGGTAGACTGGCGTTGCAATGTCTCACTATCGCCTCCTCGACTGGACGGGCCGGCGCTAGCCAGTCAGACTGCTGATTTCAGCAGATATCTCTGCAACACAATACATAGACATCTTTGACATAACGTCAACACAGTTACCTCTTCACATTCTGTTGATAATGTTAGTTCACTGTTTTAGTGTTTTAAGTTTAAATTATGGCATATTTTACACATCTTTAACACAAATCTTTAACTGTTTTTGTTCAGTTTTTGTCATGACTCTGGATTTGTGTTCCTGTTTTATTTTGTAGAGTTCACCTCCCTTGTGTCATGTCTTGTGTTTACTTCCTGTCTTTGTGTGGTTTCCCGCCAGCGTCTGCCCCGCCCCTGATTGTTTCTACCTGTTCCTACTAACCTCTTGTATAAATTGTCCTGTCTCCCTTTGTCTTACGCCAGTTCGTCTGGTCATATCCTTGTGAGATCATGTGCAACTAGAGACCCTAGTCCCTGCGTTCCCCCGGCCCCTCGCGACCCCAGTTCCTGCATTTCCCTCAATCCTCGAGACCCCAGTTCCCGTGTTCCCCTTGACTGCTGAGACCCCCATGCTCCCCTGTGTTCGCCTTGATGCTTGAGAATCCCGTGCTCCCCCTCACTCTCAAGATCCCTGTGTTGTTCCCCCCGACTGTCGAGACCCGAGTGACTCCGGCACAGCCTCCAGAGCGGCTCTGCCGGCCTTCAGCCCAGCCTCCAGTCCGGCCTCCAGAGTGGCACCGCCGGTCTTCAACCCGACCTCCTGAGCGGCTCCTCCGACCCCCAGCCCGGCCTCCCCAGCAACTTCGCCGGCTTCCAGCGCGGTCTTTCCGCCGGCCTCCTGAGTGTCTCCGCCGGCCTCCCGAGTGGCTTCACTGGCTTCCAGCCCGGTGTATATCCTCCTTGTGAGCGTTATGAGTTGTTATTTTGTTGTTTTTTGGAAGTGAAGTTTTGGTTTATTCTACACTTTACCCTTGTGTCTGTAGTAGTGCAATTGAGTCTTCCTTCCCTGTGTCCGAGTCGTAACAGAACTAACTGGCCAGAATGGACTCAGCCGACTCCAAAAAGCTTCAGGACGCCCTGTCACTCCGGGGCGTGATGATCCAGCAGCATGAGAATCTGCTGGTATCAGTCAGTCGAGGAATCCAGGACTTAGCAGACCGTCAAACAGAGTTCCAAGCCTCTGTTTTCTCTGAAGTACACCTCCTGACAACACAGATGCAACAGCTCCTCACTCGCCTGCAGACTGCTCCTCCAGTGAAGTCACCCGCTGCAGGTTCCTCTTCTCCTGTCTCAGTTCCTGCTGCCGGGCCACGGCAGACTCCAGTTCCTGCTGCCGGACCTCCGCAGACCTCCGTTCCTGCTGCTGGACCTCCGCAGACAGTTGTTCCCCTGTTCTCGCCTCTCGAGACCGCAGTCCATGCTTTCACCTGGTCCCTCGAGACCCCAGTCCCTGCATTCTCCTGGCCCCTTGAGACCCCAGTCCCTGCGTTCTCCTGGCCCCTCGAGACCCCAGTCACTGCATTCCCCCGGCCCCTCGAGACCCTAGTCCCTGCGTTCCCCCGGCCCCTCGCGACCCCAGTTCCTGCATTTCCCTCAACCCTCGAGACCCCAGTTCCCGTGTTCCCCTTGACTGCCGAGACCCCCATGCTCCCCTGTGTTCGCCTTGATGCTTGAGAATCCCGTGCTCCCCCTCACTCTCAAGATCCCTGTGTTGTTCCCCCCGACTGTCGAGACCCGAGTGACTCCGGCACAGCCTCCAGAGCGGCTCTGCCGGCCTTCAGCCCGGCCTCCAGTCCGGCCTCCAGAGTGGCACCGCCGGTCTTCAACCCGACCTCCTGAGCGGCTCCTCCGACCCCCAGCCCGGCCTCCCCAGCAACTTCGCCGGCTTCCAGCGCGGCCTTTCCGCCGGCCTCCTGAGTGTCTCCGCCGGCCTCCCGAGTGGCTTCACTGGCTTCCAGCCCGGTCTTCAGCCCGGTCTTTCCACCGGCCTACTGAGCCAAAGTTTCGGTTTATTCTACTTTACCCTTGTGTCTGGAGTCATGCAATTGAGTCTTCCTTCCCTTTGTCCGAGTCGTAACAGTTTTAAGATTCCTAACACCCCCTAGCAGAAAACAGATGTTCGTGACTAGCTGGTGACCATGGTAAAACATTTGTCATAATAAAATATTATATATTCCTCAGCAGCAAAACGGAAACAAAAGGAGTCAATATTGAATTTTTATTTGTCAGATAAATGAAACAAATGAATGAAATGCTAATGTTTTTTGTGTCTGCTGGATGTGTAATTAGGCAACTGTTTCCTAATGCATTTGCCATATTAACTTAATAAATAATATTGTATTGTTGAGTTTACAAAGCCCCAATGTGGCCAAGCATTGTCATCGCAGTGTGTGCAAATGAAAGCCGCCAAGAATTGAATGTTGTCAGGGATGTTTCCCCCTTGTCCTAAAATGTCTTCCATCATAATATTATGCAAGATTTCTAATTTAACCTCAGTGAAAACTGCAGAGTATAGTTTCAGGACACAAAAGACCAAAATACAGACGATTCCAGTGGCTAACTGACCGTGCTGATAACAGTATTTAATGTTAGCTTGCCAAAATGAATCCTACACGGTGACTTTGGGAGAAGCTCTGATGCAGACACTCACTTAAACCTATGCCTTCCTCTTTCTTAAATTGACAGCTGTTTGGGTTGCTGTGTACTGTGACCCTGTTGAAACAGGAACAGGTGTTTACATATAAGGTCACTGCTCTGTGCACGTACAACAGATACCTGCAACCAACATAGAAAACATGTAATGTAATGAAGACACATTGACTGAACAGTGTTAAGTGTAGGAATTAAGTGTGTGTGTCTGTGTAGAGGGGGAGGGGTGAGGAGGGGGGGGGCGTTATTGAGGGTATCTTATCTAACAGTTGAGCAGCTTTATGGCTTCTAATAGGCACCCTGTCGGATTGAATTGTAAATATGGAGCACCATTGTGCATTCAGAGGTGTGTACATCCTCTGCTTCATTTACCAGATGCTAAGTCATGACCAACCCATTTATTACACCGTGCAATCCACAATTAAAATAGAGAGAGGCTCACAAGGAAAAGGCCATTTACCTTAGGCCAGGCTGCACTTACACACCAGATACAAATTTCACTGTTACTTGAAAACTTTCCATGCATGGAACACATTATCGTTTGATATCCATCCAGAGTTCTCAATTAAAATTATACAGAGGTTGCATTTCATTACCTGGGCTCGGGGCAATTTGCAGGCCATTAAGCTTCTACCTGTATCAGTGGAGATGTTTTCGAGGTGAACATCTGGGGTTGAGGAGGTAGAGCATGAAATGAAATGCCCCTGGCTCTTTGCTCTGCCTTTTGTCCAAAAAGGGCTAAGGGTATTAGAAACACCATGCATAGTAAAGAGCGTGTTTCTACACGATGCAACAAATTGGTCTGGGATCTGAATTGAAATAGAAAATCGACCATGAATGTGAGGATACCAAGTTTATCATATAGTCACCAAATAGCCATAAAAATATTTCAATATTTGCCTTTTGGATGGAGTTATAGTGATTATATTAGAGTTGGTTTTCATTATTATGTTTTATAATTATAATTATAATTTGTATTATTATTATAATTATAATTATAATAATAATTTGTATTATTATTATCATTACTATTATTAAATTGTGTAGTAGTAGTAGTATTATTATCATTATGTATTATTGTGTTTTATTATTATTATTATTGTCATTATGTATTATTGTATATTATTAGTATTAGTATTATAATTATTATTAGTATTATTAGTATTATTATTATTATTATTATTATTATTATACTAGTCGCAGCTTGCATTTGGCTTCAAAACACGTTGAACATGTCTCTAGTTTCTTTGCTGTCTACATCCTGAAGACCTTTAAAAATGCAAAGTGTTCCTTACTGAATTCCCCGTAAAGGGATCAAGATTCTCTATAAAACTGTAATTGATTTCTGTACCATGCAATAATAAAGACTTACCATGAGGAAACTACTCTTACGAGACATTTTAGGAATCAGACCTCATTACACCTCGGATCTAGTGTTTTCCTCTAAATCATGATTTAAAATACAAACTGCAATTATGTTGCCTAATGATATAATGTAATTTGATTGGTAATGTAATAAAAAAAACTGTGTCTTGCGACGATTAATCTCTGGAATTCTGATCTGATATGTATTCCTTGTGCATATTTTGCTCAGTGTGAAATGAGACTAAAATATGTAGATACAATTGATCATATCAGATTTTCATTTCAAGTGATTTAAATGTCACAGTGATGTGGGTTGCAGAACATCTTGGAACAAAACATTGTTCTTGTAATACCTCACCATTGTTTGTAGAAATTAATTAACCTGATGTAGATGTTTGGCCTACATTTTCGTAAGCAGAGAAGTTGTAAGCAGTGGCAATTTATTTGAATCATTAGTCACTTATTATGGTATAATATCTCAAGTTCACTGTTAGCCCCCCAAAAAAGTACACTATTGGGTAATGTTGTATTCATGTAGTTTAGCCTTTAAACAGTCTGAATAATTAGTACTGCATGCTGAGGTATAATGGAAGAGATCATATGAATGGATTAGAACAATTGAGCAATATTCTCTATATTTCATTGCCTCTGATTTAACATTTCTCACTACATTTGACAGCATGCTGTCACGCAAAAATAGCATTGACTGGTTTCCTTTATGTAAGAAATAATATCAATGCAAAGAGCTGTTTTATCAAGTGTTACTGTGCTTGCTATAGAGTACCACCCTTTAATCTTTTGTATTTAAAAGAAGTGAAAAGAGTAAAAAAGCCAGTCTAATATCTTTCATGAAGAAATTGAGAAAAAAAAAGATCAAAACCCCGTAGCAAAACCCACACTTAGTGCAGGGCAGCTTTGGTGTGTCTCTTTTCACACTGTTGTGAATAATAACATTTATTTGTTGGGGATTATAGGTCCTTGCTACAGGCTGTTCTAAATAAATGTGCTTGTGACAGCCTGAAATGGCTTTCAGTTTGTCAAATAACTCCAGAGTTGCTGTCTAAGTCATGCAGTGAACATTCAAAGATCACTTTCCTCACAACTGCGAGGCAGCTGCATTAAGAGAGCCCCAACACAAACTAGTTTTTCATTTCTGTTATCATACTCCAACAGTATGGGGATCTCACTGGAGATTTGTGTGGTACAAGTTGTATTCTAGATGATATGCAGTAATCAGGCCCTTTGAGTCTCCTTCTGTCTCTCTCACTCCCTCTCCAGTCTGTCTCTCCTTCTTTCCCCTGCCCTCACTAAAGCTGGTGAGCACTCAAGTTTTACAGTGTTTTAGCATGACATCATTCCACATGGCACACTATTAAGCTTTTGGGAACTGGGAAGACAGCCCAAGCCTTCAGATTTGTCATAGCATTGAGCTCCATTGTTGCACTGAACAGATGAATCGCATGCTGACCAATCCGGCACTAAGCCGGGGGAAATAATTAATGCACAGCCTCTCTTTTCTTCTCTAAAACAGAGCGTGGTCAAGTGATGACACAGCGACTAGTTGTCAGATGTTGTCCCTTGTGTTTCAACATTGGAAACTCATTCTGCAAGGGGCATGGCCTGGCCATCTATCCCTCCATCTGCCCATATGATATTCTATCCAGGTACGATGTCATGGCGACGCTTAGTTATGCAGTGGAATTTATTGTCTGCACTGCGGCAGATTACCATTGCTTAACATGCCACACAGGAGACTTAAAGAGGCAGCACCTTTCACAGTGTTGCATCCTGCTGGCAACTATGTCGGAAAGCCTGAGGCATGCTGGGAAACATGGTCTTTATGCATGGTTTCCTATACTGTGAAGGACATAAGGCTCACAGCACAGTGCAAGAGAAGAAAGGGGGAAGGCTGAATAAAACAAACTTTTAATACGTATTGTTTGTCCTGACACAATATTCACATTTAAATTTTTGCTTTTAGTGTTTTTATTTTATTATTCTTTTCAAAGCCTGCATGTGTTGTGCTTTGCTATTCATTTAATTTTAATTTGGCATATGTGTTGGCTGTTGAGATTATCGTCATTAAAAGCCAGCTTGCCACATGCAAAAATCCAGAGATATTTTTTCACTTGCTAAAATGTGATATGCTTAAGGGCATTCAGGGAAAACATTTAGTTATGTAATGATCAGGTGAACAAACCCACTATTTACAAGGTCAATATTGTGTGTATGATTCACCCAAAACAGCCTACATAACTGGTAACTTGATACATTTTAGTATTCTATCCAACTCCATTCAATAACAAAATACAGATTCAACCTAAATAATTTAACACCACTGCACGTCAAACAGGGGTATCAGGCATGAGCCTCAGGATGAATTTGAAGGGAAAGTTCTTTAAAGAGCTAAAGGCTATGTAACAAAAGACACTGAGTACACGAAATGTTCCTGCAAAAAGATGTGTAGTAAGATGAGAATTAATCTTTTGAAGTTGTTATCTGCATGCATATGCTATGAGATTTAGATACCAGGCTATAGGAGGATAAGAAAGGTTCAGCTTTTGTCCACCGTGGGCAATCCTCCTGGCAATTTGGCTGCCATGTGGGTTTTGCCTGTGTGATGCTCATTGCCTGGGGTTAAGCAAGAAACAAAATGTTCTAAAAGTTGATTAAATCAACCCCATTGTGCCTCTGTTTAGATCCTACCTGTAGGTAGTCACAGACATGCCTGCAGGAACACTGTAGCAGAAGCGGTAGCCCGTTTTATATCCCTGAATACTGCTGTAAAGAAGACCCCGCATTACACAGCTTTGCTTTTTTACACTGAACCAAACAAAGCTTTATTTTACCTTTTTTTTACAGAACAGCAAGGTGGAATAATGGTGAAACAATCGCACCTTGAACAGACTGTGTAAAAGGAGCAAGTGTTTCTCCTATACGTGTGCATTCAGCGGTGCAGCTGCGCTGCTAAATGATTAGCATTGCTGCTATACAAAAATCTCCACATATGCAAACAAATTGCTATCTGTAATTTTAACTGAGTTGGGGAGAAGCGAGGATTATAAATCTGACATTATCCATCCTATAAAAAATATTTGTATCTCTTTTAGTTGAGTATCTATCTGTGTGCCTTAAAGCAGTCACATTTCACCTGAACACGGACAGATTAAGCAAGTAAAAAGCAATATATAGAATTAACCAATAACTATTGACTCAACCAGTTTACACTGTAATTATCTCATATTAGTTTGACAAAAATATGTTTTGGATATAATGAGGTAAATACTCAAGATTTATGTTTTAACATTTGCATATACCTCTCTATATCCTTATTTTATGCTCAACCCATTGACTGCCAATACAGGAAACAAGACGAAAGTATAGAAATGCTGCAAGTCATACACAACAACAAAGAACAACTAATTCCTCGGAAAAACTTGATCAATCAGGTTCGTCAGCCTTTGATACAGGCAGCGATGTACGCTGCTCAGGTGGTGGGCACCCGCCAGGAGGCTGACGAACACAGACAGGCGATTAGAGGCCCAAGTAACTGGTCTGATCTGTTTAACAAAGTAACATGAATTGCATTTTGTCTATCTAAAAAACCCATATCTAAAAAAAACTACTTTTGAAAATAGCATGATTATATTGACGAATGTATTGAATTGAAGCAGTCCTCAATTATTTGTTTCAAACTTAACCATGTCATATGACACAATGTCTGCGCCTGTGTTATCTCGCATGTGGTGTTGACTAGGGATGTAACAGTTACTGGTTTCACGATAAGCCATTGTAAAATTCCTGACAATAAGTTACCGTTTTAAATGATCAATAAAACCCTGTTTGATTACCGCCAGTGTTTCCGCCAGCAGAGGGCGGTCTGCTGCGGTCTGCAGTCTTCAAGCTTTACTGTAATATTCATTTGTCAGTCTGTTGTGGTTTTTGTCTTAAAACAGTTACACAACAAAGGAAGTTAAACGATTAACACTAATCATTACACTAGCAATTAGTATAAGGCTGTTTGATAGTGTATAACCAGTATTTCCAGCAATATCAGAATGTTAAATCTAAAATTAACATTGTTTGCTAAAGCTAATTTTTGAACACCACCATTGACAAATATATTTATCAGCTTTTGTGTGCCCTGGAAACTTTATTGTGTTTCTGTGTGCTTGTGTTTTCTGTATTTACAGTAGGATTAATATCTCTAACTTAGTTTCACTTTGTTTTCGTAATGTTCTCACCCTGCATCCTCCAGACCTCCGACATGGCAGCATAAACCTGACCCAATGCCTGCAGAGCGGTGGACATTTGTTGGCTCTTCATGCATTCCAAGGCTTTCCATTATGGCTCTGGATGACAGTTGTAGATACGGCGATGTTCTCCCTCAGGCTGTAAAGCATGAGGCCGAACCTTCCTCACAGCAGAAGTAATGGTCCACACCTTTAATTGTCGTGGGCTGTTCATCTTCACTAACAATAGCAGTAAGCAATGGGTCTGGGAAAGAAAGGCAGTCGTGTCTGACAAAGGAAGTGATTTAGTTCTGGAGGCAATTCGTAAGCGGGCGTTGCAGGGGCAGCAGTAATGTGCCGAGAGAAAGATCATATGGGGTAAGAGGCGTAGCAGACACAATAGTGGCACACAAGCATTGCTAGATTTTTTCCCCTCCCATTGCAAAGATTTATCTGTAAAAAAAAAAAAAGAGCAGTAGTCAAATGTATATTCTGTGTGTCCTTCAGAGGAGGGACAGCTTGTGTTATTGAAGTGGACATTATGCTCTCTGAATTATTGATGCTGCAAAGGCTTAGAAAGTGATTTAGACAATAGCAACTTTGTTGTCACGGTATCAGTCAGAAAACAAACAACACATTTCATTTAAAAAATCGGGCTGTTTGCGTAGGTTATCTTCTTTGAGTATTGATGCCCCCTCATTATCCCATTTGATGTCAAAACATCATTCCATGCTCAACTTTCAAAAGTCTGCTTTTAGTTCTGTATTTCTTTATTCCACCCAGCCTTAAAAAGAGGTAAAACTGCTGTGAAAAGAAATTGCCCCTGATGGGTCACTAGTTTACTGTCAGCATTAGACATGTACAATAAGGAATAGACAAGTGTTGTTACCATATTAAAGTGTGTTCTCTGGGAAAGCTGATGCCCATTAAAATGATAGATTGCATGGTGTATGCAAAGGGTTGTTTTACACCCACAAAACCGTCTAATTGCAGTCATTCCTGTGAGAAGTCCACAAATGTTGAATCTAGATTCTCAGGCGTATTGGCAGCAAGCTGCTAGACAGCAGATGACTAGCTTCAAACGACAAGCGAGGGGGAGGGTTGTAAAATCTTGACAAACAGTGAGAGCCAGTGTCCACATCATCTCTCGCCCCTGACAGGCTTCCCCATGCATGAATTCAAAGCTGGTAAAACCATGGCTGGATTTGTTTTGATCTGACATTCATCATGTAGATCAGTGTTGTGTTTTCAGTGTACTGTGTCCACGATAAGATGTTTTGGCAATCGGCCCATGACATCTGTTAGAGCCAGTCAAGAGAAACTGGGACCAAATTGGCATTTCTGTCAGACGTTATTGTTGGCTTTTGGCTTTGAGCACTATACATTCTTATTAGAATAGCCATGCAAACCAAAACTATTCCTGAATAAAATTGCACTGTATGTCTAAATTGAAAAAGTTAATTTAAAAGCATACATAAGGCACTATATATGAAGCTAATCCTATTAATTTATGATCATTTTTGAGGTTGCAATTTAAGGTGCCGTTTGATTGTGTGATTCTGTAATGTGTTTGGAATTCCAGCCCCCCCCACCCCCCATATCTCTGCTGTTTCTTTACCCCGGAGAGGGTTTGCAAATTGGAAAATTGGGAGGGACTGCAGATTCTGTTCTCGCTTTATTTGTCTGAAGGAACTAGAAAAAGCCTTCCAGCCAGTTGCCGGGGGGTAAATTCATTTTGTGTACTAGTTTAAAACTATTAAGAAATAAACTACATGATGCTGAAATATTAATGATATGTGAGATGCAGGCTAGACGCATGTCTAAAGAGTCCGGGGCTCTTTGGTGTTTACCACTGTTAAGAAAAAAGAAGAAGAAAAGCACTGCTTCTTTGTACTCTCTTAATACCGAGCTATATTTAACCACGCAGTGATTTAGTTAATAGCAGTGTCCGAACCTGCTTAGAAAACAAGTCTCATAGCTGAGCTATAGAATTACAGATAAGCTACTCGCAGTGGTTCTGTACCAGCTTGCATGACTCAAGCATGGCGGCATGTGTGTGTAAGGTGTTAGGCAGATGGGATGTGTCTGATATCTCTCACTCAACATAATGAGACGGGAATGCGTTTCACCAATCTTAGGGCCTGTCTGATGGCAAGAGACACAGTGCCCACTCATACGGGAGGGATCCTTCCCCTCTTCAAAGATAATGAGATGACAATGTATTCAACTATCATTAGATAGAGACAGGGTTTGGGGGGGAGGATGGAGGGAGAAACATTCTACAGCACTTGTCTGCAGCCTTTGATCAGACGAGAAAAGGAACTGTCATTCTTTGTATCAGTGCTGGACTCATGAAAGCGCAGCTAACTACTTTATCACCGCCAGTGTCACTGAGAGGCTATAGTTTGTTTGTAGTTTCTCAAGCACGGGATTTCTCAAGCTCACCTGGATTGTTCGGCGAACAGGAACACACATCTCTGTAGTTACTGTCCTGCTGCCCGTGTGATATGTTAAATCTTTGTCTCTCTCTGAATTCATTCACTTGACAAAAAACTGTCACAGTGCAGCATCAATTTGCCGTCACCTGGGAAGAGAAGACACAACATTTTGGCTGACATGGCACTCCATTGCAAGATGTCAAAAGTGCCATGTTAACAGGCTTATTTAAGCAGGCTTGACGAAACAATCTTATTCTAAGTTGACAGTTTGTTGTGGCACTTGTAGAGGGATCCATCTTGTCTTTTGTCCCCGTGGTGAAGATGATCCCTCGCTTGCTGTTTTCTTTTTTTGTCTCAGTCTTTCTTAGAACACTGTGTTTTGACAAATAAACCGTCCAAATCTTTTTTTGTCAGACATTCTTCAGTGAGCATTAGGCCAACTGATTTACGCTGAAGTTCTGAGACAGTATTTTGACAGCAAACAATTATGCAGCGAGATCCTTTATCTGGCAGAAGAAAATGTGTTTGGTGAAATCCAAAAATCTGTGCCTGTAACATGTTGTCTTTGAGAAGAAATTATTTGTAATTATGAAAACTTTCAATCTTTGTATGTTATATAAGAAAGCAACTTGGTACACATGTATGGCGTGTCTTCCTGGTACAATGTCTGCAACTCACGCTGTGTTGTTGCATCTTTCTCTCATCACTTTCCATCTCTGCTCACTGTCACACATAACAAACACAATTCGAGTGAGCGCCCTCACTGATAAAAAAATATCCCCCAAAAATAGGCTGAGAGCAGAGTTAAAAAATAGCACTATCTGTCTGCATTTGTCATATAATTATGAGAGATTGTTCAAACTTTTGTGATGTGAAAATCCCTTTAAAACCGACAAATCATCTCTCAAGTCGGGGTTCATCCTCTCGCATAGTCTCCGCGTTTCCCTTATAACTCAGCATGATGCTCATTTGAGAGTAAGAGGAGACGCCTTAACATCCAATTTCCCAACATTTCATCATCGGGTCTCAATAATTATGCAGGGTTATTAGCTCAAGTATTTGTCCTTGGCATTCTTAATGCCGGTTGACATTTATTATGAACAGTAATGGTATTGGAGATCTTTGATTTGCCGTTTGCGGCGGTAAGTGTGGTTTGGTGTCTCCTGTGCAGTGCAACAGCACCCTCTCTTGATAATGTACGATATAATTACATCACCATGAAGGAGCAGACAGTAATGTGAGTAGAAGTCAAACTGCTGAAATGTAGAAAATGCAGAAATCTCACTAACAACGCCAAATATGGATGGATGCATACATCAATACTTTGTTTGCATGCTTTTATTACAAAGTACCTGAATCAGAAGTCGTGTTGGGACCTGCACACTAGAAAGACCTTTCTGTATTATTTTGTTCTACACTCTTTCTTTTTTGTATCTCCATCTCTTCCTTTTTAATGTTTCTGGGTTTCAAATGTAAATTAGCAGCAGGCAGTAGATTTCATTCTTCTTTGTTCAGCATGGAAAAATTACAAAAGGTTCATACGTTACACTTTACATTCTGTGTATTTGGCTAAATGTCCCAAAATGTCACTTTACTAATTATTCACTCATTCGTTATATTCAGATTAGGTTTGTTTTCTGGTGTGAATTTACACATTTCAGGGAAGGATGGACTGTAATGTGAAGTATTGGAGTCGGCATACTTGTAATTAGTGCAGTAATCATCCCAATATATCATTGAACATGACTCAAATGTATAATATAGGGAAGTATGTATTATTTAACCAGCACATTGAGTTCTTGAGATTCAATCTCGGACTGAGGATCTTCTTTTAAAATGATATGTTTTATTTCAGTTTGGTCATGTTAAATACCTAAAACTAGTTAAATAATAAGATCTTAAAGATAATCTTGAAGTTAATGTCAGTTGTACAACTTCACCTAGCACCTTACTTCTAAATGATCAGTCACTGTGTTACTTAAGAGTTTCAGCAAAACAGTAAGCAACAGTCACATTACTGAAAGTGAATCCATTGGCATCGTAATGTCGTGCTGTAACATAAAGCACATTTCTACTCTGGTCCTTTCAGACAGACTCACGCCTGGAAACCTGACGACTTTGAGGTAATGTGTCATCTCCTCATGACTCTGACTTGCTCAGTGTTGAGATCTCGGTGTGTTTGAAACTGCTGGTTGGGTAAACTGTGGGTGGCAACTACACTGAGTTGCCAAAGCAATGGAATTTAAGATTGAGCAAGCTAACCCTCAGGAGAAAAATATAATGTTGCACATTTGCAAAAATCATATCCATTGCAGGGACAAATTGAATAAAGCTATTTTCATCACTATGGGCTCATGTTTCTACAGACAGAGCATTATATTGAATTAATTGGACAGAGATATATTGAGATAAATGTTCTCTACATGCTGGAGGTTTCAGTAATGTTATACTCTGAAGAGGTGAACTTAGGTGAAAGCTATTATCCTTTATTGATCTCCATTATACGATCTGACAGGAGATGCAGATCAACAGAAATAGAAAGCTATGGGAGATTTATCTTCACATCAACTGAGATCCGGATTGTGCAAAAAAGGGCCGTACCTCAAAATGAAAAAGAGATAAAGGTGTCTAATATTTTGTGTATCCTGGAAAGAACTAAAAGTGTACATGTGGACACATAAGCCAGTATTTTGTAGGCAAAAAAACAAACTAAATCTAACCAAACAAGCAAGAGGAGGGTGAGGTGGGGGGAACTATTTGGAGAGTGAACAAAAGCAAGCAACAACAGTTGGACCTCAGTCTGTCAAGCGATATCAACAAACATGCTTGCTTGATTTAAAAAGAGGGTGCTCCAATGAGAAGAACACTGAGGTTAATGCCGACATCAAAGTGGCTGTTTAGTCAAAGAATCAGTTTAGTTTACTTAAAGCAGAACAAGAGAAATCAAAACCTGCCCGCTGAGGGGTCACATTCAGCTCTAAACATGGATTTGAACATGCAGAGAAGACTGAAGTCATTTTATTTATAGGTTTGCATGCTGTACAAAATTATGATAAAAACTAACATTTGGCCCCAAAAACATGTTATAATTACAATTACAAATCATTCTCATTGTGTTCAATTTCAACCAACTACGAAGCTAGAAATTCCAATCAAAGTCACATTAGTGAAGTGCAGTGGAAAGCCGGTTTCCGAGTGCTGCACATAAGACTCAGAATGCTGGTTTGGGTGCGCCTGGTGCCACTAAGACATAGTTTGCTGTTTCTTCTGGGGTAATCCAATAGTTGCGTTGTGAGTGATAAGATCATCTCTATGACCCAAAAGGCATCATATCCTTAAAAGTAGAGAACAGACAGTGATCCTGATATATATAATATTGTATAAATTAAATGAAACATTCGCTCAGCCAGCATGCCCAGAAATAAAGACAAAATAATAACAGTAATAATAATAACGTAATAATAATAATAATAATAATAATAATAATAATAATAATAATAATAATAATAATAATAACTGTAGTCACCAGAGTGCACTGGTTTAGGCATGATTCTATGAACACATGTAGTTTCAAAAGTTCAAAATCTGTACAGCAATGTGAAATATCAATATGATATATTTTCTTTAATTCACAATTTTGTAAACTCTTATTTAATGCGTAACAAGACGTCTAAGACAAGCAAATGACTTTGGTGTTCTGTAGCTACAGGCTCAATAAAAAAAGAAAATGTCCAAATATATTATTCAGCAAAAAGTTTGATTTCATTCCCGTTCTTTAAACCAGCCCGGACAAACTCATCACAGTGGTCTTCTTCGCTAAAGAGTAAGAATCTGTTCAGACCACCCACTAAGGAAAGACATAGGTACGTGGTTACATTTATGTATCATAACGACTTTCATTTGAGTGGCTATAAAGTGAAATATAAACCCCAAAATATATTGTATGTGATGGCACTGATAAGAAAAGTCTCATGTAAATGGCTAATTTACTAAATATGTAACTTTTACATTACGGACATACACAGAACGCTTCATAAAACTAGTATAACAAAGCAGTACAACAAAGGCTTGGCACTTGCTACAGCTTAGCCAAGTCTGAAAATTCTTGATCGGTTGAGAATGTGGAGAATGTGCAGTGCATTCCAGTTTCTGAATAAGTCCTTCCCAGTGGGCAGGCATGTCCACTAATGATAGAAACAATGGTTTATGGGCAAGGCTCAGTCTGTGTTTCCCTCTGAAAAATGTAGAAAGCTGAGTAAAAAAAAAAAAGAAACTAAAAAAAGCATGACTCTCGAAGGATGTGTCCTTGATCCGTTGTTTGTTTTGTCCACTCTTCTTCGCCACTGCTCTCTCATTTGTTTCACATGCTGTCGTGAGACAAAACGCTCAAGGCAATTTTACCACCACCACGCAGGCGCCTGCCCTGCCAATGTTGAGAGGGACCTCCTACAGAACGACAGAGAGGTTAACATGCAGCCTCTCATCTGAGGCCGTCTTCAAAAAGAATCCCATATACTTCATGCAGATAAGAGGGTTACAGAGGCAAGATTGGGAAAACAAAGCAAGCTATAAAATATTGATAGGATAGGATTTATGCTCACGAAGGGTGTTAACTGGAACCCTGATGTTACATGTAACCAGTTCTGGCAAAAAACAATATACAATTCTAATGAAAGTTTAACTATTTCAAACGTCAAATGTTCCCTAATTATATCTAAAACAATAATAATATTGAATCTGTGTTGTGTGTAACTGTGATAACTTATTGGTCGATGTGTTTACCTCAGTCCACTCATTGTTCTGTGCATCGTAGGACTCGACAGTGTTCAAATATGACTGGCCATCGTATCCGCCCACAGCATAAAGCCTGTCTCCCAGCAGGCAGACACCCACTGCGTCCCGGGGAACACTGAGGGAAGACACAGTGGTCCATGTGTCCGTCTTTGGGTCATACCTGTAATTGCAATAGTTGTATTGTTTTTGCATTATCTTTGGAATAAGGATGAGGATGTTATGTTAACTAACGGACTGAGGGGATGTGCAAAACACCTCTTATTTATTCATGTCATGATCATGTTGGTGTCTCTGTTGTCCTGTGTTTTAATGATGTCTACAATATGTTTTTTGTTTACTTAGCTGTACTACAAACTGCCCTTTTGTGGACATTAAAGTTTTCTAAAGTCTAAAGATATAATGAAAATGTTTTTAAAAAATCATTTATATGATCAGCATGGATCTCAAGAGTGAAACACTGTCCCATCCCCATTAATGGAGGCATCCGTATGTTCTCCCTCTTTAATCGCAGATGTCTGAATGGTCACTTGTGGCAGATCCTTTGAGCACACACAGAGAGACTGAGTTTTTAACTTAAAAGCAAAAATGGTCTCTCGGACAGATGCTTGCGGCCGCTGGGTCCACAGAGAGCTGGACTCATCAGAGCAGAAGTTGCTTTTTATTTTACCATGCTCTTCGCTTAGATGAGGAAAATGAAAATGCATTATATGATTCATTTTGAAAGATTTCTGGGTAATGAAATCATTTATATGTTCAACACTTGAGTCATGTCTTGCTGAGACTTGGTACTATCAAAGGTTAAAGCTGCCATGTGCAGTTTTGTGAAGTAGTATGTATATAAACACTACATGCAACTACAGTACCAATGACAGTATATAATAATATGTGAAACAGTCAGAGTATATGGCTCCTAAAATGTTTAAAATACTTTTAAATATTAATACTTTTACTTATAAATATGCATTTAAAAGTTAAAATTCTCGATCTTGAAGAGGGCTATACATTAAAGATGGAGTGCACAACTTTTACATGGTGATCAAGCCTCTCTGTATTTCGCAGTACACCGAGAGAAGTTGTGGTGTCTGGCATCTGTGGCGACTTTCTCGCGATGGTGCACAAATGCCTGCAGGTGAGCTCGCCGCTCTCGTCAAGTCTTCCTTTGCAGTTCTTTTTTGTACTTTAATCCTATCTCTCTGGAGCATCGACTCCAGACAGCTGCTGCTCGGTCGCTATGGTCTCTCCTATAACTAACTGACATCAACTAATTCAGTAACTAATCTCACTGCCAGAGGGGGGAGACAAAACTTCCACACTCAAGCTTCAATATAACAGGCTAATCAACTATATAAAAAAAAAAGCTCAATACAAATGTTTCAAAATATAATCACTGTTTTTAAGATCACCAAATCAGACCGTGCTGAAGGTATATCTTTTTACATTAACATTAACGAAACTGTGTTTCCATCATACAAAAAAAACTGTTCCATGTATTTAAACTCACCTTTATGAGTATCCTTGATTTAGTAATGTTACCACTACTTACAAAATAATGATGGATTATTTGATGTTAATTAGAATTTTGCAGCAGCAGAAAACATTTGTTGAGTCATTATTTGCAATCAAAAATGGGCGACGGCATTCTTAGAAGTGAATTACAACCAGAGCTGCTCTATTGTGAGTCACATCAGCTTCAGAGTCAGGAGGATATTGTGGCCACCAGATGGTGCCAGATACTGTAGAATAAAACCATGTGTGGAAACTGTGATCTCTTTACTTGAGTATCATAGTAGTATAATACAAACATGTCTCAAAATGCAAGAAAAGGGTGTGCATCAAAATATTCTGTTCCTACAGCCTCGTCCCCACCCCATGACTGAATTCAACTGCAATCCAAAACAGTTTACCAAAAACATTTTTTGTGTGTTTTCTCCAGAGAAGAAGCGTTCACCTTTCAACACAGTCGGAGAGTCTGGAACAGTGGTTGGAGGCGGGGGCGTCGTGTCCGCCTACAGCATACAGGAAGTTGTTGTACGTCGCTACTCCCACTCCACCTCTCCTCTTGGCCATGGGAGCACACATGCTCCACTTGTTGGTGTGCGGATCGAAGCACTCCATCGACCTCAGACATGAGCTGCCGTCTCGACCACCTACTGCAAACAGTCTGAGAAATGAAACAAAAGGGGTTCGAAATCTCAAACATCTGACATGTACATGAAGTACTAGTGGATCTGGCAGGAGTAGCTCACATGGGTTGTCAGATGTTTGTAGAAAACACTGACAACACAGTGATAATGTGACTTTGTAAGATAGAGCAGTGATCAGTGGATAGCATTTTTCAAAGGCCCTTTCCTTGAGAATGTTCTCCCACATCAGTGTTTTAAGTGCTTGTAGCTCACAGGCCCGACAACAAGAAAGTCGAAGGCTAGGGAAGCAGTTTCCTTGTTGTCTATTTTTGACCTAGATGCAGAAATAACTCAGCATCGACTTTAACACTGAATACTGGATGTAGCCAAGCAGCAGTCTCTTTTCTCCTTCGGCACACAAACATATTTAAATTAGTCTGAGAGCCGGTCTGTTCTTTGTTTAATTTACTTTCAAATAGTGCTGTTAGGCATTTAATACATACAAATACACAAAGTGATTTACTTTTATAGAGTCTGGATTACACTGTATAAATTACCACACTGATCAGAACAGCCTCTGCTGTGTGCTGCGTACTGCTGCAGCCACACAATCTCACACAGACCACAAGGGTCCATTCTGAATTCAAGAAGTGTAATGTTGTCAAACTATTACTATTACACTAATGCTGCACTTCAGCTTTCCCTGGACCAGTGCACATTGAGGTACATAACCATGCCAGTGTTATTGCATGCTATATTCCAAGTTATGTGTCATATGACTGCTGACCATTTCACGAAGCAGTTAATTTTTCTAATGTTTTTTATGTTTCTGTAAATCAACTTTCAGAATATTTTCTTTAGTGTCTTGTCAAAGTCACATTTCCATGAAAAGAACAGATGTTGTATCTTTTTAAAAGGAGACCTGAAGTTCATACTTCAACTTTAAGTCTATATAAATGATAATTTTGTATTTAAACATTGTTATATTAAAGAGTAGAACTGATGCGTAGGAGAAGACAGAGGGTCGACAATAAAGATTTTCTGAATAACCTTATGAAAATAACCTGATGAAAGTCGTGTGTACCGAAACATTGTTTAAAAAAATATCTCTGACTGCGAGTGAAGAGGAGAGTGTGTGGGAGTCTTTTGTTCTTCAACACTGTAATATTCAACTTTTCTATATTTAAAAAGAAAACTTATATACAAGGCAAACAGGACCCTTTCAAAATCATAGTGTACATTTCCTGTACTTTTCTGCCACCTCAGTATCAGTTGTGTCTTTACAGATGCAACCTCAGTCCCCATGATATTTCAAAGTAGCAGAACGACAACAATATACTTATATACAATATCTTTGGTTTCAATATGTAAGTAGGTCGGTAGGTGCGATAAAGCAACTTACTTTCCATTGAGTGCTGTGACTCCCATGGTGCTCCGTGGTGTCGACATACTGGCTACATAGTTCCACTGTCTGGCCTGCGGGTCCCAGCGTTCCACTGTGTTGAGGTAGCTCCAGCCGTCGTGGCCTCCCACAGCATACATGGGGCCCTCCAGCACGGCAATACCTACACAAATGCAATCAAGAGACATGTTATCCAATAAAGCCTGCTGTTTTATTCGGTGATTCAGTGAAAGAAGAAGAACATCGTCCCATTAGATGACTAATGATACCCATAAGTACTTGTGTTTCATACTCGTGTATTAATATGTGTATTTGTATAATAGTGAAGAATCAAAGAAATGAAATGAGATTTCCAAACAACTTGTTTTCTTTCAACAGTTCTTAGAGAGAGCTGAGGCAGAAGTACATTTCTCATTTTAGAAGTGGGCAGAGTGAGTCACACAACTGACCAAATTCACAAAACAGGAAGGCTATAAAAACGCATTGTTGTTCCTCATTCCCAAGTCACAGAGGAAAGCAGTTTTCCCCAGCAACATTGGACAGGATGTTTTCACACAATGGATTTTTATATTACCACCCGTATTTCCTTTGTTGAGAGTTCAATTATTTGGAGGGAACATGAGGGCAAGACTGCATTCAGAGAACCTCAAATGACATAAATACTTTCAGACACAGAGCATTCTCGTAGAGAAACTTTTTTTATTACCGACCGGTGGCTTTGGAATAAAAAAGAAATACTTTTTCTTGTCTTTACCCCTAATGCGCACAGCAGGAAAGGGTCAGCCAGGGATGTTGGTAGACACTAAGCTCAAATGTATTCAGATTCAAAATAGGCACGCCACAAGCAAAGCAGCAAGAGATATTTGCTACGGGATAGATCAAAGACAATACGGGTAATCTGTACAGTGTGATCTCCTGGGCTGGCTGATACCTCCGACCACACTCGGTGAGCGAGCTGAATGCTTTGACAAGATCGTCCTGTTCTGTTAGCCAGACATGTTTCAACTGTGAATCAAAACACTTCTGATATGGGATTTATTGGGCAGGGCAGGGTAAAGAAGAGCAAAGCCAGCACAGCATGCAAAGCTTTGATAGGGGAATGGGAAAATATCAAAGGTCTATCTTAAAAAGAAAATGTATGATTTTCTTTTCCTTTTTTTAGAGCATGCTAGCTGTGACCGTATTGAGCACACATACTGCAGATTCATAACACCAGGTCGCTTGAGATTCATAACACCAGGTCGCTTGACCAAGCTAAAATATCAAACCTTGAAATATGATGCAATGTTTTCTTGTCTGCAATTACTTGTCATGATCGAGATTTTCTGTATCCCGTTTTATTTTGAAATGTTCACTCCCCCGTGTATCATGTCTTGTCTTACTTCCTGTCCTTGTGTTTTTCCCTCCCACTTTGATTGTTGATTTGGTCCTCCTGTGTTTTTGCCTTTCTCTCCCAGCTGTGTCTCGTTCCCTCGTTTAGTGTCTGTGTGATATTACCCTGTCTGTCCCAGTGTTCCTTGTCTGTTCGACGTCCATGTTATGTTGATGTTCCCTGGCGATCTGCCTTGTGTCATCCTTGTTTGTCTTTTCAGTTTACTTTTTACCTTTTGTATTTTGATAGCTTGATCCCTCTGTTGTTCAGATTTGTCTTCATAAAGCCCGCTTTTTGTTAATCATCCTCGTCTGCCACTCTGCGTTTGGGTCCTCACCTTTTCCCCACCGTGACATTATTAAATTATCTATCAGTTTGTTACTTTATTATTTTCCATTTTTTAAAGATATTAATTTTGTCTTTAAAGTAGAAACGAAGAGTGACAGGGAAGGTGGATAGATGGGGGATAACATGCAGCCACGCGTCACATTCGAATCCGGGCCACTGCTAAGGTGAGCTACCAGGCCACCTGTGTCACTTTCTTTTTAATGAAATAAGTGGAGCTACATTTGCCTCACGAGACACACTCACCAAGTCCATGTCTGTGTGTTGACATGGGTGGCATGGTGGACCACACTTTGTTGATCGGATTGTAGCACTCCACCATGTTGGACGTCTTGAGTCCATCTCTCCCTCCTACCACATAGAGCTTGTTGTCTATCACTGCGACACCAAACTGCAGCCGGCGTCCGTTCATGACTCCAACCTGGACCCACGTGTTAGTCCGCAGGTCGTACTTCTCTATGGTGGTGGAGCCTAAAACCACAGCAAGTATTACAATTTAAATAAACGGCGTTGCTGCGTATTGATAACTGCTGCATACGGGCCATACCTTTGGTAGAATCCATCCCTCCTACAGCATACAGTGCACCCACAGTGGACTTCCTAGGTTTGGTTCTTGGGCTCTGAAACATGGGACGTCTCTCAGGCAGAAGATGGTACTTCATGGCCTCCATTAGCAGCTTTTGGCACTCCAGATCATCAGAGAACATCTTGTTGTTTTCAAGATCTGCAAGGAGCTACATTTCAAGGAATCACATGAAGAGGCTGCATCGTAACAAAGAATGCATTCAACCCTAACCCTAAATCACTTTTATTTCCTTTTCTACAAATCACCTTTTGAAGAGAAGTAACACAATGCATGTTAATCTGAAACTATTTACAATTAGTACTTCATGTATGATTACATGTAAGAGTGAGCAGTTTAAATAACTGATACAGTCATGTAACACAAAGACCCTTCGACCTAAACAAATCTTTAAATGTGGTACTAGAAAGTTTTTAATCAAAATAGTATTATTAGTTCATATGGTTTGTTAAATGCACAAGATCAACACTTTCATAGAATTGTTTGTAGCCACTGGAGACACATTTTGCATCTGTTTGGAAAATGTCTTACTTTTTTAGTTTTACCTCTGAATAATATTGAGCCCACACTGCAGAGTGAAGCTTTCGCTTTTACAAGAGAACATTTTTATGAGTTTTTCTTAAATATTTCAACACATTTCATTTTCATGAAGATTTTGTATATATCTATTGATATTGTTATGCCTGCAAGTAATGTCAGTAGCATTACTCTGTTCATCTTTCCAGTTTCTACAGTACCCATTTTGATAAATATAATGATTCATTTCTGTTGTTTACTTGCCTCACAGCCAACAATGTCTCCCCAGCCAATGAGACAACTTATGTGTTGGATCATATTTCAACATGTTTTTTTATTCAGAAAAACATTCACTTCATTGTTGTTTGCTTTGTTTTTCCTGCATCTACTGTATTCACCCAATATATAGCGAAAAATAAGATAAACAGTGCATAATCTTGGAAATCTGTCAGTAAAAATAAAGCAACCATCATTTAAAAATGGAAATATTTTCGTACTTCAGATCTGGCAAATATTGCTTATCGGTCGGTAAATAACAGTTGTAAATGCTTCTTCTCTGAAATAGAGCATTCATAAAATGTGAGTTGCCGTGTTGGAAACTACAATAATTCAAACATAAGCTAAGATATTTATAGCCTGACCATGCACATAACAACTCACGTGGAGCTGTCACCCTGTCAGTTGGATTTAACACTGAGGGGAGATTTCTTCTCTTTAGCCACGAACATAAACAAAGTGATTATTGACAATTCAGTAGTTCATTGCCTTTCAGTGGTCAATAGGAATGTTTAGGGTGGTTATCTTGCAGTAAATGTGTTGTACTTAAAGCTGAAACAAGTAGTCGACTCATCGATTGAATTATAAGCAAAAATACTCAAATATTCCCTGATTCTAGCATCTAAAGTGTGAGGATGTCCTGATTTCCTTTATCGTATATAACAGTAAACTAAATGTCTTTGGATTTAGCTTACACAAAAAAAGAAATTTAAATATGTCCCATTAGGCTCTGTAAAATTATTTGTTATAATTTTTCACCATTTTATAGACAAATTAACTGAAATCCTGTATACGTATTCAGAAACATATAAGAACATAGAAAAAGTGAACAATAATTCCAGGAAATTGAACCCCAAACACACTTAGAGTAGCAAATGTCAAAAATGACACCTACCGCTGTCAGTTAGGACACAGGAGGCGCTGTGACAGCTTAGTTCTCAGAATATGATCCTGATCATGCCTATTCCCCGGACACAACCTCAACCCTTTTACCCCTATATCTCACCTGTGGAGGAAGAAGAGGCAGGCGGATGAAAGCGAGTAGCACCCCGAGGTCCTGTTGTCGATGCTGGACGTCGTACCGCACCCACATCATCAAAGCCTGGAAGATTGTCTCCTCATCCGGGACGTTGATGTCGTCGCTTGAGAGCAGTTTAACAATCTCAGCCGTGGGGAGCAGCAGGAACTCCTGGTTCTGAATGACCTCCAGGAAGTGTTCCTGGAACACAAAGGAGACGTGTAGGAGGCAGATAATCATCAGTCATTAGCTGAGTAGTACGCTCGGTGCTGCGTTGTATGTGTGTGTGTGTGTGGTTGTGTTTCTATACCTACGAGGACCAAATGCCACAAGGACAGAGAGGTGATGAACAATTAGTGCAAATAGATAGAGAATGCCAGTTTAGAGGTGCATATCTATCGATCATTTCTTAACTAACTAACGCTGCAAAGATGAATTGATTAGTTGTCGACTATTAGATTAATCGGCAACTATTCTGATAATCGATTCAGCGATTTGAGTAATTCTTGCCAACATAAGTAAAGCTTTGGGAAACACTGATCGGCACAGACCAAACAACAAATCGAGAAAATGAATGAATTAAAATGAATAATTCATTTTTGATAATGAAAATAATCGTTGGTTGCAGCCCCACTGATAAGCATGGAGAAATACTATCACAGATTTCTAATGGATGAAACATGTTTCACTTAGCCCACACTGGGACAGAGGGCTATAAATCAATATGTCATAAAACATCTCTTCAGTAGATTATACAACATTTTTGCAGCTGATCGTACATGACACCATTAAGCCTTTTGATGAGAAACAGAAAGGCACTGCTGGCCGACATTACCATCACACCAATGCAGTGTCCAGATCTAAGTTTTGTGGAAGCTGCTCTCTATTGCCTTTCTTAAGATTGATCTTCCATTTACTGGCCAGCAGCCCAGGCGATATTACAGCGCTGCATGGCTACCTCTTCAAGGACTTTGTCTCTGGGCAGATCCATGATGATGCTATATAAAACACCCTCCCGTCTCTACATTCTGTTATATCCAACATAAAACACATAAAAGACATACAGAGCAATCCACAGCCATAATCACGCACTGAATTATATTTGAACGAGGCAGCTAAGCATTAATTATTAAGCTGCCTGAATAACTTAGACTGAATGCTCAACAATTAGGAAAAACAAGGACGCTATTGATCATCAACTTGTTACAAATTACAGCTATCTATTATGAGAGCAGGTTTTAAGATCTTAACACGAGCGGCCTTAATGAAATGAGGGACATCTATTGATCTGTTGTGGTAACACTGAGGGAGAAATGCCATCCAACTCTTTGACGTTGCTTTAGACCAATTATTTGTAATTACTGGCCCAGAACAGCTGACAACAAAATTGAAAGCTCAACCGAGTGTTTCATAAACATTTAAAAGGATGTGTTTTCAGACGCTGGCAAACTCATTGGTGGTAAACTGCTTGGAAAACAAGATCAGCGGGAGAGGATACTAATTGATTTAATTACTGTAAAAGAGTAATTGGGTAATAATGGTGTTTTCTGAGGGGAACGCTGATTTTTAATGGAGGCACGGAGAATTACTTAAGAACATTTTAATTACCATGCAATTTGCTGAGGCTGGCAAACACATATTGCTATTATTTTGATATTTTTCTAAATTAGGATTCATTTTCCAAAATCTAAATCATGTGTTATTTATTGCATTATGAAATCAAAACAAAAAAATGTTATTGCTGAAAAGAAATACTGTAATCCCAAACAATAAAACAATACATGTGTATCTACTGCAACGTAAAAAGAGCAACTCTTTTATGAAGGAAAAGGATGTCAGAGGGGGGATCTCAACTGCCATGCTCAACCAGGAAAAACAAGCTTATCATAACACAACTTGCTTCACTCACTACCCAGAGGATGGAGTTGCAGGAAACCCACAGCTCTCGCTGCTCATTACAGAAGTGATTGAACAGGAAACGGGCCCCCTTGTGCAGTTTGATGATTAGATTAACCTCCTGGTCCTGGATGGGAGCTATGTAAACAGGCTGAGCAGATGTCCTCTAGAAGATAACACCTGCCTCATGCTGTCACTTCAGCGTTAGACGTTATCTGACAAATATGTGAATGAATCTTAATCCAATGCAAATATTCCTCACACAAATAAATATATATAAATCGCAATTTTCTCAAGTCCGGCACTAATCAATGTGAAGCATTGTGGTATCTGGAATTGACAGCCACATGACCAAATTAGATAAAGTGAAAGCATGAAACTTCAATTTCTATCAAAATTTGGACGTCACCCGCTGAAATTAGATTATATAAATAACCAAGACACAAACAGTTCATTCTGGTACAGGTTATGGCTGGTTATTTAAATTAACTAGAGAATGGTCACAATAACTCAATGTGTTATGTACATTATACTAAACCCTGACGTTATCTATACATATTGAAATCACGAAACAATGGTTATTACACAGGTAATAATAAATCGAAATGAGGAAGAAACGCTCAGATTGAATCTTGTCAGAAGCGTACTTCATGTGGATCGGAGTTAATTTGATGTATTACGGTAGGGGCTGCCTTTCCTATTAAATTACATTTTTAAACCCTCTTTTTACTGTTATAGCTTTCATTAACACAGCTCCCCTTGTGTCTTCATGCAAAGAGTGTGATCTCTTCTTACAAAATAAATAATTTAGCCCACCCAGCCATGTAAATGTGCTCTAGCTATATTCGCCCTCATACCGTGGTGTAGTTATGAGCCACATTGAGCAGGTCCATGCAGCCCTGGGCGTCTGCAAAGGAGCGTATTCCCAGGCAATTGGAGGGATGAAGCTGTTTCATCAGGAAGTTACAGCAAACCTGGATGACTTGTGAAAGCTGGAGGAGGCAAGCTGCCGCCAATAAACTCTCAATGGTCTCCTCTTTCAGCTCAAGGACGCCTGCAATGTCAGGACAAGCAAAATATATTTTTACGTCATGACTGGAGGTAGCCATAATGGCAAAAACAGTGGTGAGAGAAGTATTAATCGAACACACTGGACAACCATCAGGATGTTATTCTACCCTATTTTAAAATGTAAATGCTGGGGGTATGAATATTCCCAGCAACAGCGTTAATCAAAGGGGATTTGTCCAGTAAAATAAAGCCAGTCAGCCCAGTGATGAATTGCCTTATTGATCCATTTTAATCATGCTGGATTTCAGAAGTCTCATAACTTCTTACAAGAGCTAGTGAACATCTTTACGAGCACTCACCGGTGTAGGCGAAATGAACCAGGGATCTGAGGGCTTCTGGATCGACTCCCTCCATCTTGATCTCCTCCTGCTTAGCTTCTCTGACGTCGCTGGTGAACATAGCTGCAAAGTAGTCCGACACAGCACTCAGGACCAGTCTGCCATAAAGAAAACGCAGTGAATTAATGCTCTTGTACCGCACATCGGTCCGCACGTCTATTTGAGATCTATATGCTGATTATTTTAAGTGCTTAGTAAATCAATCATTAAACATACAAACAGGGCATATCTTTCCAGTTTATTGTATCACATTGTTCTGTCTCGCTTCATGTACTGTAGTACTGTTTCCAAGATGGATTCATACTGCGTGTGAGTTTTTACACCTTGCTAGGTACTGTTTCACCTACATTCTGTGTCATTCCACTTTTTCAGTGTATGATAAATGAAACTACACCTCGTACTTTGCGTTGCTAATAGTTACACTGGTCCAACTTCTAATTGTGTTAGATCATTTGCCTCGCTCACATGACACAGTGGTTGATTCATGAAGGAAAGGAGAGATAATATGGCGATACAAGGAAGTGAGACACCATCCTTGTTCTACTTGGTCGTGTCCTATGAGTAAATATAAAGCCACATTGAAACAGTCAGTTAGAGAGCTGATTATTTCAACTAGGTCAGCCACTGATAGTTCGTTCTCTCTCTGTGGAGCATTCTGCTTTCTGTTTCATGAGTCTGTCTGGATGAACTAACAAAATGTGCCGGCAGATAGACATACACAAGCACATGCACTCAGTGAACGTGCTGCCTCTTTATATTCAGGGTGTGAGCTGTGATCTTTTCAATTCTGCCTTTCAACCGAGAGCTGGATGCCCAAATATTGACACCTCCACGTATTGGATCACTGCGCTCTTCCACGGTGCAAATGTAATGTGGAAATGAGGAAGGGCAGAGGTGTAATTAGATCAAAGCAGTGTGCAATATTTAGATGCAAACCAGTGAACATGGGGTTTGCTGTCATCTGAATATCAGAAGAATCCTGCTTTGCATTTCAAAGATTATTCGATTATTCCTCAGATGGATCGGGACTGACAAAATAGATTTCAGCATGCGGAATGTGGTCCAGACCAAAGCCTGAATGCTAGCATCTACAACCTAATGAAGTGAATCCAGATGAGCTTCTGTATCTCTTAACTAAAGCAACGCAGTGCAATTAATTCAATCAAATACCAACCTGTGTGCAGGTATCTTATGATCCCCTGCTATCAAGAGGACATCACACAGCTGCTTGTGCTGGAGGTAGGTCTCCATCTTACGGAAAGTCTGTTCTGCATGATTTGTGGCCTGGAAAAACTCATCGGAGGAGTTGGTGTTCATTCTGGAGAAGGTGCTCAGAGCCAACCTGAGAAGGAGAAGAGAGATGTTGTATGTCCTAAATAAATGGACTAAAGCAACGGACCCTGTCTGTATAGCAATGGCATCTTTGCATTCTGTGCTTTTTATGTAAAATAAATTAAATTGCACTTTTCCACTTTCTAAATATGTGGATGTTGCACCAGGAGCCCTTTGCTCTTTACAACATTGCATGTAGTCTCTTCTAAATAAAGTGTGTTTAGAGTGTTTAGGTTTTGTTGCATTAAGCTTTCTTCTTATTAATTATTTTGGACATAGACATGAGAAATAGTGAGTCGTAAGCAGTAACTTTGCTTGATGGGGACTTCACATAAAACAGAAAGAAAGAGAAAACATTGGACACTTCAGGTGCTATCATTTAGGGAGTCTAATTAATTAAACTAATTAATTAATTTCACTGCTTCCTCTCCCTGTCCACTATCATGAGTATGAAATAAAAAAATAAAAAAGCTGTACACAGCAAGATAAACAACACATTATTGAGGACACAAAAGAGCTTATTCAGACACATGGCACCCCTGAATCCTCCATTCCCTGAGGTTTATCTGCATATTTCTTGCCACTCTAAGCTAAAATTAAAACTGTTACGGACTAAACTCCGTACATAAGTCGATAACTAAGCGCTGCAGTCCGATGGGACAAGCAAGCATCCCAATCTATGCAACAGTTTTCCATACAGAATTTCCCTGTGTCTGTAATGTGTGCATGCCTTTGTGTCTGTTCCTGTGTGCATCTGCATATCAGTGTGTGCATGTGGGTTTTCCAAAGACAGGGACTTAACAAGTGAACAAGCCTGTTCCTCGCAGCATTGTGGCAAGGCTGAGTCCCTGTCCCCACAGGCTGCTAGATTACATGCTGTTCTACAGGCAACCAAGTAATCCCTCAGACGTGTAGCAAATAATGCAGCCCAGACACTTTAGTGTCCTTCACAGAGCAAGTCCACTCATTGACATTTAGGGTTGTTTGTTACGCTACATAAACAGACCCAAGCCGTCTCTCCGAGGGAATTTACTGTCATCTCACGGTCTTGAAGCCGAGTAAAGACTCAAAAGCTCAAAAAAGAAACTCACTGCTATTTAAATCAACACTTAAAACCCCCTCTCATTACCACTCATACGCCGATATGAAAGCTGCATAAACTAGGAAAGTTACAGATTTGTCGATACAAATGAACTGAAAACCCTGTAACGCTTGGCAGCACAATGTATTGGCACAAAGCAAGATTAATAACTCAGGAGGGGGTGGTGGCTTCTTATCGATGTCTTTATTAACACACTATTATAAAGTTTTTAGCCGAGTGTGACTTTTCTCCTCTTTGATTACCAAAAGCAACATTTTCCCTGGGGGAATTGTTTATACTGCCCTGCGGTCACTGCAGTATCCTATAGTCTAATCTTTATTGGGAGACTTTATGCTAAATGCGAGAGTAATTTATTGCACTGTCACGATAATTCCCCACTGACTCTGGAGTCTTGGAGAGGAACACCAAACAAGACTGAATAAGCAATGGGGCCGTAAAGACCGAGATGCATTGCTTTTGTATTGGCTCCAAGGCATGCTGTAAGGATTTCTCATGCCTACCAATCTCTCCGACACTAATTGCTTTGGTATCACATTCTAGGGAGCAGTAAATTTCTCTGAGGGGTATATTTCATTCTCAGTAGAGGGTAGGATCATCGGAGGTATAGCCCAATTTTATTGAGGCACTAAAGCCCCAGAACACCTTACTCCAGAGAAACTGCTGTAGGGACATTGTTGTACATCGCATAATACTAAGCAATTCACAGAGTAACAGACCTTAACAGGGCTTACAGATTTATTTTGTGATCTACAAACTCTTTCAATGTGCCAGCTTGCATTCTTCGAACAGTGCGATGGTAAATTAGCCTATATAAAATAATAGAATAAAACAGAGGGCTTCTATCTCCCGTCCCACCTTATTCTAAAGTACACGTGACATTTTCCTCCTTGAGTGAGCACATATCACTTGAAGTCTTCTCACTTCCTCCTCACACCTTCCCAAATATATCACACCACAATGTGACTAATTGGATCTGTGAAAAACATATAAAAAAAAAAACTCAGGTGAAGCAGAGGCTGTCATGAGGAGACTGTTTTAAGGCTGTAATATGAAAACTCCATATGTGATTTTTAAGCACAAATTAAAACATCATGTGTGTTGTCCCTTTCTCTGTGCCGTCTGCTATAATCAGTCAGACTTCTCACTGTGCCAAAACTGCCATCCTATATGAATGGTCAGACGATTCAAGATGTGCTTTCGTCAGCCAGGCTGTAAAGGTTATGAGTCAGACATGTTGCTTAGAATCTCAGTCTTATTCCAACTAGTGTCAACTCCATCTCTCTACAAGAGGGAAAGTCGTGCCTGCCTGGGCCAAATGGGAAATGTCTCTTTCAAAATGGATTATAACAGCCATTTGCCCCTGAAGGCTGCTGAGTAGCTTGGGTTGGGTTGGGAATCCAACAATTCCTACAAAGACTCATGCAGCATGTGCCAAGTCTATATATTCCATGAGATCGTTATGCCTCTGTGCTTTGACAGTTGGTATTACTGTCATTTGGCTTTTGTGGAGAGAAATATATACACTGACTATAATAACTTGATCCCAGCAGTAAGGCTGAGATGATAACTCTGTGCAGAAATAGATTTTCTTCTCTGCACTTTACTATCTCACCGAGGCCTCGCAACAGACATTCTTCTTCTCATACCATTGTTATACTGGACATGCTTAATATTGATAACGATGGAGGAAATGGAGCTGCATACGGGATCCATGTCTTTTGAAATCTGCTCCAAATGTGGCCAGCGGGCCCTTTATGTTAGAGAGATGCAGTGGAAAATTGACACTGCTATTAACAGAAATGAAATATTGCCTCCTTACAGCTTTTCCCCTCAGCTTTTACCAAAACTGCACATGTTGTAAAGACGAAGTGATGGTGCAGAAGTCATGTCAGCAGAATGTCTGCAAAAAGCTAATGAACATCTCAGGTGGCATACCCATTGCTGAATATTAAGAAACTGCATCAAGAAGATTTAAATCTTGCACAGTGAAAATGAAAATCATCCGTCAAAATATCTGTTCGTTTAATAATGAAAATCTACATAATTGACTTGCCACACAAAAGTGAAATATCCGCTTAAAGCCACTGGGGGGAAATGTGCCAGGAGATGAATATATTTCAAAATTAAGATTCCATTTTTCTTGTTGCTAAGCACAGCATATTAATACTGGAACTGCATTGAAAAAGGTAAAGGTTTGTTGCATTTTAATGATATGGGAAAATATACTTCCTTATTGAGATTGTTCATAGATTAACTTTAATTACAATGCTGAGCTCGGCATTGTAATGCTGGGAAATTTGCTTTAATTTGTGTGTGTCTTGGGGGTTAGGGTTGTCCTGTAAGTGAAAAATGTGCAGGTCTTAGCAGAAAGCTTCTCACTGCTGATGGAAGGTTAACTCGCATTAGTGTATGAGACTGTCATCATTTCTGGATTGTCTGTAATGTATTTGTGTTAGTGGGAAAACAAATTAATCCACATTATTAAAGCAGTGAGTCCTGGGTTGCATGTGTTCTACTGCATATATTTTACATTTATAGCATGCATTTGCAACCTATCTAGCTTGGTAGGCTTAAAACCTGAAGACTTGACTTCTTATGTAATATTTTAACGGTAATTAGGAGGGAACCCTAAAACATGGCAAATTATTTTTATTTTCCCCAAATCCTACAAGAGATCAAAATGTTCTCATTCTAACCATGCATATTACACAACTCTGCAATCTACTGAACACCTTCCAGCAGTTGAATATAATTAAGTAAGGTTAGGTAAGTAAATGTGACAGTCTACACTGTCACATTTTCAGCTTGATCACAGTTGTGCATGCTTCTATAATTCTTTTTTAATGCAAATTACAGTACGTGAGTGCCTCAGAAGTCATGGCCCCTACTAATAGTGCCGGTGTAAAATTCATAGCAAGCTGTGTCAGGGATTATTTTGTGAGAATTAGGTCCATTTGGGTGGAAAAAATGACTGCTCTGCATTTGAACACAAATTAGGAATGTGTCCAGCATATAATGTTGCTGTATCGCTGTTCATGGCCTTCCTTAAACGCATAAGCAGGGGTTACTGAAAACTCTGGCTTGATCTTTGGCTTCCTTCTGAAATGGCCATGTCGCATACAGAATGCTGATTTGCCGAAATTGAAAAATGCTCAGAATCAATTATACGATCACAAAATCTCTTACACCACTGAGGATGTGATTTTGAGATTACAAAGATATATTGTGTTTTGCAATTTACAGCCTCTTAGGGACGCCTCCGCTGGATGTGTCACACGTAGACCGAGACCCTATAAGCCTTGTGGTGTTATGAGACATCCAACAAATATCTGAATTATTGCTGTTGACAGGGGAAGAGGTGGTGGTATTTCTTTTCCAAGGCGGTAGAGAGGGAATTGAGATATCATTCAAACTAACAGCCCGCTGACTCAAACCTCTGTTAGTGTTTATGTGGGAGAGGTCAGGGTTTCCATTCCATTGAGGTTAACTTCTGTCATATATTCTCTGCCAACGATGGGGAGAGGTTATTTGGATGAGAGTCATGAGGACACTACAAATATGCAGTATATAGATTACTATAGAGCATTAGGAGCAAGGGTGGGGAACAACATGGTGTTATCTGCTACTTACTCCACATTTTATTTAACAACGCTGTAGATTAGTACCAGTCAGTCAGATGAGAGAGGTTAAAGGGGCGAAATACGAAATTCAGAGCATATCTATGATTGAGGGATTGCCTCGTCACAACCCTCAACATCGAGACGGCTGCGCCGTTGGCTAGGATCTTTTGGTGCTAATAGTGTGAGTAATGCAAACAACAGCGACAGTGCTGACGGAACTAACAGTGTTAACCTAAAGGGGAGAATCGAAGGAGGGGGTCTTACACTTGTGCAACATAGTGGGTAGGGACGGGGTTATCAGTGGTAACCGCGGCCATTAGCTAGCCAATGGGACACACACTCACGTAAACAAAGAACAGAGAAACTCGGATTACAACCCACGCAGAGGGAGTGTGACTTCAATCTCTGCTCAGGACAACATTACTCCACTATATCTTTACATAGGAATTAGAGGTTCGCTGCTATATTAATGTTCTGAATGTCGTTTATGGAACTCTTAACTAAATTTAAGAGACGGCTAACAGAACGAGAATAATTACACCATCATAGGCCGCCACATAAAACCTTTTGAGTATTACTCATAGCAGGTTTTTAGAACATGGAGCACAACTTAATTAACTGCATTAATTATAAAGAACTTTACTGCCACATGAATATCTGTGAACTAATGTGAACATATATATTTATTATTATCTTTATTAAGCATATTAATACCAAAACTGAATTCTTAAAATCAAGCAGAAATATAAATGGATACTTTTACCACATTGTTTATTCCAATAAGGTACAACCACCTAGGTAGGATGAGATTTTTTTTATTGAATTTGTCAGTTAGCAAGTTTGTCTGACAGCAATCTTGAATATTGATAGCAAAAGTGAGAAACAAAACCAATGAAATAATGGAATAAAGTGATGGGATGGATTTCTGGTAGACATTGCGTGAATAAAACTAATCACTGAGGGGCATGTACCACAAAATGACTGACATATATTTTCCAACTACAGAGGAACGGCTAAAACTTTTGTATTTTTCACAGCCAACAGAACTCATTTCTTCATTCAGTCTGAGGGATTGTGACAAATTATCTGTCAAGGATTTATGATGTGAGACGTAATAGGGCCACCCAGCTGGTGGAGTAAATGAATGTGCATATCTCAGTGACAACCCACACATCTACTTAATATCATGCAAACCATGATGTGTCACAGAGTCACTGGCCCAATTCACTGTGCAACTTTGTACATCTACAAATGCAGTGCCTGTCCAAACATCCCAGTTATCGAGTGGCTGCATTTGCATTTTGCACAAACTTAATTGGAAAGTGGCATCATCATGCGACATGAAACCTATGTACTTCCCTGATAACTGATCAGGTCAAACACATTTTTGCAGCCTGTTATTCAAGCCACTGCATGGTCAGAATTGGGAAATAATTATGTAAAATAGGTGCTGACAGGGTGATTAATTTATTTATATGAAGGAAGGAAGTGATGGAACTGTCAATATTCTTAATGATACACTGTTATTTAGAAGAATGGATTTATTTTATGTGTGCGTTGTGTTGTTTGGAAGTCTTAAGTTTTTTTTAATGTCAGATTCCATTGCTGATTATCAAATTCATAAATGGATATCACTACAACCAAGTACAACTGAGATATATTTGATGATCCACTAGTGCAGAACCATTTTAATATTTCAGTATCATTGTCAAAATGTGATGGCTGTGCTGTATTTTACATGGCCACCATGAACTCAAGGTCCCCCTTGAGAGCTGGCGAGTTACACATTTTTACTGTGAGGCACATGTTTTATGCACACACTTTTCACATACAGGGACCCCAAAACATGAACATCTGCCAATGATATGAACACGGAGAGCAGAACGTCGAGCTGATTCCAAAACTGTATCTTAACTCAGAATAATTCATGCTCTGTTCAGGGAACTCAACCGTCCACTGCCTGTGGCATTCATTTACACATTGATACATTTTTGGCCGTAAACAGAGAGTGTGTATTCAGAATTACCTGTTTAATCATGATGAGCTCTTTATAAAAACAAAGGGACAGGTTTACTTTCATTGTTCATTTCATCACCAGGTGCATGAAAACAAAAGAACACAAGAAAGCTTAAGGACCAATCATCTTAGAATGTCACAGACCAGATAAAAGGGAGACTTGGTCTTTCATCCTTGATGTGAGTTGCTTTTAGTGTTCTGCCAGACAGCACACACACACACACACACACACACACACACACACACACACACACACACACACACACACATACACACACACACACACACACACACACACACACACACACACACACACACACACACACACACACACTCTACCCTACCCTGTTTACTTCCTGGAGGAAGATGTAGCATCACAGGGAAGAGAGGGGGAAAATAACACAACCTGGAAAAGCAGGGGGCGGGATTTATAGCTGGAAAGAAACATGTATGACCCTGAGAGTTTGGCATCAGTGTTTGTGAAGAGATGCTAGTACGGAAATAATTAAATAACCTGTGCTAGCTACTAGCCATGATAGCTTTTGGCTTATAAAGTGGTTGTAGTGGCAGTCTAGATAATTCATGTGATTGCACCGCTTCTGCTTTTTATAGGTCCGGTACGCGTTACGTGATGCAATGGCTCTTTCCCGCTATCCACTTTTAACTGTATGGAAGAACGCATTAGTGTAATGTGTTAAAACTTAAGACTCTGGAGGAATCAGACAATGTCATTCAGTGCATGTCATCTGGACCACTACACAGACAAGGGAAAAGAAAAAGCCTTGGCTTTCGGTCCAATGAATAATTAAAGGATGTTTTATTGGTTTATCCTGCCTAACATGCTGCGGACAATGAGAGTGAGCTGTCCCCAGGTGAGCCATGGTGGCAGCTGCCGAGCCAGAGTAAATTGGAAAATGTTAGCTGTGTAGATAATTACATTTTTGCTTAATTGAGGGATTTACATGTAGGGTGAAAATGCAAATAGTGAATGAAGTTAAAAAATGTAGATATACTCCACGTATATGTATGTATTTAGTCTCAGAAATGTTGCAAAGGGATTTTAAGTATGGTTGTTGTGTGCTAAGGAAGCAACATTTGAGCAGGGTTGTGCTGTTTTTCTCTGATCACAACAAAACATTATCAAATTCATAAATGGATTTAGTATTCATTCTTACTTTTTAATACTGAGGTGCATCCTAAGACATTCTCAATTAGATGCATATTTTATCTACCAGCTAGACTTTCACTATGAAACGTGAGGGAACCATGTCTTCCCAAAATAGCACATTCAGGTTTCCGCTAATTGAGAATACGATATGCAAGGTGACTGATGTGACGCCAGACAATAAATCTCAGAACAAGTATCTCCAAAGAGTCAAATGTCTCCTGACAGTCATACCTCTCTCTGGCCTCCACCTCTGCAGGTTCCTCTGTGCTGTTTTTCACATCTTCCTGGCCAGTGATGGCGTCCTCTTTCCTTGTGGTGCTGGGTGAGGAGCGGTTCTTTGAAGATTCCTCGTTGACTTGGAGAGCCTGAATGGTGTTTTGTTGGTGCCATGATTGTTGACCCGCTCTAACATAGACAGGTGTGGGCCCTGGCGTTGGTGCCAAGATGCTGTGGACCGGACTGTTCGTCTTCCGTAGACCTCCAACGCCTCTTTCCCGTGAGTGACTCTTCAGCCGGCCCTGGACAGGTGTCCCTCTGTGGTCCAGGCCATCCTGCTGGATGTAGCCTCCCACCCCGCCACCTCCACCTCCTCCACTGCCACCCGAACCTTGGGATGAATGGCTGAACCAGCGCCAGCGGAGCCTGAGGATCTGCTTCACGTCAAATTCCTTCTTCCCCGAAACAGACATCCTCCTCTGGGTTTGGAGACGAAGGCAATGGTACGTTGAGTCCCCAAAAACATGGAGAGCAGAGAAGAGAAGAGCCTTGATTCCAGTCCTCACTGACTACAATGTGCCTCTTCTCTTCCGTTATTGTCTCACTACTATCATGACCACCCCCTCCTCCTTCTATTACTCCTCCGTTGTTCTTTTAGTGGAGATGGAAAGCCTCTGCAGCTTTTGTTCTATGCCTGAGACTACTACCCTCCCTCCAACTCTCCCTCTCTGTCTTTCTCTCTCTCTTTCCCTCCTGTGCTACTGCTGTTTCTGTTTGCTGCTGCTGCTGCTGCTGCTGCTGCTGCTGCTGCTGCTGTGCCGCTGGAGCTTGAGCTGCTGTTAATGCACATGCATGATCCACACTCCCTCCCCTTCGTCTCCCCTGTTTCGCTTTCTCTCCCTCTCCCTCTCTGCTTGTCTCTTCTCTGCACACACACACACACACACACACACACACACACACACACACACACACACACACACACACACACACACACACACACACACACACACACACACACACACACACACACATACACACACATACTGAGAGATAGACATATATACTCTGGAAATAATATGAGAAAATCTCCCAAGCCCTGCCCAGTCCCCTCTGCTGCTGTTCTGTGTGTCCCTGTGTAAGTGTGTGTGTGTGTGTGTGTGTGTGTGTGTGTGTGTGTGTGTGTGTGTGTGTGTGTGTGTGTGTGTGTGTGTGTGTGTGTGTGTGTGTGTGTGTGATAACAGGGCTGACTGCTCTTGCTGCGAGGGGGAGGTGGGGTATCACAGAGCCAGGATGATGAGGTCACACCTTAACAAAGTAAATCTGCTTGCTCAAAGAGGGAAAGAGAAAGACTACTAACTACACAGTAATATCAGGACTATTACTGTAGAAAGAGCTTGTAAGACATTAATGTATGTAGATACACATGCATGCTCATCCATAAACAGAAAAGCAGGATCTCTCATAAATAACCAACACACACTCTTCAAGGCAAGTGAAATGTATCTCACAACACACATCTGTGCAGTCTGCTGTCCTCACATCAAACAGAATCTCATGGGGGTTTGTCTTAGTGTATGTAGCCATGCAGAAAAAATATTCACCTTCAGTCACTGTCTTGAAAGCCCCCTGCGATTACAAGTGTAAAACTACATACTGATGAATCTTCAAGGTCAGATGGCTGCCTCTTTCTCAGTCAGGGCTTCAGCAAACAGTCTTTTGCTTTTCAAAAATAGATCCTGCTTCTGCTTAAGGTTGCTGCACCATGCAGGTAAACGAGATACCACACCTTAACTCATACTTCAAAGGCAAAGGGACAGTGGAATGGTGCACACGGTAATTTGGGGAGAATTGATCAATGCTGATGGCATCACCAGCATATAAAAAGACTATGGTGGTATGCTGTAGGGCAGCGATTAGTCAACGATCAGGCCCCGATCGCATAGTGTGGTAGTTACCAGGCTGCAAGGATATTATCTGACAAGAGCCGATCATCCCCCATTCACTGTGCAGAATGATATAGGCTATAGGGGGACATTTTTGTCTGTGCTCACTTTAGATCTCTGCAATTTACATGTGATGTAGAAATGTGATGCCTCCGGTGCACACACACTGAGAATGGACTTTTTAGTGAACAAGGGGACATCTTGTGTCCGAGATATTTGAATATACATGCTCAAATTTTTTAATTACAAAGAACCCCAGCTCGTCGGTCCCCATATACCGTATCCCTGCTATAGGGTGTTTTGTCTACTCTATTGGATATGGGTGTTTTAAATACTTTATTTTTGATGCAGTTGTCAAAGGAAGCTGTATATGCCCATGGGGCAGGTGGTAATTGGATTTATAAATGGATTGTGAGCCATGAAAAATTGTGAAACACAACAAGCCTTATCCTATTTGCTTGATACAGCATAGCATCTGATCAGGATTTATGGATATACAGTGGAAAAACTCAATCAATGTTAATATTCTGCACCTGAGCTCCCTATTACCACTGTGTTTACATGTTTGTGTTTTGTCACTGCAGGCTAACACAACAACAGAACAGAATTGCAGTTAACCTTTATTCCTGTGAAATAGATGAAAATGAAACAGCAGCTCAGTCTTCCTGTACTTGTTTCCTAATTGCCACTTCTATGACAAAGGTGAGAGGAGAACAGTGCACTCAAACTGCTGGATTTCAATATTATACAATCTCTCGTCCGCCTCCACAAACCTCCCACTGCAGGTTTGGAAGAGTGGACGCAACTAGCTGTTGTGTCCACTGGTATCTACCTAAACCATAACTGCCCATGTTTTTGATGGGGACAGTCATTGATCTAACTCATAGACTATGTTTAAATATCTTCCACCCATAGACTGCACATTGCCTCCATTCTCTGGTTATAAATAACATATTTAAAGTCGAGAATGAAATGCACACTCTTTATTTCCACTCACAAATGCTCTTTCCTCATTGATAGAAGCACTTGTGAGTGGGTCACAGCTAACTGGTCCTACCTACTCAAATTAGCTGAGAAAATCACTTTCAATTTGAGTCTTTGTGTTCTTTACACATGTCAAACAACACAGTACACAGATTACGGTTGCTACAAAGACAAAGATATTCCCACAACTACTGTAAAATGTTCTAGTCAATGCATTATTCAAATCAACTCAAACTACAGGAGGTTGAAAGACTGCATGGAGTGTGTGGATCACCCTTTGTTTATATCCAAGTGTTTATGCTAATAATACAATAAGAGTAGATGAGCTTCAAACATTATTTTTACAGTCATAAGGCAAAACACTGAATTATTAATAGCTTTTTCTGCGTATAAATATATTTTACATTGTATTATATTTTTTTGGAGCACAAAAGGACCAGCATATAGGAACTAGTCCCTGCTAGGGATTCTGATTGGCTAAATGAAGGAGTTTCTACACCTGCTTTGACTTTCTGAATCCACCACAGCAATGATTCAGCTGCTCGAGGATTTCCTTTGTCTGTCAGGGAAGCCATCTTTGTTTGCCGTGCCTCAGACCTTCACCTTTTGACATTTACTGTTTCACGACAAGAGATAGTGATCATCAATAATGTCATAACATAATGAATTACTTTTATTAATGAAATGCAGCAATACTTGTGGATGTACAGTATGTATTTAATACAAGTTTAAGTATGTTGCATACATTTCTTTTATGTTGGTGCACTAAGTGATGCTTTAAACACTTTCGCTGTGCCCTAATAGCATGCAATACATTATCTTTAAATGTACATAACATTGTGGTGTTACTAACCTCTCTCTGCTGTTCTACAACAAGAATGGGACATATTTAACTATATGCATAAAATAATAAAATAATATATTCATTGAACTGAAAAAAATAATTATATATAGAATATTTCTGCCCATATTATTATCCAGGGTGGAGTTCATTTTGTGACGAAACATCAAATGATGTAGTTTCTTGGTTTCATTGTTATCCCTTACTACCCACTACTAATCTTTTGGCACAGTCATTAATCACTCAGAGTCATTATCACCGCAGGTAGCATTAGCTGTATCCTTAAATTGATGAAAACAATGACTTTATTATCCGCTCTGTTTTTATTATTGGAAAGAAAATATCCTCACATCTCCCTAATACATTTACTTTAGTCCAGGAGGCTCTCAGAGCTCATTTATACTTGATATATTTTGAGAAGCACTTGAGCAGCTTTTACAAAATCCTTTAAAATGAATGTTGTGTATGTGCTGTATTGTACCCAAAACACATGTATTATGAAAAATGAAAGGCAGCAAAAAGGAAAGTGAAAACACAGAAACATAACAATGTTATCCAAATCCTTATTAACTTCAGTGCATTATCTACCAGTACATGAAAATTGATTCTAATTTAAACTCATATTATTTTTTATATAGAATAAATAGTACATTTAAAAACACTTCCTATACGGCTAGGAAGTCTAGGCGTATCATCATAATAAATGCCCATTAGAGTGAGATATGATCTAATGTATAGTAACAAGCCATCACACTGGGTACCCTCTTTTATTCTTGCAGGAGTCAAGGACACCATCTGGCTGCACTCCTCATGACACATGTGATGTCAGATGTCAGACTAGTGTGGTAAACCACATTATCATATAACATCTGACTGCCAGTGGACATACCTATGTGCCTAGATGGCTATTCTTTGAGTGTGCAAGACAGGTAGTATTCTTTGCTTGCACTAGCAATCAAGATGTAAGTTAAATGTATTTTGTAGTGTTAGAAACTATATATTCTAATTATATATTTACATATATACATAAATATCAACTAAATGCTTATTTTAAAGATGAAGGAAAGGCCTCGCATGTCAAATTTCATGCTGTGCTTCGCAGTTGTATTTAAAAAATAATTGACCACTGTCCATATTCATGAGACTAACAAGAGGATCTAGCTCAGCAAAATCCTCCACACACAGTAACACGTGCTCACTGGCACTAGCGCAGCATGTACAACTCACAAATGCTGATACGAAATTTCAGAGCAATGTAAAATACTACTATCAAATGTAAGGATGTCTAATCTTTTGCTGTAACGTCCATGACCTGAGATGTCCATGACCAGGGTGCAGAAAAGAGCAGAAGAGAAGAATTTTACTCACTTTGGAGGTCGGGGTTGAAAATATATGAGAAAATTACGTTTAATGTTCCATATATGGCTAAACCGGCAGCTATTACTGTACCTCCTGAAACTATCGTGTACACCGTTTTAGACATCAACATGCAACAACCTTGCAACATAAGCAAGGACATACGCTAACCAGAATGCAGAGAAAGAATGACATATATTATGTCTTTCTGGCAATACCCTCATCTGTATCAATTTACAACAAATGTAATTTATCAGTAACTTTTTGTCTTACCTGAGAAACTGATTCTAACTGTTACTCCTCAGCGTTCAAACAGTGGAATTATCTTCCAAAATGGATGGCCAATGGAGGCAAACTGCATGTAATCCAATAACTTACACATCACAACTGTGCTGGACTGCTCCAACTTTTTCCTCTCCTGTGTTACTCTTTCAGCACAAAAATGTTTGCCTCTCCACAAAGGAAGGGGGCACTTTCCTCTTTTAAAGGAAATTCCTGACAAGTTCCTTCCTCTGCTCTACAACAACAATTGCATTCAAGCAACCAGGAACACTGGGATCACATCCTGTGTTGGAGGCAAAACACTGCTTTTACAAAGCCTTACCCAACAAACCATTTTTCTGTAACACTTGGAAATACATTTTATGTGGCCAAGATCTGTAACTGCTGCCTGAACAAAAAACATTACTCTTATCTGTGTGTTGCAAGTAATGTTTTAAGCGATTATAGGCCTAATGTCATGTAAAAGGGTAATCAATAATAATAGAAAATCTAAAGTTTAAGTTTGTTTGTGATTATGCAGGTTTCTATGGATCTATGAGTCACAGAAAAAGTCAGACAAAAGTAGGACACAAATCCACCAGTGGGTGACATATTTAACATTTTCTCTTAGGAAGATCAATATTAATGGTTTAATAAAGTTCACTTTCAAGGGTCAGGCATTTCAAGGGACCATAAAAAATGAATATTTTGCCAAAATTATCCCATTCTCTATCCCATTCCCACATTTAAGCCAAATCTGAGCTACAATGTAGGCAATGTGAACCATGTGATAATACTTTGTGAAAGTAAAACCTTGTGAATTTGTGAACAGTAAATGATCCATATAAAGAAATAAAGTGTTTTATTTCTCTCCTGTGCAGTATCATACCCTATTTCTACAACACGACTGTATGATACACTTTCTAATCATAACACACAAATATTATCTATGTTTTCCTGACAAACAACCTCTTGCAATTATTAGAATAATGAAGTCACAAAAATGGAAGTAACATTAACATTAACCATTGTTAATCCATCATAAAACAGGGGGCATGGTGTGGTTTAAAAAGGGTGTCACCTCAACATCTAGTCTACAACCTACACAGAATGTTGGCTACTTGTAACCATATTATTGTTTATTTTATCCATGCCCATGACCTTTTTTTAAAGAGGTGCTTTATAGTGAGTTTGAACTCATTGTTTAGTTGAGCGGCTGCAACTATACTGTTAAGTTCACTCAGCGTCATTTTTGCCTGGAGCAGGCAGTCGTTTCCTGTCCATATTTGCGATATTTCCATCTCAGATGGTTTAATTTAAAGAACTTTTTGAGGCTCTAAAAAGTTCAATTGTATTAGAGAAAAGTAGAAAAAGAATAATAATAATAATAATAATAATAATAATAATAATAATAATAATGTGTGAAGCAGAATTATTATTATTTTTCTCTTTTCTGACCATTAAGTGGGAGCCCAAACTCTAGGTTGGAAACCATCATTAACTGTATAAAGTAGATAAAACTAGCTCCACGGCAACCATGCACTATTGTTAACAACCTGATGATAAAATCTATCATATAGCAGTTGCAGAGGTCATAAGTACTTTAACTTTAACTCTGTACACTTTAAGTACATTTAGCTTATACTACTTCTCCAGTTTTACTTAACTAGGATTTTGAATGCAGGACTTTTCCTTGTAGTGAAGTACTTTAACATTATTGTACTGGTAGTTTTGCTTAAGTAAAAGATTGTAATAGTTCTTCAAAATTATTCTATTCTGGATGATAGATATTAATTAATGACTTGGATAAAATGACTGTAATGTAGAACAAAAATATATATTAAAAAAATCAAGAATGGCCTGATTGGTCACTGGCAAATACTGATTTAAGAAACCTTTTGAATTCTATAATGTTTTTATTTAGTTTATTTGGCAGAATTCACACAAAAGAATAGACCCAAAGTATCATGCTCTTAAACAACTCTCTATCACACATATTTTGTTTGCAATCAAAAAGTGAGTTTATTTGTGACATTTTTTACATAATCATTAGTTGTGTGTACAAAGAGAGAGTGACAGAAAATAAAATACAGAGGATCATAAAACAGATAAGAATGAAAATGACACATGATTAGGAAGCAAAATATGTTTAAAACAAATGAAACAATGCATACTTTTTGTAAATGGCACAGAATCAGAGGTTGACTAAAGTTTCTTTAAAAATAGAACAGAATAGTACTGCCAGCACTTCAGAGAGTTGGTAGTTTCCAAACATTGATTGTCTTTGCAATTACGGTATATACAACACCATTACTCTTTAGAATGTGTTACAAAGGGCCAGCTCTATGTTGCCTAAATATGCTGCTGCATTGATTATATCATATCAAAGCTTGAAAATTAAATCATTTAATACACAAAATCTGATATCTGTTTATATCTATGTCTAGGTGTATGAACAACATTTTCCTTCAAATAATAACAATTGTAACTATCTGTTCTGTGCAATAGACCCCCGGATAAAAAATATACCACACCCATTCATTAATAACATTCATTTAATAGAATGAAATAGGACAAAATAACAACCCTGTAATAAACTATTTGTGAAAATTTGGTGAGATGGCATATGTTCAATAAATCTGGACTATGTACAAAAAAAACAATATTTATTATTAAAATACAAATTAATCTTATTTACAGTTATAAGGGATTTTAAACAATCGCATGCCCTCTTGTCTAATTACTGAAAAAAATAATTACTCATAGTTTACCATATTGAGATGACTGTGTACGTCCACTTAGGTTTTAAAGATCTATAGATTGAAGAATTTGCCATATTAGAAGAATCTATTTTGGTGTACATGAGAGAGTTTAATTTATCTCATAATAATCATTTTTTTGGTGAAACAGATAGTTCAAGTCTTGGGAACCTGAAACCACCTCTTGAACCACTGTCACTGCTGGAAGATGAAGACAATCTCGATTTTTTAGAGGGTAGAGAAACACCTGCACCTGCTTCACCTTCCCCACCAAGTGACACTTCATATGAGCCCTTTGACTTTGAACCAAAACCTCCGAAGGTGCCAAACTTCAACTTGCCTTTCTTTCCTTTAACCTTGCTTTCTCCTAGGTCTAATGAAATGTCGCCACCCTCAGCTTCTAAGTGACCTGAAGGAGAACTTACTGCAAGCCCCCCCTCATCACTCAGAGAAGAAGACCGATGCCTTGATTTCTTAAATAGATCCAGTGAGGCTGACTTTCCCTTAGATGACACACTGAGCCCAGGATCACCCTCTAATTCTAATTTTCCACCCATCAATTCCCCAGTATGTACCTTACCACCTTTTCCACTTGTACTCAATTCTAACTCTGGTCCACGAAGGTCACCTGCACTACTGCCCTTTGCTTTTGATTTGCCAAACAATTTTGGCATCTTTACCTTTACTTTGCCTTCTCTGTGCCTCAGTTCTGGACTGGGAACCTCAATATTTTGTGAACTGACTTGGCAACTAACAGATGGTGACTGTATGTTTATGCCTCCACTAGCTGAGTCAACATTTCCTCCACCTCCCTGGCCTTCCAACTGAGGCAGAGCAATACCAAATTTTGGTACCTTGATTTTGGGAAATGTTACAGTACCTTCTGGGTAATGAAGGCCACCGCTTGCTCTGCCCCCTGAAGCACTTGCATCAATCTCTGCACCACCTTTCACATTTATTTTTGGTTCTTTAAAACCTGCAAACATGGTTGCCTCTCCTTGTCTGTTCAGATTTGCATCAATATCAGGAGTGGACACATTCACATTTGGCATTTTAATATTTGGAGTCTTGATTTTCACATCTGTCCCTCCCAAATGAACATTTGGACTGTCAATACCAGAACCTTCAATAGCGGTGTTCAAGCTAGCAGATGGAAAATCTATGTCAGATTTGAATCCCTCAGATAAAGATCCATCACCTTTCAATTTTGGAGATTTGATGTCTAATTCCACATCAGGAAAATGAAGCTTACCAAAACGAGGCTTCTTTACTTTTGTTCCTTTGACATGAATATTGGCTGGGTCTAAATCCAGGTCTACTGCTGGTGTTTCTATGTCAACATCAGGTTTCTTTGCCTTTCCTTTCACTTTAGGAAGTTTGAATTTCCCTTTTTTCCCCTTTAAGTTGATATTAATGTCAGGGGCATCAAGACTTGCTTCACTATCTGGGAGACTTACTTCTGGGGATTTCATTGCAAACTTAGGACCTTTGAACTTGGGAAATGTAATTCCTGTCTTTACAGGATCAATAGACGCACCTTCCATAGTGATGGTGGGAATTGCAATGTTAGCATTTGGACCTTTGATATCTGCATCCCATTTGGGCAAGGAAGCATCTATCTTTCCTTTGACTTTTGGCCCTTTTACTTTGATATCAACATCTGAACCCTCCACTTTTGGACCTTTGATGTTAAATGATGGCATTGTCATTTTAGGTATTTCAAATCCACCCTTAGGCCCCTTTAAATCAACCTCTGGACATTTAATGTCAAAGGCAGGTGTTTTTATGTCTCCCTCTATCTTTGGCACTGATACAGCAACATCACCTTTGAGTGTGGGACCTCTCAGATTGAAATCCATATCTGGGATGTTGAATTTTGGTCCTTTAAGTTTTGCGTCAGGACATTCAAAATCAAAGTCTGGTCCTTTAATGTTAACATCCGGTGCTTTAACATCAATGTTACCTTTGGGAAGGTTTATATCAACATCTGGACCCTCAATCTTTGGACCTTTAATGTTCCATGATGGCATTTTCATTTTAGGCATTTCAAATACACCTTTCGGACCTTCGATATCAACCTGTCGACCTTTGATGTCAACTTCAGGTATTTTTATGTCTCCTGTTATCTTTGGCACTGACACATCCATATCGCCTTTCATTTTATGACCTTTCAGGTTGAAATCCAATTCTGGCATGGAGAGTTTTGGTCCTGAAATACTTGGCATTTTGAAATTAGGTCCTCTGATTTTACCACTTGGACCCTCAATGTCAAAGTCTGGTCCTTTGATATCCAAGTCAGGGGCGTTAATGTCAATATCAGCTTTTGGGAGGTTAATATCAACATCTGGACAGTCCACTTTTGGACCTTTGAAACCAAATGATGGCAGTTTGAATTTTGGCATTTCAAATCCACCTTTCGGCCCTTCAATATCAACATCTGGACCTTTGATGTCAACTTCAGGTGTTTTAATGTCTCCTGTTATCTTTGGCACTGACATATCCATATCGCCTTTAATTTTAGGACCTTTCATGTTGAAATCCACATTTGGCATGGAGAGTTTTGGTCCTGAAATACTTGGCATTTTGAAATTAGGTCCTCTGAATTTACCACTTGGACCCTCAATGTCAAAGTCTGGTCCTTTGATATCCAAGTCAGGGGCGTTAATGTCAATATCAGCTTTTGGGAGGTTAATATCAACATCTGGACACTCCACTTTTGTACCTTTGAAACCAAATGATGGCATTTTGAATGTTGGCATTTCAAATCCACCTTTCGGCCCTTCAATATCAACTTCTGGACCTTTGATGTCAACTTCAGGTGTTTTAATGTCTCCTGTTATCTTTGGCACTGACATATCCATATCGCCTTTAATTTTAGGACCTTTCAGGTTGAAATCCACATTTGGCATGGAGAGTTTTGGTCCTGTAATACTTGGCATTTTGAAATTAGGTCCTTTGATTTTACCACTTGGACCCTCAATGTCAAAGTCTGGTCCTTTGATATCCAAGTCAGGGGCGTTAATGTCAATATCAGCTTTTGGGAGGTTAATATCAACATCTGGACACTCTACTTTTGGACCTTTGAAACCAAATGATGGCATTTTGAATTTTGGCATTTCAAATCCACCTTTCGGCCCTTCAATATCAACTTCTGGACCTTTGATGTCAACTTCAGGTGTTTTAATGTCTCCTGTTAACTTTGGCACTGACATATCCATATCGCCTTTAATTTTAGGACCTTTCAGGTTGAAATCCACATTTGGCATGGAGAGTTTTGGTCCTGAAATACTTGGCATTTTGAAATTAGGTCCTTTGATTTTACCACTTGGACCCTCAATGTCAAAGTCTGGACCTTTGATATCCAAGTCAGGGGTGTTAATGTCAATATCCCCTTTTGGGAGGTTAATATCAACATCTGGACAGTCTACTTTTGGACCTTTGAAACCAAATGATGGCAGTTTGAATTTTGGCATTTCAAATCCACCTTTCGGCCCTTCAATATCAACTTCTGGACCTTTGATGTCAACTTCAGGTGTTTTAATGTCTCCTGTTATCTTTGGCACTGACATATCCATATCGCCTTTAATTTTAGGACCTTTCATGTTGAAATCCACATTTGGCATGGAGAGTTTTGGTCCTGAAATACTTGGCATTTTGAAATGAGGTCCTTTGATTTTACCACTTGGACCCTCAATGTCAAAGTCTGGTCCTTTGATATCCAAGTCAGGGGCGTTAATGTCAATATCTGCTTTTGGGAGGTTAATATCAACATCTGGACAGTCCACTTTTGGACCTTTGAAACCAAATGATGGCATTTTGAATTTTGGCATTTCAAATCCACCTTTCGGCCCTTCAATATCAACTTCTGGACCTTTGATGTCAACTTCAGGTGTTTTAATGTCTCCTGTTATCTTTGGCACTGACATATCCATATCGCCTTTAATTTTAGGACCTTTCATGTTGAAATCCACATTTGGCATGGAGAGTTTTGGTCCTGAAATACTTGGCATTTTGAAATGAGGTCCTTTGATTTTACCACTTGGACCCTCAATGTCAAAGTCTGGTCCTTTGATATCCAAGTCAGGGGCATTCATGTCAATATCAGCTTTTGGGAGGTTAATATCAACATCTGGACAGTCCACTTTTGGACCTTTGAAACCAAATGATGGCAGTTTGAATTTTGGCATTTCAAATCCACCTTTCGGCCCTTCAATATCGACTTCTGGACCTTTGATACCAACTTCAGGTGTTTTAATGTCTCCTGTTAACTTTGGCACTGACATATCCATATCGCCTTTAATTTTAGGACCTTTCAGGTTGAAATCCACATTTGGCATGGAGAGTTTTGGTCCTGTAATACTTGGCATTTTGAAATTAGGTCCTTTGATTTTACCACTTGGACCCTCAATGTCAAAGTCTGGACCTTTGATATCCAAGTCAGGGGTGTTAATGTCAATATCACCTTTTGGGAGGTTAATATCAACATCTGGACAGTCCACTTTTGGACCTTTGAAACCAAATGATGGCAGTTTGAATTTTGGCATTTCAAATCCACCTTTCGGCCCTTCAATATCAACTTCTGGACCTTTGATGTCAACTTCAGGTGTTTTAATGTCTCCTGTTATCTTTGGCACTGACACATCCATATCGCCTTTAATTTTAGGACCTTTCAGGTTGAAATCCACATTTGGCATGGAGAGTTTTGGTCCTGAAATACTTGGCATTTTGAAATTAGGTCCTCTGATTTTACCACTTGAACCCTCAATGTCAAAGTCTGGTCCTTTGATATCCAAGTCAGGGGCGTTAATGTCAATATCAGCTTTTGGGAGGTTAATATCAACATCTGGACAGTCCACTTTTGGACCTTTGAAACCAAATGATGGCATTTTGAATTTAGGCATTTCAAATCCACCTTTCGGCCCTTCAATATCAACTTCTGGACCTTTGATGTCAACTTCAGGTGTTTTAATGTCTCCTGTTATCTTTGGCACTGACATATCCATATCGCCTTTAATTGTAGGACCTTTCAGGTTGAAATCCACATTTGGCATGGAGAGTTTTGGTCCTGTAATACTTGGCATTTTGAAATTAGGTCCTCTGATTTTACCACTTGGACCCTCAATGTCAAAGTCTGGACCTTTGATATCCAAGTCAGGGGCGTTAATGTCAATATCAGCTTTTGGGAGGTTAATATCAACATCTGGATAGTCCACTTTTGGACCTTTGAAACCAAATGATGGCAGTTTGAATTTTGGCATTTCAAATCCACCTTTCGGCCCTTCAATATCAACTTCTGGACCTTTGATGTCAACTTCAGGTGTTTTAATGTCTCCTGTTATCTTTGGCACTGACATATCCATATCGCCTTTAATTTTAGGACCTTTCATGTTGAAATCCACATTTGGCATGGAGAGTTTTGGTCCTGAAATACTTGGCATTTTGAAATGAGGTCCTCTGATTTTACCACTTGGACTCTCAATGTCAAAGTCTGGTCCTTTGATATCCAAGTCAGGGGCGTTAATGTCAATATCAGCTTTTGGGAGGTTAATATCAACATCTGGACACTCTACTTTTGGACCTTTGAAACCAAATGATGGCATTTTGAATTTTGGCATTTCAAATCCACCTTTCGGCCCTTCAATATCAACTTCTGGACCTTTGATGTCAACTTCAGGTGTTTTAATGTCTCCTGTTAACTTTGGCATTGACATATCCATATCGCCTTTAATTTTAGGACCTTTCAGGTTGAAATCCACATTTGGCATGGAGAGTTTTGGTCCTGAAATACTTGGCATTTTGAAATGAGGTCCTTTGATTTTACCACTTGGACCCTCAATGTCAAAGTCTGGTCCTTTGATATCCAAGTCAGGGGCGTTAATGTCAATATCAGCTTTTGGGAGGTTAATATCAACATCTGGACACTCTACTTTTGGACCTTTGAAACCAAATGATGGCATTTTGAATTTTGGCATTTCAAATCCACCTTTCGGCCCTTCAATATCAACTTCTGGACCTTTGATGTCAACTTCAGGTGTTTTAATGTCTCCTGTTAACTTTGGCATTGACATATCCATATCGCCTTTAATTTTAGGACCTTTCAGGTTGAAATCCACATTTGGCATGGAGAGTTTTGGTCCTGAAATACTTGGCATTTTGAAATGAGGTCCTTTGATTTTACCACTTGGACCCTCAATGTCAAAGTCTGGTCCTTTGATATCCAAGTCAGGGGCATTCATGTCAATATCAGCTTTTGGGAGGTTAATATCAACATCTGGACCCTCCACCTTATGACCTTTCATCCCAAATGATGGCAATTTAAATTTTGGCATTTTGAATCTTCCTTTGTGGCTTTCCAAGTCAATGTCTGGTCCTTCAATATCCACCCTGGGAGCTTTTATGTCTCCTTCGATCTTTGGAACTGACACATCAACATCTCCCTTTATGTTTGGCCCTTTCAGACTCACATCCCAGTGTGGCAGCTTGGGTCCTGATACTGATGGCAGTTTGATTTTGGGTCCTCTCAGTTTTGCATCAGGACCTTCAATATCAAAGTTTGGTCCTTGAATGTCAACGCCAGGTCCTTTAACATTAAAGTCCGCTTTGGGAAGGTTTATATCAACATCTGGACCCTCTACTTTTGGACCTTTGAAGCCAAATGATGGCATTTTGATTTTAGGCATTTCAAATCCCCCTTTCGGCCCTTCAATATCAACTTCTGGACCTTTGATGTCAACTTCTGGTGTTTTAAAGTCTCCTCTTATCTTGGGCACTGACATATCCATATCGCCTTTCATTTTGGGACTTTTGAGGTTGAAATCCACATCTGGCAAGGAGAGATTTGGTCCTGAAATGCTTGGCATTTTGAAATGAGGTCCTCTGATTTTACCACTTGGACTCTGAATGTCAAAGTCTGGTCCTTTGATATCCAAGTCAGGGGCGTTAATATCAATTCCAGCTTTTGGGAGGTTAAAATCAACATCTGAACCATCCACTTTTGGACTTTTAAAACCAAATGATGGCATTTTGATTTTAGGCATTTCAAATCCACCCTTTGGCCCTTCAATATCAACTTCTGGACCTTTGATGTCAACTTCTGGTGTTTTAAAGTCTCCTTTTATCTTTGGCACTGACATATCCATATCGCCTTTAACTTTGGGACCTTTCAGTTTGAAATCCACATTTGGCATGGAGAGTTTTGGTCCTGAAATGGTTGGCATTTTGAAATGAGGTCCTCTGATTTTACCACTTGAACTCTCAATGTCAATGTCTGGTCCTCTGATATCCAAGTCGGGTGCGTTAATATCAATTTCAGCTTTAGGGAGTGTGACATCTACTTCTGGCCCTTCAACATTTGTACCTTTCATCCCAAAGGATGGCATTTTAAATGTAGGCATTTTCAATCCTCCTTTGTAGCCGTCAATGTCAATGTCTGGACCTTCAATATCCACCCTGGGAGCTTTTATGTCTCCTTTGATCTTTGGAACTGACACATCAACATCTCCCTTTATGTTTGGCCCTTTCAGACTCACATCCCAGTGTGGCATCTTGGGTCCTGATATTGATGGCAGTTTGAATTTGGGTCCTCCCAGTTTTGCATCAGGACCTTCAATATCAAAGTTTGGTCCTTTAATGTCAACGTCAGGTGCTTTAACATCAAAGTCAGCTTTAGGAAGGTTTATATCAACATCTGGACCCTCCACTTTTGGACCTTTGAAGCCGAATGATGGCATTTTGATTTTAGGCATTTCAAATCCACCTTTCGGACCTTCGATATCAACCTGTGGTCCTTTAATGTCAACGTCAGGTGCTTTAACATCAAAGTCAGCTTTAGGAAGGTTTATATCCACATCTGGACCCTCCACTTTTGGACCTTTGAAACCAAATGATGGCATTTTGATTTTAGGCATTTCAAATCCACCCTTTGGACCTTTAATATCAACTTCTGGACCTTTGATGTCAACTTCAGGTGTTTTAATGTCTCCTGTTATCTTTGGCACTGACATATCCATATCGCCTTTAATTTTAGGACCTTTCATGTTGAAATCCACATTTGGCATGGAGAGTTTTGGTCCTGAAATACTTGGCATTTTGAAATGAGGTCCTTTGATTTTACCACTTGGACCCTCAATGTCAAAGTCTGGACCTTTGATATCCAAGTCAGGGGTGTTAATGTCAATATCACCTTTTGGGAGGTTAATATCAACATCTGGACACTCCACTTTTGGACCTTTGAAACCAAATGATGGCATTTTGAATTTTGGCATTTCAAATCCACCTTTCGGCCCTTCAATATCGACTTCTGGACCTTTGATGTCAACTTCAGGTGTTTTAATGTCTCCTGTTAACTTTGGCACTGACATATCCATATCGCCTTTAAATTTGGGACCTTTCAGGCTGAAATCCACATTTGGCATGGAGAGTTTTGGTCCTGAAATAGTTGGCATTTTGAAATGAGGTCCTCTGATTTTACCACTTGGACTCTCAATGTCAATGTCTGGTCCTCTGATATCCAAGTCGGGTGCGTTAATATCAATTTCAGCTTTAGGGAGTGTGACATCTACTTCTGGCCCTTCAACATTTGGACCTTTCATCCCAAAGGATGGCAATTTAAATGTAGGCATTTTGAATCCTCCTTTGTGGCCGTCAATGTCAATGTCTGGACCTTCAATATCCACCCTGGGAGCTTTTATGTCTCCTTTGATCTTTGGAACTGACACATCAACATCTCCCTTTATGTTTGGCCCTTTCAGACTCACATCCCAGTGTGGCATCTTGGGTCCTGATATTGATGGCAGTTTGAATTTGGGTCCTCCCAGTTTTGCATCAGGACCTTCAATATCAAAGTTTGGTCCTTTAATGTCAACGTCAGGTGCTTTAACATCAAAGTCAGCTTTAGGAAGGTTTATATCAACATCTGGACCCTCCACGTTTGGACTTTTGAAGCCGAATGATGGCATTTTGATTTTAGGCATTTCAAATCCACCTTTCGGACCTTCGATATCAACCTGTGGTCCTTTAATGTCAACGTCAGGTGCTTTAACATCAAAGTCAGCTTTAGGAAGGTTTATATCCACATCTGGACCCTCCACTTTTGGACCTTTGAAACCAAATGATGGCATTTTGATTTTAGGCATTTCAAATCCACCCTTTGGACCTTTAATATCAACTTCTGGACCTTTGATGTCAACTTCAGGTGTTTTAATGTCTCCTGTTATCTTTGGCACTGACATATCCATATCGCCTTTAATTTTAGGACCTTTCATGTTGAAATCCACATTTGGCATGGAGAGTTTTGGTCCTGAAATACTTGGCATTTTGAAATTAGGTCCTTTGATTTTACCACTTGGACCCTCAATGTCAAAGTCTGGACCTTTGATATCCAAGTCAGGGGTGTTAATGTCAATATCACCTTTTGGGAGGTTAATATCAACATCTGGACACTCCACTTTTGGACCTTTGAAACCAAATGATGGCAGTTTGAATTTTGGCATTTCAAATCCACCTTTCGGCCCTTCAATATCGACTTCTGGACCTTTGATGTCAACTTCAGGTGTTTTAATGTCTCCTGTTAACTTTGGCACTGACATATCCATATCGCCTTTAAATTTGGGACCTTTCAGGCTGAAATCCACATTTGGCATGGAGAGTTTTGGTCCTGAAATAGTTGGCATTTTGAAATGAGGTCCTCTGATTTTACCACTTGGACTCTCAATGTCAATGTCTGGTCCTCTGATATCCAAGTCGGGTGCGTTAATATCAATTTCAGCTTTAGGGAGTGTGACATCTACTTCTGGCCCTTCAACATTTGGACCTGTCATCCCAAAGGATGGCAATTTAAATGTAGGCATTTTGAATCCTCCTTTGTGGCCGTCAATGTCAATGTCTGGACCTTCAATATCCACCCTGGGAGCTTTTATGTCTCCTTCGATCTTTGGAACTGACACATCAACATCTCCCTTTATGTTTGGCCCTTTCAGACTCACATCCCAGTGTGGCAGCTTGGGTCCTGATAGTGATGGCAGTTTGATTTTGGGTCCTCTCAGTTTTGCATCAGGACCTTCAATATCAAAGTTTGGTCCTTTAATGTCAACGTCAGGTGCTTTAACATCAAAGTCAGCTTTAGGAAGGTTTATATCCACATCTGGACCCTCCACTTTTGGACCTTTGAAACCAAATGATGGCATTTTGATTTTAGGCATTTCAAATCCACCCTTTGGACCTTTAATATCAACTTCTGGACCTTTGATGTCAACTTCAGGTGTTTTAATGTCTCCTGTTATCTTTGGTACTGACATGTCCATATCGCCTTTAAATTTGGGACCTTTCAGGCTGAAATCCACATTTGGCATGGAGAGTTTTGGTCCTGAAATGGTTGGCATTTTGAAATGAGGTCCTCTGATTTTACCACTTGGACTCTCAATGTCAATGTCTGGTCCTCTGATATCCAAGTCGGGTGCGTTAATATCAATTTCAGCTTTAGGGAGTGTGACATCTACTTCTGGCCCTTCAACATTTGGACCTTTCATCCCAAAGGATGGCAATTTAAATGTAGGCATTTTGAATCCTCCTTTGTGGCCGTCAATGTCAATGTCTGGACCTTCAATATCCACCCTGGGAGCTTTTATGTCTCCTTCGATCTTTGGAACTGACACATCAACATCTCCCTTTATGTTTGGCCCTTTCAGACTCACATCCCAGTGTGGAAGCTTGGGTCCTGATATTGATGGCAGTTTGATTTTGGGTCCTCTCAGTTTTGCATCAGGACCTTCAATATCAAAGTTTGGTCCTTTAATGTCAACGTCAGGTGCTTTAACATCAAAGTCAGCTTTAGGAAGGTTTATATCAACATCTGGACCCTCCACTTTTGGACCTTTGAAGCCGAATGATGGCATTTTGATTTTAGGCATTTCAAATCCACCTTTCGGACCTTGGATATCAACCTGTGGACATTTGATGTCAAAGTCAGTTGCTTTCACATCAATGTTAGCTTTAGGAAGGTTTATATCCACATCTGGACCCTCCACTTTTGGACCCTTGAAACCAAATGATGGCATTTTGATTTTAGGCATTTCAAATCCACCCTTTGGACCTTCAATATCAAAGTTTGCTCCTTTAATGTCAACATCAGGTGCTTTAACATCAAAGTCAGCTTTGGGAAGGTTTATATCAACATCTGGACCTTTGATGTCAACTTCAGGTTTTTTAATGTCTCCTGTTATATTTGGCACTGACATATCCATATCGCCTTTAACTTTAGGACCTTTCAGGTGTAAATCCAGATCTGGCATGGAGAGTTTTGGTCTTGAAATGCTTGGCATTTTGAAATGAGGTCCTCTGATTTTACCACTTGGACTCTCAATGTCAAAGTCTGGTCCTTTGATGTCAAGTTCAGGTCCCGTTACATCGACATCAGCCTTGGGAAGTTGTATATCACAATCTGGACTCTCTAATGTTGGACCTTTGAAGCCAAATGATGGCATTTTGATTTTAGGTATTTCAAATCCACCTTTTGGACCTTCAATATTAACCTGTGGACCTTTGATGTCAACTTTAGGGGCTTTTACATCAATGTTGGCTTTGGGAAGGTTTATATCAACGTCTGGACCCTCCATCTTTGGACCTCTAATATTCCATGATGGCATATTGATTTTAGGCATTTCAAATCCTCCTTTTGGCCCTTCAATGTCAACCTCCGGACCTTTGATGTCAACTTCAGGTATTGATATGTCTCCTTGAATCTTTGGAGATGACAAATCCATATCACCTTTGAGTTTGGGACCTTTTAGATTGAAATCCACATCTGGCATGGACATTTTTGATCCTGAGATTGTAGGCATTTTCAGTTTTGTTCCCTTAATTTTAACATCAGGTCCTTCAATGTCAACATCAGGAGTTTTCATTTCAGCGCCAGCTTTGGGAAGATTAATATCAACCTCTGGCATTTCCACCTTTGGGCCTTTGAAACCAAATTTTGGCATTTTGAATTTCGATCCTTTGCTTTTCGGGCTAGTCAATCCCAGGTCAATATCAAGACCTTCATGGCTACCAGTCTTCCCTTTGATGCTGATATCACCTTTTCCCATTCTCACATCAGTTTCTGGAGCCTTTATCTTTGGGCTCTTAAATCCAAATTTCGGCATTTTAAATTTAGTTTTCTTCGCGCCGATTTCCGGCGTGTCAATTGTGACGTCTGGTCCCTCAAGTTCAGTTTTTGGCAGTTGAACATCCCCTTTCATATCACCCTTCCACTTTGGCCCCTTTAGATTGATGTCAACATCTGGCAAAGATATTTTTGGTCCCGATATTTTTGGTAACTTTATATTTGGCCCACTAAAGTGTCCTTCTGGATGTTCAATATCAACATTAGGACGTTTGATTTCAACTTCAGGTTTTTCAATGATTCCTTCAATCTTTGGAGCTGACACATCTCCCTTTATCTTGGGACCTTTCAGACTCAAATCCCAATCTGGCAGTTTGGTTCCTGATATTGATGGCATTTTGATTTTAGGCATGTCAAATTCACCCTTAGGCCCTTTGATATCAAGCTCTGGACCTTTGATGTTAACTTCAGGTGCTTTCACATCAATGTTAGCTTTGTGAAGGGTTATGTCAACATCTGGAGTCTCCATTGTTGGACCTTTAATGTTGAAGGAAGGCATCTTGATTTTAGGCATTTCAAATCCACTCTTAAGCCCTTCAATATCAAACTCTGGACCTTTGATGGCAACTTCAGGTGTTTTTATGTCTCCTGTTATCTTTGGACCTGACATATCCATATCGCCTTTGATTTTGGGACCTCTCAGGTTGAAATCCAGATCTGGCATGGAAAGGTTAGGTCCAGAAATGCTTGGCATTTTGAATTTGGGTCCTTTGATTTTACCACTTGGACTCTCAATGTCAAAGTTTGGTCCTTTGATATCCAAGTCAGGGGCGTTAATATCAATTTCAGCTTTTGGGAGGTTAATATCAACATCTGGACCCTCCACTTTTGGACCTTTGAAACCAAATGATGGCATTTTGATTTTGGGCATTTCAAATCCACCTTTCGGCCCTTCAATATCAACTTCTGGACCTTTGATGTCAACTTCAGGTGTTTTAATGTCTCCTGTTAACTTTGGCACTGACATATCCATATCGGCTTTAATTTTAGGACCTTTCAGGTTGAAATCCACATTTGGCATGGAGAGTTTTGGTCCTGTAATGCTTGGCATTTTGAAATGAGGTCCTCTGATTTTACCACTTGGACTGTCTATGTCAATATCTGGTCCCTTGATATCCAAGTCAGGGGCGTTAATGTCAATTTCAGCTTTTGGGAGGTTAATATCAACATCTGGACCCTCCACTTTTGGACCTTTGAAACCAAATGATGGCATTTTGATTTTAGGCATTTCAAATCCACCTTTCGGCCCTTCAATATCAACTTCTGGACCTTTGATGTCAACTTCAGGTGTTTTAATGTCTCCTGTTAACTTTGGCACTGACATATCCATATCGCCTTTAATTTTAGGACCTTTCAGGTTGAAATCCACATTTGGCATGGAGAGTTTTGGTCCTGTAATGCTTGGCATTTTGAAATGAGGTCCTCTGATTTTACCACTTGGACTGTCTATGTCAATATCTGGTCCCTTGATATCCAAGTCAGGGGCGTTGATGTCAATTTCAGCTTTTGGGAGGTTAATATCAACATCTGGACCCTCCACTTTTGGACCTTTGAAACCAAATGATGGCATTTTGATTTTAGGCATTTCAAATCCACCTTTCGGCCCTTCAATATCAACTTCTGGACCTTTGATGTCAACTTCAGGTGTTTTAATGTCTCCTGTTAACTTTGGCACTGACATATCCATATCGCCTTTAATTTTAGGACCTTTCAGGTTGAAATCCACATTTGGCATGGAGAGTTTTGGTCCTGTAATGCTTGGCATTTTGAAATAAGGTCCTCTGATTTTACCACTTGGACTGTCTATGTCAATATCTGGTCCCTTGATATCCAAGTCAGGGGCGTTAATGTCAATTTCAGCTTTTGGGAGGTTAATATCAACATCTGGACCCTCCACTTTTGGACCTTTGAAACCAAATGATGGCATTTTGATTTTAGGCATTTCAAATCCACCTTTCGGCCCTTCAATATCAACGTCTGGACCTTTGATGTCAACTTCAGGTGTTTTAATGTCTCCTGTTAACTTTGGCACTGACATATCCATATCGCCTTTAATTTTAGGACCTTTCAGGTTGAAATCCACATTTGGCATGGAGAGTTTTGGTCCTGTAATGCTTGGCATTTTGAAATGAGGTCCTCTGATTTTACCACTTGGACTGTCTATGTCAATATCTGCTCCCTTGATATCCAAGTCAGGGGCGTTAATGTCAATTTCAGCTTTTGGGAGGTTAATATCAACATCTGGACCCTCCACTTTTGGACCTTTGAAACCAAATGATGGCATTTTGATTTTAGGCATTTCAAATCCTCCTTTGTGGGCGTCAATGTCTGGTCCTTCAATATCCACCCTGGGAGCTTTTATGTCTCCTTCGATCTTTGGAACTGACACATCAACATCTCCCTTTATGTTTGGCCCTTTCAGACTCACATCCCAGTGTGGCAGCTTGGGTCCTGATATTGGTGGCAGTTTGATTTTGGGTCCTCTCAGTTTTGCATCAGGACCTTCAATATCAAAGTTTGGTCCTTTAATGTCAACGTTAGGTGCTTTAACATCAAAGTCAGCTTTAGGAAGGTTTATATCCACATCTGGACCCTCCACTTTTGGACCTTTGAAACCAAATGATGGCATTTTGATTTTAGGCATTTCAAATCCACCCTTTGGACCTTTAATATCAACTTCTGGACCTTTGATGTCAACTTCAGGTGTTTTAATGTCTCCTGTTATCTTTGGTACTGACATGTCCATATCGCCTTTAGGGAGTGTGACATCTACTTCTGGCCGGTCAACATTTGGACCTGTCATCCCAAAGGATGGCAATTTAAATGTAGGCATTTTGAATCCTCCTTTGTGGCCGTCAATGTCAATGTCTGGACCTTCAATATCCACCCTGGGAGCTTTTATGTCTCCTTCGATCTTTGGACCTGACACATCAACATCTCCCTTTATGTTTGGCCCTTTCAGACTCACATCCCAGTGTGGCAGCTTGGGTCCTGATAGTGATGGCAGTTTGATTTTGGGTCCTCTCAGTTTTGCATCAGGACCTTCAATATCAAAGTTTGGTCCTTTAATGTCAACGTCAGGTGCTTTAACATCAAAGTCAGCTTTAGGAAGGTTTATATCCACATCTGGACCCTCCACTTTTGGACCTTTGAAACCAAATGATGGAATTTTGATTTTAGGCATTTCAAATCCTCCTTTGTGGACGTCAATGTCTGGTCCTTCAATATCCACCCTGGGAGCTTTTATGTCTCCTTCGATCTTTGGAACTGACACATCAACATCTCCCTTTATGTTTGGCCCTTTCAGACTCACATCCCAGTGTGGCAGCTTGGGTCCTGATAGTGATGGCAGTTTGATATTGGGTCCTCTCAGTTTTGCATCAGGACCTTCAATATCAAAGTTTGGTCCTTGAATGTCAACATCAGGTGCTTTAACATCAAAGTCAGCTTTAGGAAGGTTTATATCAACATCTGGACCCTCCACTTTTGGACCCTTGAAGCCGAATGATGGCATTTTGATTTTAGGCATTTCAAATCCACCTTTCGGACCTTCGATATCAACCTGTGGACATTTGATGTCAAAGTCAGTTGCTTTGACATCAATGTTAGCTTTAGGAAGGTTTATATCCACATCTGGACCCTCCACTTTTGGATCTTTGAAACCAAATGATGGCATTTTGATTTTAGGCATTTCAAATCCACCCTTTGGGCCTTTAATATCAACTTCTGGACCTTTGATGTCAACTTCAGGTGTTTTAATGTCTCCTGTTATCTTGGGCACTGACATATCCATATCGCCTTTCATTTTGGGATCTTTGACGTTGAAGTCCATATCTGATATGGAGAGTTTTGTTCCTGAAATGGTTGGCATCTCCATGTCAAAGCCTGGTCCTTTGATATCTAAGTCAGGGGCGTTAATATCAATTTCAGCTTTTGGTAGTGTGACATCAACTTCTGGCCCTTCAACATTTGGACCTTTCATCCCAAAGGATGGCATTTTCAATTTGGGCATTTTGAATCCTCCTTTGTCGCCGTCAAAGTCAATGTCTGGTCCTTCAATATCCACTCTGGGAGATTGTATGTCTCCTTCGATCTTTGGAACTGACACATCAACATCTCCCTTCATGTTTGGCCCTTTCAGACTCACATCCCAGTGTGGCAGCTTGGGTCCTGATATTGATGGCAGTTTGATTTTGGGTCCTCTCAGTTTTGCATCAGGACCTTTAACATCAATCTCTGGAGCTTTAATGTCTACTTTAGGCATTGTTGTGTCAATGTTAGCTTTGGGAAGGTTTAGATCCACATCTGGACCCTGAACTTTTGGACCTTTAATGGGGAAGGATTGCATCTTGATTCTAGGCATTTCAAATCCACCCTTTGTTCCTTCAATATTAACCTTTGAACCTTTAATGTTTACTTCAGGTGTTTTTGTGTCTCCTTCCATCTTTGGCATTGACATATCCATATCAGCTTTGACTTTAAAATCCATATCTGGCATGGAGAATTTGGATCCTTTGAGATTTGCATTTGGTCCTTCAATATCAACGTCCGGCCCTTTAATTTCAACGCCGGGTGCTTTCGTGTCAATGTTTGCTTTGGAAAGGTTTACATCAACATCTGGACCTTCTACTTTTTGACCCTTGATGCCAAATGATGGAATTTTAAATTTAGGCATTTTAAATCCACCTGTGTGGCCCTCCATGTCAACATTTGGTCCTCCAATATCCATCTCAGGAGCTTTTGAATTGCCTTTAATTTTTGGAACAGAAACATCCACATCTCCCTTGACTTTAGGACCTTTTAGTTTAATGTCAGAATCTTGCATCTTTGATCCTTTTATGGTTTGTATCTTGACATTGGGTCCTTTGATTTTTGCATCAGGGCCTTCAATGTCAACCTGTGGAGCTTTAATGTCAATGCCAGTTGCTTTCACATCAATGCCAGCCTTTGGGAGGGTAACTTTCACATCACCTTTGTGTTCCCGACCTCCCAGATGGAAATCCACATTTGGCGTGGAGATCTTTGGTCCTGTTGTGGTTTGCATGTCGAATTTGGCTCCTTTGAGTTTTGCTTTCGGTGCTTCAATGTCAACTCCTGGCCCTTGAATGTCAACATCAAATCTACCCTTAGGCCCTTTGATTTCAACTTCAGGTGCTTTCCCCTTGATGTTAGCCTTTGGGAGGTTAATATCAACATCTGGACCTTCATCCTTTGGACCTTTCAGGCTAAAAGATGGAATTTTGATTTTAGGCATTTCAAATCCACCTTTCGTACCGTCAATAACAACCTGTGGACCTTTGATATCAACAGCAGGTGTTGTTATGTCTCCTTTAATCTTTGGTACGGACACAGCCACATCACCTTCAAGTTTCTGACTTTTCAGGCCAATTGAGGGCATTTCAAATTTTGACTGGTTGAATCTACCTTTAGGTCCCTCAATATCAATATCCACTTTGGGAGCTTTTATGTCTACATCTGGGCTTTCAACATTAACTTTGGATGATTTAATGTCAACCTCAGGTGCCTTGACATCAATTTCAGGTTTGGTAAGTTTTGCATCAACATCAGTAGCTTCCACCTTAGGACCTGTAAAGCCAAATGTTGGAATTTTGATTCCAGGCATCTCAAATCCACCTTTAGGCCTTTCAATTTGAACTTCTGGTCCTTTGATCTCAACTTTAGATTTTGTTGTGTGTCCCTCAATCTTTGGAACTGATACATCCACATCTCCCTTCACCTTACTTCCTTTCAGACTGATACCCCATTCTGACATTGTGGGTCCTGTTTTGGATGGCATCTTGATTTTCACTCCTTCCATTTTTACATCAGAATTCCCACCATCAACTTCTGGTGCTTTAATGTCAACCTCAGGAGCTATTACATCAACTTTTGTTCCCTTGGCCCCAAATGATGGTATATTTATCTGCGGCATTTTAAAATCTCCTTCTTTTCCCTTAATATTTATAGCTGGACCTTTAATGTCTATGTTGGCTGCCTTTATTTCTCCCTTAGTCTTTGGCACTGTTACATTAATATTTCCATCTACCTTGGAACTGCTCAGGTTCACATCTTTATCTGGTCCAGATACAGATGGAATTTTAACCTTAGACACTTCCATTTTATATTTGCTATCACTCTTTGGAACTTTAGTTTGAATGTTTGAGTTGATTTCAGGTGCTTTGAAGTCAGCCTCTGAAAGTCTTGAATTGACAACTGGTCCTTCAATGTTAGCACTTGGACCTCGGATCTTCATAGCTGTCCCTTTGATGTCTAGTTCTTGTTTTTGCACCTTTTCATTAGTTACAGGTACTGACATACCTGCATCACTGCTGAATTTAACTTCAGCACTTCCAGGCACAGGCATCTTGATTGTTTTTATACCACTCACAGTGCCCTCCTTTTCATAGCCTGGAACTTCAATGTCTATTCCAGATGCTGTTATTCCTCCCTTTGTGCTTGGCAGGTTGACATCAACCTCACCTTTGAACTTTGAACCTGTAAGGTTGACATCCACACCTGCCATTGAAATCTTGCCTGGTCCTGAGGTAACATTGCCTTCTTTTAATGCTGATCCTCCTATCCTGCCACCTCTTAATTCAGTATCAATACCTATGGAACCTCCACCAAGTCTGACGTTTGAAGTATCAAAACTGCCTGATCCCTTTGCCTGCGGGTGACTGATGGTTTTTCCTGGTAAAGACTGACTAATTGACTCTCTATTCTCATCATTTGAGGTTACCTCTCCACCTCCAAACCCTCCTATTGTAACATGCCTACTACCAGTGTTTGTGCTGTCTCTTATTGCCATGCTTGTTCCTGACACCTGAATGCTTCCATCACCTTGTTCTTTACTCCCTCTTGAGATCTCAAAGCCTCCCTGGCCTTTACCCCCTGATACTCCAAAGTTAGGCCCTTTAAATCTGAGACCTTCTACCTCTCCTGCAGTTGTTGTGGTCTGGACTCCCCCAATGCCCCATTGTTTATCTGTGGAGCCAACTTGTGGTCCAGTGTAAGAGACATTGCTTGACTCAAAAACTCTCTCTTCTTCTCCCACTTTACCTGAAGGGCTGCCTGGTGATATTGTGATATGAGGAGCGCCATCACCAGATTCGTGCCTAAGCCCCTTGAACTCTGGGCTTGAAAGTTCAAGTTGCTCACTTGTGCCACCCGGCATATCCACGGTGTAAGTAGTGATGCGGCGGGTGATGGTAGTAACTGTGCTGCCATCGGTGCTTGTGCTGCTATGCCGCTCTGTGCGAACATCTACTCCTTCTGCAAGATCTTCAGACTTCAGCCTTGGTTTAATCTTTTTTTTGTATATTCTCTTGTAGTCTTCATCCTCCCCACCCTGTTGAGAGAAAAAGACAGGATGTGATATAACATGTAAATGTTACTATACCATGTAATTTGTTCAGTAGCTTCCCCACAAACAAATAAATAATTTACAAGGATGATGTCTGGACTGGAACCTCCAAACCGGGTCTTCCCTTCCCATGTCAGGGTGCCGATTGGTGAACGACATGGTGTGCTCAAGGGCGAGCAGCAAGGCGATTTGTCTCCTTTGTTTTGCAGTTTCAGTCCAACCTTGTGGCGGTTCAATGTCTTCAGTAGCTCAGCTGTTTCTTCTGAGCTCATGTTATCAAAGTAGACAGTGGCGCCCACAATCTGGTCACCTATACATTTTTGTAGAGACAGCAGACAGCAGCAAAAGTCAGAATGTCGGTGAGACAACTCTTACATGATACTTGATGATACTTGAAGAATTTGCTACCTTCATATACTTGTCCAGAGCGTGCTGCAGGTGACTCTCCTTTTACCTCCTTGACAAAAAGCTCTCCTCCACTTTGTTCAATTGTCAAGCCAGTTTTGTCTGGACCCTCCCAATCAGGAAAGAGCACCTCTCTGGTTTCCTCTTCTTCAGCCATCTGTTAACATAACCATACAAATAAATTGTTTGAGAGGAAAAAAACAAGGTTCTCGATACAGTACATGTATTTTCACCAAGGTTTACAGGATGAAGTATAGAAATATAAGGGATATATTGTGACTTCAACATTATAAAATACCTTGTTTTTGCTTTTCTTTATTTAAGTCCTGGTGTGTTGGAAACTCTATCTTGGTTATCCTGCAGAAAGAAAAAACAATAATAATCATTAATACAAAATAATGACAAACAATTTATCACTTCATCTTCACAAAATACTTTATTCCAGAAAAAATCTTATTCTTTCACCCTGAAGATAAATCCTATATTTAACATTTGTGAATCCCACTCTGTAATAATACTGGCTTGTAGGACCTTATGGTGAACACTAGATGGTGGTAAAACCCTTTCAGACCCTTTTTAAACAATCAGCTCCTTTCCTCCTGGGTGCTTGATGTTTTGGAAATTTGGTTGGAGTCAGACCACACCCTGCCCTGAGGAAAGCAGCCCAATCCTGCGCCTACACCCCAGCTCCAATGTCAATAGGGAGAACAATGATGGTTAAAGCTGCCTTGCTTTATGAAAACACACACAAAGGTGCACAAAGGTGCAGAAACGCACAGTAACGCATACAGCAGCATGTTAGTGCACGTCATCTTTTCAACACACATCTACATCCACACAGTGAGCCTAGTTTATTACTAAAAACAAGTACACAATTGTATATGCTCATACAAACAATGCACATCAATCTTCTTACTCTGCTCATTAATAACAGCTACGTATCAGTATTATTCTAGGTTCACCATATATTTGTTGTAATGACTACCACTGCATCACAAAGATGATCACCTTTAAAGTGTACTCAGTAAGGCAAAAGCACATGTCATGTTACTTACTGGGTGTGGTCAATTGAGTTAAGTAGATATTGCAGGCCATAATTCAAAATATTTTTCAATAAGAAAATACTAATGTAACTATTCAAGCCAATTTACAGGCATGCTTAGCTTATATATCTCTGTCTATTTTTATGTGGACTATAGTAAACACTTTTGCAACCATCTCAAAAATAATAAAGGTTTGTTTAGATCATTCTCAGACCAGCCTCTTCAAACCTGTTGACTCGGCCTACCCCCTCTGCTCCTTGGAACAGACAACCCATTATTTCATTATTACCAAACTCTCCACAACCCACACCTTCAATTACACAAAGCTGTCTAAGCCATGTGTCTCTACCTAGCAAGCAAAGGTTTGCATATTTTCTATATTTCATTTATTTGGCAAACATTAATGTGCAAAGTAACTTAATAGATCACAGATTATTGTGTTTCCATCCAATGCTCTATTGGTAAAATTATCAAGCATTTCACTTGATCATTACGACAGCAACCAGTCAATATTTGACACTTGGCTAAAGGATATTGTACCACGAGACACTGACAAAGCTATATTACGACACTCATTTCAATTAGAGAATCAGCAGCCAAATCAAATTGTGCAGCCTTTCAGAAGGTTTAAGCAAATTGTCTTTTTGTCTGTAATCAGCCAAAACAAACGGTTAAAGACTATCCACAGGATGGCACAAAACAGGATACAAACAGGACATGAGTCATAGTGGGGACTGGTTGCATGTGTATTTATGGTGTGGACTTGAAAACCTTTGAAAGGGATGGTAGAGGATTTTTACTGGATTTATTACTCTGCACCATGCTTATTCAGAGCATTGCAAGATAGAACGTCTGGGTGGCCAGACGTTCGTGGGGGGTGTCAATTTATTTTGCTTTTGTGATCTATTTCACTTGGCTTGTCTAGCTCTATCTTTACCCTGAGATAAGTAGACCTCCTTTATGACCATTATTTAAGGTGATGACATGTAGGCTATGTAGGTGATCATTTAATTCACATACACTTACAAGATAAGATAAATAAAGTATTAGGAAAAACTGCCCAAACAGCTGGACTTCCATATGATCAGAAACAATAATTTAAGGTCTAAATAAGGAAAACTATTACTCAGAAAAAAATGTATTACTAAAAAACACACTTACTGTATGCTGTTTTACCCCACAGTAAATACCTTGATTACACCAGTAAGCCCAAAATCACCAAAATACCACACTGTTCTGCAAGATAACAAGCTGCTGGGAACAAGAGGAACCCAAGGCAAAGATAAAGAAACAGCTGTTTCAAAAGGGTCGGTAATATACATCACTTGGTCAACCGCCATCTATCTCTCGCCACTCGCCACACGCCACTATACAGTATTTTAAACAAATGAGAAGGTTAGAAGAAGAAGACACTGATGTTTTGGCTAGTTCACTGGGACGTCAAATAATATGCTGTAAATCTAGGTGCTGTATATAGTTCTCTGTGTGTGTGTTTGTTTGTGTGTGTGTGTGTGTGTGTGTGTGTGTGTGTGTGTGTGTGTGTGTGTGTGTGTGTGTGAGAGAGAGAGACCTGTTTGTCTCCTGACGTTATTGTATCTCAACCATTAACCGCTGAGTTTTTGTGAAAGTTAGAGTGTGTGTGAATGCATTAATAAACAAACAGTTTGGAATGCCAAGTAGTTTGCAAACTGGTCTCACTCGTTTGCTGGACCCTCTCCAAGGGCACACAACAAGTAATACACCAATTATTGCAAGTCAATAAATAGACTGGTCCTGTGTGATTGGGAATACTGAAAAATGCATGCAATGCTTTGAGGTAATACTAAGCCCGCTCTCTAAAATAGCCTTTTGCCTACTCTCAGGACTAAATAACAAGAGCCAAGGCCACTGAGAGGGATAATACCGGAGATAGAGATGGTGTTTATGCCAAGTATGACGGCAACCACTCGCAGGCATCAATAACCTGATCTTCTCCCTCCTCTCTCTCTCTCTCTCTCTCTCTCTCTCTCTCTCTCTCTCTCTCTCTCTCTCTCTCTCTCTCTCTCTCTCTCATTGTCTCAGTCAGTGTGACTTGACTGAAGCCAGTAACATGAAACTATCATGACCGCAAGCCTTACAGTATCCGCAACATTATATGCATCAAACACGGCTAAAATGTGTGAGTATGTAAGGAATAAACAAGGCAGTGTGCAGTGCCAAACACCAAGCTTTATCCAATTAACTCATGCAGATCAAATTCCACTTAGGTCAACTGACACTGCCAGTTATAGTATCTTAATCAGGGGCTTCTGATTCCAGCCTGAGAGTATTTGGACTGAACTGAACCAACACACATCCATCTCCTCTCTTCATTCAGTCAATGAAAACAGACAAGAATAGCTTTTCACAAGATCATGGTTTTTTTCCACATGCTCTCCAGGGCTTGTTGACATTACATGGAACTATTCAGCTTCAGTTTGAGAGGTGGACAATAAATATGAAGCATTTTCACTCTCAAACAAAGCGATATTATTGTTGGCTGGATTAGGTTTTTTTTTTTTTTAAAGGAGGGCGGAGGGTAACTTCTATGTGTTCACAAAGAAATCCCCAAGAGCAAGGAAGAGAAAACAGTTTGCTTATTCAAACCTCTATCTCTCACTCACAGGGATAACCTCAGGACACAACTCATACTCTCGATACAATTACCTTTCATATTTAAACTTATTTTCCTTTTCCCACATTTTACCATCGGCTTGCATGATCGAGAGTGAACTATTTGAGCTGTCCTTGTTCTCACAGCTTTGACATATTTTTGGCAGCAAGCCACAGGGAGGAGGCTCACAGCAATATAGGAGGGAAGGAAGGAACTAAGACAGAGGGGGGAGATGGAGAGAAGAGGAAATGGTAAAAAAAAAAATGAAAGCGAGCAAGATAATAAGTGAGAAAGGGAGAGGAAAGGTTGTGAAATTGCTCTGTGGAATGTTAGCATACGCGCTAACAGTAAGAGGCGGGAGAAAACCGGCAAGTAGGAATGACAATACAGGGCTATCGCTGAAAAGTCTACACAGCAGCTTCCAAAAGCTGTGCAGAGGGCATTCTGAAAATTTCCAGACTTCACTCTCTGTCTTCATTCTTTATAAGTATAATAATCCCTATTAAGACAAGCTTAGAAAATGCCCTAACATAGCATAAGCTATTTTGGAAATAGAGCGCAGAGGAACAATTAACTTGACAAAGATCATATGATTAGCTAGGAATTGTGTTGAAAACAGATACTAAATAAGTAAGCCTCTGTTCTTGGGATCATAAGACAGGCTGGCAGTCTGTGACTCAAAGCAATCAGGCAACATGAGAATCAATCAGTCCTCTATTCTGTCCTTTTCATTTTACTGACATGCCTGACAGTGACATTCCTGATGTCATGTCTTTAAATTTGATTATTTATGTCATCAAAAGCATATTTGAGGATCGAACAAAATGAGATTTTTGTGAGAAGCGTTGAAGGAACTCCTGGAGGCATGAAGGCAACAGAAACAGATTAACTTGTTTATCCATCAAGTTGTATTATGACCTGGCATGTGTGTTGTACAAGGGGGGATGTGAGGACAGCCAGCCAGGCAAAAGCTTCTGTTAACTATAGTGCAACCACAGAGCTTTCTTGGATACGCCTCTCTTGTAGCCTGTCATTGGCCTGCATACGGTTTGGGTTTGGTAAAGCTTCTTCTGCTTTCCCTCCACTCTTAAGGAATAAATCATCCACAGCTGCCGACTACAAACAGTTAAAACAGTATGAGCTTGGCAGGCTATTGACAGGGTTTGTTTCATAAGAAGGGGAAAGGGGTTTGAGCGGAACAGGTGGTGTTTGGGGGAGGAAGGAGGACTGCAAAGAAGAGGCACAGGGAGCAGAAGCAGCCAAGTGTCAGGTTTCCACAAGGCAGGACTTTCACAGCTGAATGGCGGTGCCATGACCTTTCAGGTTCAAAGGAGGCTTTGCAACAAACATTCCAACAGAAGTTTTGGTGTCTGGCCGAATAATAGAATGCTGTTCTAAGGTGACACTGACTATATGACCTTGGAGAGGAGTGATTTGTGATAAAAATGTAGTTTTCTTTCCTTTACTTAACCAGTAACAGATGTGTTGTGTGGCTATTTTGCATTATATCTAAGGACACTTACCTTGGATTGCTCAAGCAAGGCCAAGGCCTCCAGTCTGATGCTGTGGTTCTTGTATTCTTGGCTTCTGTTGAAAAAACAGGATTGGAATTTAAATAATATGATTAAACAGGACTTCAATAACAAGAACAAGAAGTCAAGAACTTCAACCGTCATAATGCAAAAGAGGTCTATCCTTAATTAATCATGTTGCTCTCTGACGCAGCAACACACCACAATTCAGACGTGGGTTTGACATATAACGAAACATGTTGCTCTATATACAAGTCATTGTTGCTTTAAGAGGTGTGTCCCAACCTATTGTACACAGCCTATACTGTCCCAACATGACACAGAACAGCCACATATACTCTGGTTACATTCAGGATTCACTCATGGCTTTTGAGTGTACATGCTCAATGGACCATCCCATGACCAATCAGAGCCTTCAGATGCTTTAATAATTAACCAACAGTAGTAGCCGTGTTGACCCTGGCAAGTAATTATGTAAAGGACTCCCTTTAAGTAAATAAATCTAGCTCCTTGTTTTGGTGTGGCCCTCACCTCTGCTGATGAGAAGATAGAGGGACACACTAACACACTACCTATCCAGTTCAGTTTAATAGAATTTGAATTTGAGAGTTAAAAAGATGCAAATCCAGTTAAAGAGGAAGAAAAGAAAAAGAAAAAGTAATATGTTTGTGAATTTCTCTACTCTATAGTTCCATTGCTTGAGTGATAACTGAGACAAGACTGCACTGCCAAGGTTTAAAGTATAAAACCAGTGTAGTGTAACAGCAGAAATGGGCAGCCATATCAGTTAATATGCCAATAAAATAATGTTACTGTATTCATGATTAGGATTTCAAGTGTCATCCTGCATACCAAGTCAATCTCACTTTTACCCCCTGTGACTAGCACAACATTGTACCGGACTAATGAGTAATATTGCTTCAACCCAACTGAATTGTGAAACAATGCCTTCTCTTTGTTAGTCCCGTTAAAACAGACCTAGACTTGATGCGTGTACAAACAGGCATCTACCAGTGGGAACATATCCCGCAGAGAAAAAAACTCTTCTGGGACAGGCTCTCCAACCCCATCATTACCCCCCCCCCCCTCCTTCCCTAGCCACCCATGTTGATTAATCTAAATTGCTCATTACTTTGTGAAGAGTATGCCAAATGACTGTGTTTGTGAGACTATGAATGAAATACCTATACTAAACTCTAAATCAGGAGTCTTCAACGTTTTTCAGGCCAAGGACCCCCAAACTGGTTTAGCGTGGTGCAGGGACCCCCTACTTTATATATTGTACAGAAGAGGCTTGAAGAGGTCCGTGCGACAGGGGGGGAGGGCGTGCTTAAAATGTATTTTAGTTCACCCCTCTCCTTTCCTCCACTCTCGTCTCTGACTGTAAGTGTGTGTCGCCACCCTTCGCGAAGTACAGCGGAGGAGGGAATGTGAATGCTCAAAGCAACAAAAACCTTTATTTTATAAAAAAATGTATATATATTTATTTTTTTATTGCTTTATCTACAAACAATTTTGCGACCCCCCTGCAGTACCTCCGCTGTTGAAGACCTATGCTCTAAATACAATAGACAGAGTAAAGTGAGGAAGCATGCTCCTTAAAGCTGTAAAGCTTGTAGTAGCTTCAAAGTTTTGACTAAGACCGCGTTGCGTTGTTGTTGATTACCTTTTTGAACGGGTCCTATACTGTAATAGATGTGACATAACTGAGATAAATGCCCTATAGTACGTGCATGTCATTATGTTTGTGTAGGGAGACTAGCGCCACAGCAGCTGTGTACACTCTCTAACCCATACTCCTGTTACACAGACGTATTAATCAGACTGCCATGTCAGGAGTCTTTCAGGTAAATAGCTGAGTGAATGAAGGTAGGTTTTTGTCAATGTGAGATAGAATTACCCTGGATAACTGGTGCCCAAAACAAAATTAGATAAAGAGTACGTGAGATATCTGAATGTAAAACATATGCTTATGACTTATTTTGGTGAGAATAGTTGATGAATGTGATTTGCGATAACGTCCACATACATGACTCAAAAGATAATAGGTTGCGCCACCTTCTGTTCTTAGTGAGGCCACACACAAACACACAAGCAGTAATGCACGTTAGGAGATAGTAGGAAAGTGTGGTCACAGTGGGGAAAGCAAATAAAAACAAACCGAGTGGAAGAGTAGAAATACCACGCCACAGTCCACGAGGCGGATCACGTCGCTTTGCCTCTGTGCTCTTCTTGCAGAGAGAGCTGCTCAGTGCACAGCCCCACCCAGGCCTCCAGTCACACACATTCCTTGATAGAGCCGTCAGGCCAGCTGGAAGGTAGCCCAGCCTCTCCCCACAGTGACTAACTCCAAAGAAATGTCCTCTTTCTCTCTGACTCCGGCCTCATTCTATGCCGCCCACCCTACACTCAACGTGAGTGCCCACCCCCCAAAACTCTAGGTTCTGCTCAAATAAACAAGAACACCACATTCACTCAGATATGCACATTTAAAGGCACCCTAAAAATACACTCTCTCAAACGAACGCTGAGAGGCAACACTGGATCGGCTGTACGAATCCCATTTTCACCATTCATGTCACCAACGTCATCATCATCATTTTAGTTAGCGCCAATCTGTGCACCAAGAAGATGCAGCAAACATCACTCTTCACCTCACTGTTATCTATTTAGGCTACACCCCATCCAAGGCCTTGAGGCTTCTTCTATGCCTTGAGCGCATATACCTGCACTTTTTGGCTGTCATAGTTTGTGCTTAAGTAGGCACACTGGAAACTGATCAAAGTCAATCCATCAGGTTGATTGCCAAATCCAATTAATTTGTTGAAAAACAAACAGGAGCAGTGTGACAATGATTAAAGCTCAATCCTAAGTGAATCAGGCACATTGGTGCTGGTGAGTGATAAGATTTGATTATGAACAAATAAAAAGGCCTCAGTGCAGACAGGGAAAGAGAGAGACGAGCGGTGACTACATCAGTTGTGTTGTTTCTCTCTCTCTCCATTGTAGATTGATGCAGCAAGTACAACAAATACAAACAGAGACACAGCAGGCCCTAGGTTAGGTTCACTCTTCCCTCAAAAAACGCAGATAGGACATGCATGTGTGACACATATAAAAGGAATGTGCGTCAAAATAAATGGTTATTTTCTTTACTCCATAGTCTACAAAGCCCTAAACCAAACCACAAGTCCTGCATAAGACCAAAGCATGCCCACTGACGCCAACGTGGCCTGCTGCTGATTAAACTATTGTGACTTTGGCAGGAGTTGTGCACAAACTGGAAAAACTGAAGAAAGCTCTTAAAATCCTCTTTTCTTGCTTTTACGAGATCACAAAGTGGACCAGGGGTTCTTGATTTTCATGTAAATTATATTCTAAGCCTCATGTTCACAAAAGGACAGCAAAGGAAAATATTATAGACTACATCAGGCGGTAAGTAGCGGATAAATCATGGCTATCACACCCTTCCACATCCAAGGAGGGAGGATCTCACTTTGTTTCGCTCTCCCAGGGTTTCTTCTTTCCTTATGCGCTAAGGTTTTCAAGGGAGTTTTTAGGCAGTTTTGGGGCTTGTACATCCCACAGAGACATTTTATGTAATATTGGGCGATACAAAGAAGACAACAGTAACAAGTTTGTAACAATTAAACTATAGCTGCTAAGTTCTGATGTGAACCTGGGCTGGCACCTGCAGGCAACTATCAAAGTAAACACAAATAGGATGATGACAAGCAGAGCTGCAGAATAACTGAGTTTAGGATGCAAAGTGGCATAACTAGTTACACAAGAGAGAGAAAGAGGAGTGATGTTTTCACAGTTCTGCCACATAAATAAGATATCACATGTTTACAGACATCCACTGCAACCTTACATAGGCCAAGCCATATAACTGCCCAACTTCCACCCATTTTAGTTTGTCTTCCACAGCTGCTGTTTGAACAAGAACAAATGCAAGTCCATTAATGGAGCAGGAGACAAGAAGGTTAAGAGGAGGGCTAGATGGCAACTGTAGCAGCAGAATGTATATATAGACATACGACTTTCTTAGCTGTATAGCTAAGCATAAGCACAGTGTTAGGATATGTATTCATACTTAGCATTTCAACCACACTCGAGCAGTGCAGAATTGTTTAGAGCAAGAGAGTGTTGTATTGTGACGACTGTAGTTCTTTACTATCTTGTGGCCGATAAAGAAAACCTAAACAAAGCTGAATGTATTTCTAAATTTACATTCCAAGTCATGTTGCCCTGACATTTTGGCTGCCTCATTCCAAATAGAGTTTTTGTAACAGATGCTGTGTGTCATTCTTTGCAGGCAAGGCAACATAACAGTGTTTGTGGGGGTTGGGGTGAAAGTCAGACAATTTAGGGAGGGCAGGTAGACTGTGCAGTAAGGCAACAGTCATGTAAGATGGATTGTTTTTGGATGGATTCGTATAGCAGATGTCTGGCAGAGCAGTGGCTAAAGTGGCTTATCAGAAAAATGATCCACACCCTCTCTAAATCCCTTGATTGTAGAATCTCCACCAAGCAGTTAAAATAAACAAGTCTGAATTGCATGCATGAGCATGGGTGTGACTTACAGAGGTATAATGTGTGACTTGTGCTGTCTCATCATACTTCTCAAATCACTATTTCCCAACAACAAGGCAAACAATGCTAATGATAGGTGCACTACAGAGCAAACTGAGGACGTGCTGAACAATTCTGAACCAGCATTGGATGGATGAGAAGGGAGTGGCTGCTGGTGGCTTGCCTAGAAAGTCTTTCTAAAGTCGCACACTACAGTTAGCTGTTTATTTGCAGCTGGGTCAAACTTCCCTTACTGGAACAGTTGTGAATCTACACATTTGCTATTGTATCTAATTAAATGCCAAGTGTGAAAAAAATAAGCTATAGTTTGATTGCAATCACCCTCCCTTCTTTTCGATCTACTTCCCCTATTTTTTGCCTCTCCTAGATGTGCCTCCTTCCAACCACCCACTCAACAAACCCATGAGGAAATGTCAGAGGAAGCGTGTTAGAGACCAGTTTCTTTCCGTTTCACACTGGCACGGTTGAGTAACACAACTCCTCTCGCCTGTACTGCCAGTCAACAGGGCAAGAATATAACAGTGCTTCTGTGAACAATATCTTAACATGATCGAGCTAAGACCCGAAACAGTCATGAGTCATGTCCTCTTCTTAGGGCTAATCAAGATGCTGTTTGTCACAGGGATGGCAAGTGCAACCAATTCCCCGTATGGCACTGTGCATTGCCAATGTCGGCAACGATAACAGAGCAATAAAGCATCTTCAAAAATGTTTGGAATTTCCAAATGTCTTACACAACACCAGGTGAGAACATAATGCAGCGTCTGTACTGCTGCATTGGTGGACATGGCAAGTATTTAGACAAACAGTATCCGCCCCAGGCCAAGATGAGGCCCTATTAACCGACAAGCATTTGAGCTGCAGGCAGTCAGGAATCAGTTATGAGTTTCCGCGCCTGATATATTTGTATCATTTTCTTTGTCTAAGTCCATCCCTTGCAGCAAAACTCTACATTTGGAGTATACCAAGTAAAATGCTAAATTACATACTAAATGTTAAATGCTAAATTACAATTCAGAGCTTAAATGACACAAAGAGCTTTTAGACCTGTGTCACCATGTGTCTCTTCAAGCAGGCTGTGTCACAATCAATCACCTTGACAAGAGCAATTTCAGAAATTCTCGACATTAACAACTGTGAACCGCTCAACATAAGTTAAGTGCGCATTGTAGAAAAGATTGTGTAGAGCGGACGGAAAAGCAGCTTTCACAAACAGTGACATGAGTTTTGGGTGTGGCAGGAGGGAGAAATGGAGGACAGGCAACTCCACACCAAGAAATTTGACTTTCAAGCGAGATTCAACAAAGGATTACGTCTGGTCTGCTTTTTCCTCAACGTTTTTTCAACTTGAACAAATACATCATATCAAACCCAGACCGCACTATTTGTGATGATTCTAGTTTGAACAACATCTGGAAAGATGACGTTTGTACTTTAAGTATGTACGCAAGTTAGGCAGACGGATATATATCTCAACTTTTTTGGGCAGATAAAGTGCGTGTCTCTCTTTCTCCAAAAGTGTGAAGTCTAAGCTCCCCCCTCTGTGCCTCAAACCTGGTTTCAATTAGCTTGTCTTTCCAAACCACTACATTCCATTACTCCCCTCCTCGCCCACCACCCCGCCCATCCCCCCTCACTTACTCACTCCCTGACTCTCTTTCCCCGTCTTCCTCTCTCACTCTCCTCTCTCCCCCCCCCTTTCCTCCCCTGAACACCCTGGCCGGGTGCCCAGGTTAAGAGACCCAAGGTAAAAGAAAGACAGAGAAATCTCTCTCTCCAAGATTTTTTAAAAGTAAGTCATAAGAAATAAACATGCCTCAGTACAAAGCAGCAGTTATAGATGCCACATTTCTCTTACGTAACACAAGCTGGAAAGGAGGTAAGCTGATCATATAGAGAACCTTCTCACATGTCTGCTGCATTCCACAAAAGCATATAAAAGGCCCATATATGAATATTTTTGTATATTTGCATTGTTCCATATGACTGATAAACACACAGCTCTCTACCACACATTGCATAACCTTTTTTTCTAGGCAGAGAAAAAGTTATGATCAGAACTTTTAATTTATCTGGATTCACCATGAAGGACCTTGAATGTGTTAAGAAGGAGCCACTGCGACAACCGTCTGCAGCATGTACAGGGTTTTTTTCTTTCCTTTTTTTTTTGGCTATAAAGGGTGCGCCTCTGTGAGGAGACAGCAAAGCAAGAAGGGAGGGAGGAGGAAAAAAAGGCGGGGGTGGAGGGAGGTGAAAGAGAGGAATCCACACCCAAGCTTGTTGCTGCAGGCTTAGAGAATAGGGAATTACCTTTACTTTTTAAACGGCACAGCCTCAGCAAAGGGCGTTGGACAGATAAGAGAAGCTCATGAACGATAACATCAGCGCAAACAACACAACTCTTATATCTTTACGCTGCTTCTTCCATTGAAATTCCTTAAGAGTGTGGAATATTCCAGTGTTGTAAAACACTTTACTATCCCACATAGAGATTATGTGTAATCAAAAGACATCCACATTGCACAGTAGTAAAATAACTAAATAAGCAGAGCAGAGCGATTCCCTATATTATTTCTGTAACAGTTGGTTCAGCACCCATATGCACCTCAGATAACAATCTTTGAGTGCAGTTAAAAGAAAAGTGAAGTGCGCAACTCCAGTCAAGCCATCTGAATTCATATGGTGGCTGTGGGTACACACCCACTTCTCGTGTCTTTTGCAGTTTTAAATCAGTATTAAAAACTTGTGAGGATTTTCACACAACATCACTGCCAGTTTGCAGCTTCACAGAAAAACACAAGTAATAATTTACTTTATCTCTTCACAAAACTTCCTTATAGCAAAACCTCCCTTTAGGCAAGATAATAGTACACCACAGAAGATAAACACAAATAATAAAATAGGACAAAGTCACTGTGACCTTGCCACTGATCACACAGACTCACAATAAGTGCCTGTTGGAATATTACAGGAATGTTGCAACTTAGAGTTTTAAACTTCGGCCTTGTTATTGTAAGTGATTTGCTATTTCTCAGAAAAATTTAATTTGAAACAAAGCACAGCTGGCAACAAAGTTCACAAACACAGTAACAAATCTTCAATCTGAGAGGAAAAAAAAGTGCATATTTACCTGTGCGCAGTCTTTGCGCCCAAGAAGCCTCACACCAACTTGAGCATCCTTGAAAACGTGTCCTGTCTCCTTCTCCCCAGCCCAAGAAAGCACTTTTTCCAGTCACAACTTTACAGTCTGTTAAGATTCTGTCACTCTTTTCCTATTTCTCGAACAACCAAGTTTCCAGGGCGTTTTCTCTCCCGTCTCTCCTCCCTCCTCTGCTCTGAGTTGATTTAAACTTTTTTTCTGTGTAGCTGCTCCTCTGGGCTGAGCAAAGTGATCAGAGTGAGCTGGGTAGGGCTGCTGGTTTGGAGAAGGAGGGGAATGCATGGGAGGGGACCGGTGCGAGGGAGTGGTTCTCAGCAGCCAGGGGACCACCCACTGCTCAGCATAGAGGGCTCCGATGACATGTAACATAAAAAGTAACTTCTGCTTTAAAAAAGAAATAAACGAGTTGTGACATTCGTCACTTTTACCAGCAGTCAGCGCTTTTGAAACTGTTTTTATCAAAAGCATTATAATATCAAAGTAAGCAACTAGCAGTGACAAAGCCATATAATATATTTTACAAGCAACAAATAGCTTTGCATATGTTGTGCTTTATGTTTTCTGTCAGTAATCATAAAAAAAATGGAGGACACCTTTTGATTGCTTTAAGCTAATTCGAGGCATGTGACGCACATCACTATAATTGACACCCAGCAGGCTTTAACTGCGTTGCATAAATACTTACGCAATGATCAGAGCAGCAGTCCAAACCCACTGTATCTTTTTTCTTAACTTCTTGTCATTCGATAATCTATTTAAACAAAATGAAATTTCTAACACAGTTTCAAATTAGTTTTCCTCAGTTTTTGTTTCACATTTTGGAGTAAGAATGAAGGACACAGAGTAGAACACCACACTATGGGAAGGCTATTATATCATAGACAATGACATAAACATGTTATTACAGCATTTAAACTACTGAAAACAAACTGACACAAAGTTATCATTATCAAAAATGACTAAGGAGTAAGTCCTTTACTTACATACAAAAGGCAAAGTGTGTATTTACAAGACAGGATTTTCTAAGATTTTTTTGTTTTAACAATGCCCACCCAGAACAAAGTCTTACTGAAATGCATGTTTTATGTTAAATAACTTTATTCCTGTTTCGGATTTTAAAACATATCAACATTTTGGAAGCAGGAAATTGCAATGGTAATAGTAATCTGAGTTGTTGTAAGTATGAAGACTACACTCTCTCCCCTGCATAATTTTGTAATAGCTAGTATCACATGAAAGATTTATTTAGAGTGAAACATCATAGTCATAGGTACTGTTCCTCTTACAGCCTACTGTTGTTTCGATTATTTTAGGAATACATTAAAGCCACGAGGTAATGAATGATGTTTCAGTTTTCCTCTCTCACATAGGCTACTATTGCCAGCATTGTTGGGCTACAGTAATATAATACTTTGACCAGTAACAAAGTACTATAACGCGTTAACAATAGGATTTGGCCTATATCATTACATGTACAGTAAAGCGTTAAAACTAGGGCTGTCAAGCGATTAAAATAAATTAATCTAATTAATTACAAGCTTTGTGAGTAATTAATCTAAATTAATCGCATTTATCAATATTTTTTGTGAGAAGCAATTCAAAATATTCAAATGGATTTTGGAAGATGAGTGAATCAATGAGTAGCATTATAAACTGGTCAGCATGTCTTTTATTTCAATACTATTGCTCCAATATCTTGTATGCCACAATTATCTTAGACAACACAGACCAACAGTTTGACATAAAGTGCAATTTCAAATCGGGCCTAACATCTTTCATTGCACAATAATCAATAGTCTATGTTGTGGCGGTTTAAAAGTTGTGTCATGATCGAGAGATGACGAGACGGGTCGCTCACTTTAGCATCAGCTGCGGTGCTAGCTAGCTACGAGCTAGCTCCGAGCTAGCTGCTAAGTGCTTTGCGTTGAGGTGATATTTCAGCTTGAAGTTCTCCGATGGTTCGAACATTCTTTCGAATGTGCAGGAGCATCAACAGTTACATCTGGAGTTTATTAATGTAAACTTTCCATTCACTGGGCCAAGTAACGTTTTCTCATCCCTTCATCATGTAGGCTGCTGTGGCCGCGCCGCGTCGGTGACGTAAAGGGTCAAGGGGCATCTAAAAGCGTGATTAATCTGCGTTATTTTTTCTGTGATTAATTAATCTAAATGAACGCGCTAATTCGACAGCCCTAGTTAAAACCCGAAATTAAATGATTATTGTTAGTAGTTTTGACATTCGTCTACGTTTTCTAAATGGGTAGGCTGCACTCCTATTACTTTCAGTTTAGAGAAGGAAAGAAAAGGACAAGACCATAATAGTTCAATGCAATCTATGTATATGGAAGCAAGGGAACTCCATACAGCGAGAAATAGCACAAGTAACCTGAAGAAACACCTAGAGAGAGTTCACGGTACCACTAAACTAACTACGACGTTGCTACTAGTGAGCTGAGGAAGAGTGTGCGAGCAAACTGAAGCAACAGTAGTTGGATTTCTCTGGATCTGCTGTACAGATGTTTTAATCCAGGGACGCTTGAAGCTTGTGGCGGAGTATGTTGTTGAATATAAACAGCCAACAGTAGCAATAGTTTTTAGAAAGCTAGTTAGCAAAATACCTGTGAAAACCAATCACTAGGTAAACTAACGTTGTCATAGAGACAAGGTTATGCCAAGGCTATAGTAACACAATGTTATCAATTAGTTTAGGTAACTGTTTCAACCATTTATCCATTACTTTGAGCTTTTCAACCATCCATGCATTAGTTTAAAGGAGCGATTTTACCAGTGTACATACCAGTATATATATATATATATTATATTATATATATATACATATATGTTATATATATACAGGCTATGTGCATTACTGTAACATATTACAATAGCTGGTGCTTAGGTGTTACAGCGGACTCAATATGTTGATATATTCTTTAATCAAACTGTACTTTTTTTTAAGTTTAGTTACTTTCTTATCTTTTCACATTCCCCACATACTCCTTTGCAACTGGTACAAGTCTGGTTGGGAATCAGTGATATAGGATATGTGTGCATCCAGTTTTGCCAATGGGATGTCATATGTGTGTGCGTGTTTACATCGCTCACTAATCTTCAGTGTCCTTGATACACCCCCTACCTCCTTTTACAGATGTCACACTTGTGCTCGGTGAGGTGAAACAGCAAACAAGCAAAGAGCAAAGCAAACACAGAGGAAGTTACTGCGTGGCTTTGCAAGGATCGAACAAGGTGTGGCAGAAAGACAGACACTCATACATGTGCGCACACACATACATTAATATTACCACATTACACCACCATGAGCCAGACAGCTCTGATTTTGTTTTCTCTCAAGAAGAGGGTGCAGTTCTCCAACAAAAATAAGAAGCCCTACTGTGCGTACATGTGTGTGTGTGTGTGTGTGTGTGTGTGTCTTTTATTGTGTGCATGCTGAGATAAAAGTTAAGGAGTAATCCCAACTATGTGCAAGATAAGCAGCGACCCTAAAGAACTCTGTATGAAGTATGGTATCGCTTTACTCTTTGGAATGCAGCAGTGTTTTGACAACACAATGCTAAAGGAAAATGTTCCTAACTTAAAAAACAAAAAACATTACTGTATGGATCAGGCAGTTCTGAAAACATATTCTGCAAATGAGTAGGTGAAAAACATGCATTTCATCACGGTAATTGACTGTAGAGAACATTTACTGTATATTGTCCAAATGTTGTCTTTTTTAATCAATGAAAAGTATCATCAGGCTCTTCACACAAAGTGTCTTGCTTCTGTTCCTGTTTGCTCAGCTCTACGCATGTTTGACTTTTTGCCACTGAGGTGTGGCTGCTGCTGCCTTTGAAGAACTGTTTCAGCTTAGAGCAATTGGTGCTTACAGACAGACAACTCCTATATTGTGTGCACATGTAAACAGCAAGAGGCCTGTCCGAACTGTGTGCTGCTTAACAGCTTTTTTTTTTTTTAACAACCCCACAGTAAACACTGGCCCTGCTGTGTATTCTTTACCACTCAGAATAACAATGTTTATGCACTTTCACTGTTTCATATCGTGATGAGGTGACTAAAGATAAACGCCTTTATTACTTATTGATTCACCTGTATTCAATCTTAAATCAATCCACAGTAGGAGCTGAAGGGGAAGATAAGCAGATAACGATAAGTAAGAGAGTTGGAGAATGAGCTTTGAGACAATTAAAATGTAGATTGTGCAATAGGGATCAAACTAAACAAACAAAAGGGTGATATCCTGAATAATTAGCACATGCAGTGCATGTTTTTACAAACTAAATCATCTCTGACTGTCACCAGTCGGTGGCAGGTCACTCTAGTTGAATACAAGGATATGTGGAAATGGGTGTTTCCTGGCCCTAGGTGTGTCAGCCAGTGTGAACCAGCGCAAATATCTTGGCTCAGACGCTCGATGACTCATGGCCTATGACTACAATGAAAACAGGGCAGCTTAGACTGTAGAGGAGAGAAAAAAATCAGAGGAAGTCACACTGGCCTGAGAAAAACTGTAACTTACGATACGAATACGAGCAAACAAAAATGACACCTGACCTGGATATTAAATTAATATAAAGTTAATTCTATTTTATCAGAGTTCTTTTTGCCGACGCTGATTATTGACGGAAAAAAATCAGATGTGTAGGAGTTGCACATTTGATTGTGACATAGACACAAGGGACTATCTGAACATGTTTCAATTGAGTTTTTGATTCTAAGGAATTTACAATAGTTGTGAAAATAGCTGATAAAGGTTAGAATGCTTTAGAAAAAAATAAAACCCTTGTATTATACTTGCAAAATGTCACAATTATCAACTGAAATTCTTTCCTAAATTCAGACAACGCACGCAGTGTACTTGGCACATGGCCTGTTCGTATGAGTCATGAAGATAATGTGTGAGAACTTGGGATACAATAGAAGGGTTTTATTCCAAAACACATTTGAGAATATAACCCTTCATTGCTCTTTTTCTCTTTTCAGATTGTTTTCTTTCTATGTTTACTACAGGTGACTACAACAACATGTATTTGGTAAGTACTGTAAAGTGTATTGCATTGCATTGGTTTTATTTTCAAAAAGTAAGCGTCTGAGGGATTTATTTATCATCTCTATTATGAATGAGCAATGTAAAGACTGAGTATAACTTTCATTAAATTTCATGATTTGTAAAAATCATATATTCTTGTTTAAGGTGCAAAAGGCTCATCATTTATCACCCCAAAATCTCTGAGAAAAAATAAGCATAAGCATAAGCATACCCCTATAAGGATTTACAATAGCAGATCACATATTCAAAGTGTTTGCTTCCATTTAAAATGATCAATTATCGTTTGTTGCCTTTATGGTGTCTTGAAACCATGCTATTTGCAGATAGAAGAGTTCTTTGTATACCAACTTCATTAGATGTTTTACACAATGCAACATTGTCAGTATTGTGACTGCTGAAGACACAGATAAACACTGTCAAAGAGGCCTTGTCAGTTTCGGAAAATGTCAACACAAACGTACTACAGAATCATCTTGTGTTCTTCATAAAGGAATGCTATTGCTGAAAGATGAGTCAAAAAGGCATAAATTAAACAGCGTAACCTATCATATCTTCCTGCTGCTGATTACTCTTGGTCTTTCTACTTTATTTCAATAGCACTTGACTTCATGGCCTTTTTTTAAACAGGTATACTCATTGAAATTAGGATCTCTTTTTCACATGTACAAGCACACAAAAAAAAGGACATGCCAGATCCTCCCGTGTAAATATAGCGAGAAATGCAAGTCATGCATGATCACCTGCGGCATCTGCTCTTTCGGCTCAGAGTCTTTAACTCAGTATGTGCAACAAGACAAACAATTCCTGTGTTAGTGTTATATTGTATTCTTTGCATGTGCATGTGACTAATAAATATAAACACACTGGGTAACACACATTAGTTGAATGTTTGAAATAATGCCACATTGTTGAGATAAAAATGTTGATCCAATCAAAAAATTGACACCAGAGATTGTTAATTCTTTTTCATATTTACATACGGTTATAAATCCAAGTTTAATGTAATGCAATGTTGTGGGATACCATGTTATCTCATGCAATTAGATAACATGGGGTTAAAGAAAAAGAAAAGAAAAGGCATACAATTACTGTTTAACCTGAATTGCAACTTTTTTACAGAATGTTTTCAGTAAGATATAGTCTAAGTAATATTTTTAACAAGGTTTAATGCAAATAAACACAGCTTAATTTACCTGATTCATTAACACCTGACATACCACACTGTACAAATATCTTTGCATTACTATCTAGAGAAGGTCAATATTTTCTTCATAACCAGTGGTGGAATGTAATAATTTAATTCAGTAGCATTTAGTTAACACTACTGAATAACATATGATTAGACTATCATATAAAGTACTTATTATTTGCTCCATCTCAAACTGTTACAACACTAAAATTATGTGTACACGTTAATGCCTCAGTAACACGCCTAATAACACCATAACATCCAATAATATAATGCCAAAATGGGCTATTCTGCTGCTTACTTATTAGTTTCTTCATTCAAGTTTGCCGATAACAATTTCCAAACACATTTTGACTAAATGTATAATGTTAATCAACCTTAAAACCTTCCTTACTTTAGTTGCTCAAACTGAGACCAGTGAAGCTTTGAATATAATTAGAAAATTCCTGACTTTGAATTTGGAAGTTAAGGAATGGCCTCATCCTGTTTTCTAAAATCCAATTGAATACGACTTAATTTAATTAGCTCATACAATTGGATTTTCTTCATCTTCTTGGCAAATGAGTTAAGAACCATTGGCCTAAAGCCAAGCCAGAGAGACCATTTTCTAAAAACTATCGAATTCAAATATTATCATACATGTGATTGTGTGCTATCCTGCGCCTGGAGCCCTGTGAGTAAGCAGAGCACAAGTTGAGACTTCTCTAAACAAAGTGGACTTTAAGAAGACGAGTATAGTCCATGGAGAGATTACAACTACAAAGAAATCACAGTCAGCTAATGACAGTGTGCAGTACTCAAGATATATTATCTTGCAACACGCAGGTCACCCCGCCTGATATTTGCCATCACCATAGTAACTCATCATTGGTAATCATTTTGGAATTCCCCGCACCGCATGCTCCTCCTCACACACACACACACACACACACACACACGGACACACACACACATACACACACACACACACGCACACGGACACACGGACACAGACACACACAAACACAAACACTGATGATTCAGAAAGGCGAGCTACTCCTTTGGTACAGAGAAGAATGTAAAAGGAGAAAAAGGGGAATGAGAGACAGATTGAATTGTGGTTTCCACTGCAAGTTGTGAGTCACGAACACGAGGGAGGGACGGAGAAAAGAAAAAAAGAGACTATTCTGGGATGGCTGCTATAGCAACATAATAAGCAAGAGGGCATGGGGGCAGGTACTTGCAGGGATGTTTCCATAGCAATGCCCTGTGTGTGTATGGATAAATATCACATGCCACAGAGCCTAACGTAGTAAGGAATTTTGTATACTTTGTTTATAATTCTTTGTTTTTGAGATAAGATGACACCTCCCCTTCCCTCTATCCTGTTCTTTCAACACAGCCTGAACTGTCTTTGTATGTCTGCACACTAGACTCATTTAAATGATGGGATACCTTTCGCATGCTCAGTCTTGGCACCAGCGTCACATTGTGCAGTCAAAGTAATTAAGTCACTGAGAGCTTGCCTTTAGGTGTATTAGTCATGCCCAATTGTTTCAACATATCAGGCCACAGAAAATGAAGAAATGCTATAGAATTGACACATTCATTGCGACACAGATACCTCTGTGTGTGCATGTGATAAGCCCACTGATCAATTTCTATAAAGTGTCTGACAATCCCCCACTGTTGACTGTTTGGAATCATTGATCCAAGGGAGTGATAAGGGGTTTCACAAGAGTTTGTCCTCCCTTTGGCCCACAACTCATGTGTTGTGCTTCAACCGAAGCAGATACCTTCCTAGACTGCACATTCCAGCCATAGCTGTAAATGTTCCAACACTCCAACTCGTTCTTTAGGTAGTATGTAAACTTATAAACTGCCAACAAGTCAATACATGCAGGGTTGGGGTACCTGTTTGTGGGAAAGGCTCACCCAGGCCTAAACTGCCAATTTCTTTAACAAACATTGCACGAAGTAGCCGGTTAAACATCTTGAAACAGTGTAAGTTACTCTAAACTATGCTGATATCATTCCTTATACCTGCAAAGTACCTATTTACTACTTGGGGAAATTGCAGGTGTGATTCATTGGAAGATAATAGATAGCCTGGGGCTAGAGTTGGGCAATATGAAGATAAATATCATCAAAACGGTATAAAAATGTCTACATCCTTTCTATTGCGATATAGGCTAGGCTTATATTCATTTATTGTTTTCTCTATAATATAACTTAAACTGTTCATTTTGCACTTGAGTTCTTAAAAGGAGAAAATACTGCTACCACTACTACTTCTAACGTATCGTATTTTTTTTTTAACAGTATTTACACGGGAGTATGCAAAAGAGACTTTATCATGTGGTTATTTATTATAGAGTTACCAGAAAACATGTTATATTGTGATAAAAGATGTTGGCCCTATCGCCCAGCCCTACCCGGGGCCAATGTGAAAGTTGAAGATTCAACACACAAAGTGCTTGCAAAGCTGTTATTACTAACTTTTAAATGTAGTATTTTTTAATACACAAAGCTGAATATCATCAGAAGGTAGTGGATCAACTGGAAGGATGATGAAAGGGAATTAGTATTATTAGATTTTCATTTAATCTTATCCACGACAGTGATCAATATTTCTGTATTTAGTAGTCATGGTAGTGCGTATTATAGTTTTGCTTTAGTTTGACAACATCCCTCCCAGTGCCCCACCTCCAGATTCTGGTAATATGAGCCAGAGACAACTCTGGGGTTTCATGTCCAAAAGCGCAGGGGCCGTCTGTTTTCCCTCCGCAGTACCTCTCTCTCTCTCCCTCTCTCTTCCCTCGTGTCACGCACTTTCCTCTCCACTCTCACACTGGCAACCTCTGTTGCAGAGCAACGCAAACTCAACAAGAAATAACTCATAAATTAGCCCTTTTTCAAACAATGATGTCCCACTTCAACTTAAGGCTGTTACTTGCAGGCATTGTTATGAAGCAAAGCCAGCTTGGTTGTTTTTTCATCTTGTCTCTACCTGCTTTCTTCAACTATTTCCCCTCAGCAGACTTTCCTTTGACCTCCCTCGTTCCATTGCAGTACTAAATTACTATGCTGTGTTTTAGTGCCGCGGAGAGAGCTCACACCCCTGCACCACGGGAAGAAACTCCCCTCACTTAAGATCCGAAGGCACTTTTTCTTGCCTAATAGAAACATGCTTTTCTTAATTCCCCTGTTTTACATTTTGTCAGTGTCCTTACTTGACTTCGATTGAATTCCAGTGTAGCATTAACATGTCTATGGCTGTATCTTAGATGCAAGGGGACACTTAGGGTGAGAGAAGCCCTCAAGTGCTGAGTAAGGATGCATTTTCCTTTTGCTCAATTATAGCGTGTGCGTGTGTGTGAGTCAGTGGGGTTGCAAGCCCAACCCCAGTCTAGAGTCGAAGGAAAACTTCATAAAACTCTGAGGGTGGGACTGTGTGTGTGGTGGCTGAGTGTTGTTTCTGTTCGCCTAGAGACGCCCCTACAACCTTCTGACAATACTTACACACTCTTCTATCGGCCATTAAGCTCAGACACGATGGCAGAGCTGTAAACAACAAGAAATATCTACAAAAGGATTTTAAATAATCCGCTCATTTTACTGTCTAATCATAACCCTCTTTCTATAGTCACCAAAACGCTAAACCAGTAGAAGAACTTCTTTAGCAATAGCATCTACAATGTATTGATCTTATTTAGAGAACACTTTGTTGGATTTCAGCCTCAGACTCCCCATTGTTAGCTTTTCACCTCGCTGTTCCAAGCCCCCCACCGGCCGCCTCACTCTTTTCCAGATGTGTGTCTTGCACCACCAGATGCTCAGCACATGCATACCATGCCTAAAGCTCATACGGGGGACTGACAGCTACACAGGGACCTTGTGTGGTGAAACAATACAGCCTCTCTCTGTGTTCCTCCCTCGCCAGCACTCCTCAATGCTGCAACTGCTTTTAACTAAACCCCCCCCCCCCCCCCACCACCACCACCACCTCGTGCACGGACATAGAAAAATGTCCAGAGAGGAAGAGAGGAAGGAAAAAGAAGTAGTGAGTGTGTGGGGGGGGGGGGGGAGGAAGGTTGGCAGGGCTGGAAATGTTGCTGTTGGCATGAAACTGCGTATTGTTCTTGTGGCTGGCTTTAGTTGAGCTTTTTAACTCTGAAGTAACTAAACACAAATAAGGACCAGAATATAGTATGGACTTAATATTGCTGCCATTGCGTAACTTACCTCAAGAGGCTTAAAACTGTGTGTGTTCTCCTGACATTCATTTCATATTTGATTACATGATGAAAAGCGTTTTCAAACACCACTCCTTCAGCAATCGAAGGGTTAGCCATCAGCAGTGTTGTAACTGCTGCAACGCTATGGGTGAAGTTGAAGTTATTTGCTCAAGTTACAGCCCTCTTCCACCACGATCCACAGGATGGGTGAGTCATGTGTTCAAGGACTTGGGCGCTTGGCTGTTGTGGGAACATTTCCATTTTCTGATTTCCATGAGACCGCAGAACAATCTAAAATGGCCTCCTTGATTCAACACGAAGATGGTTGCGCCAAATTTAACTTGAATCACGCTTAGTAGGTTGGAAAAAATGACACATCTGACTCATGCAAGGATGAGATTATTTTCTTGTGCATCTCTCGTGTGTGTGTGTGTGTGTGTGTGTCAGAGAAAAACAGATCCACCCAAGATTTTAACACATTAAGTGATTGAACTAGGGTTGATTGTGCATTATACATTAATCAACATCTCAAGACCGACATTCAAACAGGATGTGAATCCTTATGAATGCAATTTTGATTCAATATATGGGCTGGTCCAGGTGTCCTATTTTACCTGCGGCTATTAGCTCAAAGAGTCCCCAAACAAAGAAATCAGTTATAGCAGAAGTGAAAGGATAAGCCAGGTGTGGGAACAGTCAAAGATACAAACCTCGATATGGTTGGGTGTGTCCGATTCAAACAAATGATTCGTCTTCACTGTCCAACATGAACTCTACCACACAGGAAAGAAAAATCATATGAAGCTTCACAAATGTTTTCCTCAATCATTAGGAAGAAAAGGAAATGAAAGAATGGAAAGTTTGCAGTGAAGTTTAGTTTTCAATTGAAGCTTTTAGTCTGACGTGAGAAGAATGGCTGAAAGTATGTATGCACAGGAAATGGCTTTAAGCAGTCAATTTCTTTTAATGGGAACAGTTTCTTTTTTAACGATACCAACTTGCAGAAGTAGGCACCCGAAAGAATAGCATTTCTGCATTTTAGTAGGGTGTGGTCAAACCACATATTTTTATATCTGCCTAGGAAATAAATAAGTTGCGTTTGCAGGATACTGTATGTATGTCCGTGAATTTATTAAATGGTAATTCTTCTGGACTCATTGTAGGATTTTCCCCTTTCAATGCTGATTTCTAACGTATGTATGTATTCTTATATGAACCTGAGTTGATTTAACTCAAGGTTTTTGGTAATATACAAAGCTAAATGTGGTCTGACAGGGAAATAAAAAGCACAAGTTTTATGTTAGAGACCTTTGGCCTTGTATAAGACATTGTTTTTAGAGGGCCTCCAAGTGGATATTCTTTTCACATTAGTTTCAGGCTTCCTCTACGTGGGGAAACACCAGAAACATCAAAACAAGAACCCATAGTTTAAAGCAGACGACATTCTTGACTTGGATTGGGAAAACCACAGAACACAGCCCAGACTTCTTTTAGATGCTCCCAATTCAACAGCATTCCAATGTGAAGTCTTTGCCTGCCCCCTGCTGGAATAAGAAAACACTGCACCATCAGCTGAACCTTTAGGTTTAACAGTTGTTCCTCTACAGACTAATGCAAGTGTTCTAAACAAAAAAAGTTTCCCAGTCAGGATGCATGACACGGAGAACTCACATCAGCAGGATGTGTGGAACAAATGTCTAGTATCTTCTATTGCGAGCCACTAGTGTTACAGTAATTCAACAAAGCTAAAAGGCTGTTTCACTGACCTCTTCTGGTTAAAAGGTTCAACTGACTCATCAACAACCACACCCAGCATTAACATTGGGTGTGGTCAGAAGTGTTAACTGTTGAATCATACAACAGGGATGTCAACTGTTAAAGAAACGTGACTGTAGCAAGGTGTACCACAAAAAAACGAAAACACGATTTGACTGCTTTTGTATTGCTCTTTCAAGTCTGTTTATTGATCATTGTGTAAACCAAACAAATGGTTTTACCCATTACCATATCATGTGTTGCTTTTCTGGGTGATACTGACTGGGAAAAGATAGAGGAAATTAAATGCATTTGTAGAAGGGTAACCACACAAAACTTGAACAAAGACTGAAGTCAGACCACAAATATCAAATCCCATAGATTGCATTGTGGAAAATGCTTTATTTCGCAGGTCAAACAAAAAACCAGTTTGGGCCACTGAGACAATTCACTCTTGTCTTCAAACACTGTCAATCTTGCAGTAAAGTAAGCACGTGGTGGCTGAAAGTCAATAGGTTTTAAGTGCTGGAACGCAGAAGCGAAGAGGACTTTCTTCCGACTGTCCCAGTGTCCTCTCACTTGAAGATCTTGCCCTGGTTGAAGGCTTTACCCACATGCTTAAAGTCTCCCTCCCAGGAAAAGTACTCCTTTACCATGGTCTTGCACTCCTCGCTGTTGGAATCCAGCTTGCGCCACTCGTATGACTCGTAATCAATTTGCCAGTCTGAAGACAACTAAAAGGGAATAAAAATACATAATTTGAATGTGAGTGCATTACCTTGGGCTCAAATGACAGCAGTGCAGACATCTTTTAACCGTTTAGTTCTTGCATATCTTGTGCCCATAGCATGAACCAGCCTATTACTCATTGACAAGAGTTGACTGGGATGAACATGGTCTCAGGTTTCTCTTCCCCCGTCAGATTAAGATTTTGTGCCATAATTGGACACCACCTTGCCCAGACAGGGGACTTCCTTTAACTCTCAGATGCGTCTCTACTAACCCACATTCGTCACTCAGAAAACATCTGTTAATGTTAAGCTGAAGTATTTTATATAGTGACTTTACACAAATTACAGTCCAAATCTAAACATGCTAGATGTTGCGTGGGATGTTATCAGGTCAGAACATCGTGGAATGCGTGTTTTCCCATTTCAAAACTTACAGGGAAGGCGAGGTCCTGGCCTCTGAGGATCCAGATGCCTGAGATGATGCTGTCGTTGTTGGTGCCAGACAAGACGACACTGGCGAACGCATTCTTTCTGAGTTTGTCCAGGCGCTGGAACATACCTGTTAACATGAAGGGGGTTGAGACATTTTAACACTCAATCGTAACAAAAAGTCATACATAATGAATTGTGCTCGACACATTGAACACTAGGCAAAGTTAATCTGGATGATACACAGCAACTTCATGAGTCACAAATCTAAAAAAAACACATGTAATTTTAGCCCCCTACGGTCAGTCTTCTTACTGTGCCCATAGCATGAACCAGCCTATTACTCATTGACAAGAGTTGACTGGGATGAACATGGTCTCAGGTTTCTCTTCCCCCGTCAGATTAAGACTTTGTGCCATAACTGGACACCGCCTTGCCCAGACAGGGGACCATATGCTTTCCCCAAAGAGGAGTTTCTTTATTGGAGTAGCCTATAAGCTCGTCTCTGTCAGACAACTTTTGAGAAGCAGCTGTATTAAAAATCGAATTATTCCCTAGACAAGCACAGGCTTGAGCAGCGACCCAACCTTGTTTAATTTATCTTTAGTTATGTATTGTGAGCATGACCTTAAAACCAAAGGTTGTGCTACAGCTGCCGAAATATGGGTCAAATCCCCCCGGAAACAGGTTTATGTCACTAAATAATCTACACACTAGGCCTCCAGTTGATGTTCAATAATTCTACAAACCTAAACTACATTACTTTAAAATAATTTACCATGAACACTTGAGTATGAATTGATTCACATTGTGTTTACAAAAACTATATGTTAGGGTTGGGTCAAAGAACAACAACAAGTATGTAGGGTTAGTCAAAGTGTTGGGTAAAGTGGCAGCTGCCTAGTCTCACCTGTGATAAGGTTGCAGCTTTTGAAGGCGAGTGTAAGCTCGTTGGAGTATTTGTACTGGCTGTACCAGATGGAGTATCCCTCCTTGTCAAAGTGCTCCCAGAAGTGGGGAATGGCTACGGTCAGGGTGTCCTCGTTGGAATACTTTCTCTTGAACTCGTCCATGACAAATGGGCTAAAAAGAAAGGGAGAAAGATTAGGTCACATAAATCTGCTTTCTGTGTATGTAGTGTAAAGACAAGGTGTGGAAATTAGGCAAATGTCATAAATGATATGGCCAGACATGCAAGTTTGGTTTAACTGTAGCAAACTTCATGTGTGACGTGTAATTTGAAAAGAAAAAAAAGGTGAAAGATGCCACTTGCTACCTTAAAATTTAAAGACTACATTACAGGAAGTACAAAGTCCAATTGGAGCAATACAAACTACTTACACAACCTAGCCCATCTTACATAGTAATGTTTTAATACCCCAAGATCAACTTTAGATCTTGAGGTTTATTCTGGTATGTGCCCATAGCATGAACCAGCCTATTACTCATTGACAAGAGTTGACTGGGATGAACATGGTCTCAGGTTTCTCTTCCCCCGTCAGATTAAGACTTTGTGCCATAACTGGACACCGCCTTGCCCAGACAGGGGGCCATATGCTTTCCCCAAAGAGGAGTATCTTTATTGGAGTAGCCTATAAGCTCGTCTCTGTCAGACAACTTTTGAGAAGGAGCAGCTATGGTATTAAAAATCTAATTATTTCCTAGACAAGCACAGGCTTGCGCAGCGACCCAACCTTGTTTAATTTATCTTTAATTATGCATTGTGAGCATGATCTTAAAACCAAAGGTTGTGACATTTCTGTAGGAAAACATGCAGACTATTGGCTCCATTGTACATGGTTGGCCACTGTCGATATACAAGTTGGTATCAGAAAAATTAAAATGCAAACGAATGCCTTAGACAAGGAAAGCATAAAGATATGTTTACCTCTTTGGCAGGTGTGCAAAGGGGTCCTTGGTTTTGGGCTCAGCGGCCAACACAGCATCACAGTCGTCGATCTCCTCTTCTGGAGCAGGCTTCTTCTCTTCCTTCTTCTTTTCTTTCTTCTCCTGGGGCTTGGCTGCCTCTTTTCCGGCCTTCTCCTTCTTGGGAGGGGCATCTTTCTTGGGCTGCATCTCAGCAAACTTCTTGGCTGGAGAATCAAAAACAAAAACATGTTTTCTGTTAAATGTTCCAAATAGCTGAACTCATAACCTGTATAGTAAATGTGTCTTATAGAGTAACATGTCAGTTCAGGTCTTAACCAGACATTAACAGACAACATTTAAAGTACATTTTAGTTATTGGATATCTTGTGCCCATAGCATGAACCAGCCTATTACTCATTGACAAGAGTTGACTGGGATGAACATGGTCTCAGGTTTCTCTTCCCCCGTCAGATTAAGACTTTGTGCCATAACTGGACACCGCCTTGCCCAGACAGGGGGCCATATGCTTTCCTCAAAGAGGGGAGTTTTCTTTCAGTCTAGTTCTTTGGAGATGAATTGTGAAATATTTGAGGAAATTTGCTCCTTTAAAAAACCCCAAAAAGGAATTATGTTCCTGAAAGTAGCGTTTCCTTTACATTGTTTCACTTGAACAAATAGCAATTTGTCAAATGACATGTAGTTATTTTTGTGCAATCCTCAAATTAAAGACAACTGCAGTGTTAACAAAAAGGCAAGCGCATGTCTAATTTCATCCTTTAAATTAGACAGTATGCTCCAACAGCCAGCTTCATACTCAATATGCACATCTTCTAATCTCATTGATGCTGACTCACCATCAAACTGGGCCATCTTTTCACACATCTTGACCTCTCCAAGGACAGCCTTGAACTGGGGCTGGTTGACACAGGTAGCAAACCAGCGAGTCACGTTGGGGTAAGGCTGACGGAAAGAAGGCTCAAGGACCTACATATGAGAGAGGCGTGTTAGGGCGTTGTGGAGAGTATTTGGACCCCAAATATTAGTAAGTGTTGCTCTATGGAGAATATAGTCTTTAACATCATATGCATGTCAAACCTGTTTGTAGAGCCAGATCATAGAGCAGGCCACAGTGATGTCAGCCAGGCTGATCCTCTCTCCCACCAGGAAGGTGCGCGTGTTCAAGTGTTGGTTCAGCACTGTAAGGGCCCTCTTCACATCCTCCTTTGCTTGCTCTGTGGCCTGGACAGACCCAGACAGAAGAATGACTATGCAGAATTACACAACATATAAACCGTATATTGACCGGTACTGCATGGTCAAGTGCCAAGTCTCAACTGATGGGTGTCACACTCTGGCCAGCTGGAAATGGCACTCACCTTCCACCGCTGCTACCAAATAATCACTTAAGTCTTTACTCGACCAGAAAATGCTGAGGTGCAAACCTGCTTGTTGAACTGCATGATTCCCAGAGTGGGGAAAACCCATGCGCTGGCTGGAGGGATGATCTCAGAGTCAGCAAAGCTCACCCACTGAAGCACCTGGGCTGCGGCCTGGGGAGTGGCACCACGCAGGGCATCATTGCTCACTGTGGTTGAGGTTGAAAGTGTTAAAAGAAATCAAAAAATAATCATTTGAAATCACACCAGTTATAGATTGTAGAATGTTTTATAATAGATATCAAATATAGAAATTAAAGTGTAGCATATAGTGGAACAGATATTTCCAACAGACCTGTCCATCAGGTATAACTTTTAATAGTTGTATTCCATTTAGGTGTGCCATGACAGATGTACTACACATGCTAGTGCACAGTAACCTGAGAATTTTATCATGGCGTGCCACAAATTCTAGACGGGCATTTCCAACTGGTCTAGAATTTGTGGCATGCCATGATTAATTTCACAATTCAAGAATCTAGGTAAACAAATAAATATTTTGTACGAGCACCTAAATAGGGTGCTGAATGTTAGACTTACAGAAATGAGCAATGGCATTACTCTCAAACAGACAGAAACCGTCATCTCCCTGGTAGGCAGGTACCTACAAAACAATGGCAGAATTCAAGTTAACACATGTAGCATGTTTCTATCCAGAACATGAGATGTTTGTTACACACGTGTTGTTGTCAAACTGGTTAAGCATTTAAACTTAAAACACATTTTATTATTTAAGGAAATTTAAATGTGCAACATTCATGGTTGCCATTGAAACAAGAGCTATAATGAAGAACTAAGGTCTTACAAGCCAAGCATAATGGCACTAACCTTGCCCAGAGGGAAGTTGTTGAGGAAGGCAGGGCTACGGTTTGTCTGCCCAAAGGTGAAGGCAGGGGAGTTGCTGGCGACTTTGACGCGAGCCCCACTGTACTGGGCTGCAATCTGGGCCTTGAAGGCCCGCCAGTTCTCTGGGTATGTGTACAGAGTCTGAAATAGAGAAGAGAAAACACTGAGATTATTTATTTAATCAAACATCCCATTTGAACACACATTTGCAGTTTTGCTAAGAGGTTAGCAAGAATGGTGTCGTGGCTTCTCGTATGGTACAAAGAAAATACCCATGTTGTCCTTGTAATGTCGTTCTTTTTATTTTTAAAAGACGCTGTGAAATATCTACAAAAAGACAATGGCGAGTAAAGCCACACATCGAGTGTCGGTGAGATTGCTTGGTCTGACTCAAATCAATGGGGCCATCTAAAATCTAGATTGACCATTTAAAATGTACACGTCAGGAATAGGAGCAATGCGGACCTGCTGGGGTATAGCATAGTTAAATAGGAATGCAGTCAACCACGGCCAAAATATACATTTTTTAAACAACTACACGTCAGCATTACGCTATATTCACGTGGCTTCCAGCTCGTTTTAAATGCTAACGGGTGCCAGCTATCATTACCGGTATGATGGCCCGATCGCTTTCGTTTGAACAGCTGTATACCGAGCCGCTATAGACAAAGTCAAATACAGGAAAAGGACATAAGGACCAACATTAAGCGAAAACACCTCCAAATACAACAGCAAGTTTTCCCAGCTTGAATGTAGCAACGGTAACGTGGCACAAACCTGGGCCAGAAGAGGTGCGTCATTCACCGTGAATGCAACGTCAGGATAGCAAAAAGCTAACCGTAGTTTGTATGAACAATGAATGAAATTCTTCGGAAATAACACCAATAACGGCTACTTAACAGGTCGAAAGTATAGTTTACGTGCAAATGTACTCAAAACTAGCACGGATGGGCCTGATTTAAGGCAGATTGCAACAGGAAAGATAAATGAAAACCCCCAAAATAGCAGTCTTTCCATTTTACTCACCCCTGCCGCCATCTTCAGGACGAGAGAAAGAAAGACCCAGCGCTCCGCTGACGTATTTACGGCCACCAGTCGTGCGCGCCCCTGAAATTTCCGCGTTCACGTGTCGCATCATTGTTCACAGAGACGGTTCTCTAATGTTACGTGTACAAGTCTCTTTGCACATTAATAAAGATCACTGCTTTGACGAGATATTAACATACAGTGACATTTAAAAGATGAAAAAGCATACAAAGATATAACAACAAATAAAATATTTTATTACAGTCCGCATACAAAAAAAAACAATAGTCAAGACAGAAATGGGGAATTCTACATGAGTAAAAATAATGTGTACTGCTTCTGCATTGTATGCCCTCTTGCTATGCATTTAGCAATCATTCTCCTGCATTTCCTTTGAATCTTACACCAGTTCTAATAAAAACAAATTGTCATAATGTCGCTATAGGGCTTTTCCTGTGTAAAAAAATATTGATTTTGACATAGAAATAGCTAGGCTACTACATAAAATGTTCCATGTGAAATGTGCTCCCTCTAGGGCGAATCAGCTCACAAGACCTGGAAATAAAGTAAAGAAGGCAAGTTCAACAATCAATCATAAAAGAGAAAATAAAAAAACATAACTCAACTCAGCTCGTACGCCGCATAAAACTGTTCCATCGCAACCAGTTACTAAATTGAATCAATACAACGTTTTCCTTATTTTCCTATAATTTGACATCTATGTAAGAAATGGTTTCAGTTAAGGCCCATCTAACAACCACTTATATGACAATGTTATTTGTAAAACTCACCCAGATAATCATCCATGAGAGATCCAATCGCAAACTGAAAAAACAAGGGAAAGAGCTTGTTTTTAACTTAATGTAAACTAACATACAGTACATCACTTCTATACACTACTGTGTAACATATGAGATATAGGGAGTTTTGCATATGGGGAGGAGAAGAGGAGGAAAAAAGAAAACACTTACAATGTCATTCTTGTCCACTCTTGTTCCCACAATCTTTAGCCGGATCTCATCATCTTGTTGGATCACAATGTCCTTGAAAAGGAGAAGAAAAACATCCTTAAATGCAAGACAGAAATTATGACATTATGCTTTATGTTCCACTCTTGCCTTCTTTTATTTCCTGAAAATACCCTCTTGAACACCAGTGTTAATAGAGTTACCTGGATTGTTACATGTATTCATTATACATACATATATATATATATATATATATATATATATATATATATATATATATATATATATATATATATATATATATATATATATATATATATATATATATATATATATTATTTAAGTCGTCAAAGACAAAGGGATGAAATTATCTGGTGATCATCAGATTTCTTCAATAAACCCTTTTGTGTAATCTTGTAATTTCTTTAATCTCCGGCTGGTACTAAGAAAAAACAATGGATATTCTTACCTCATCAACAGTCTTATAACAGGGAGGATTGGAGTTGGGGTCAAACTCCATTTCTGAGGGGATGGACTGCAAAAACAAAGTTTTTTGTAAGATAAAGATAATATAAATTAAAAAGTGTATTAAAGCCTACCAATAACCATAATTATGTTAAACTGACTCACATGGCGAGAGATGAAGCAAGACATGGGACCAATTTCTGTGAACAATCCAACCTGAAGAAAACAGAAAAAATATCATTTGAAAAGACGACACAAAAGAAAATTTCCATTATAGGTTATTCAATACTTTCAACACATCAACTACTACAAAAGCATAAACTCTTCACTGGAAGAACATTTATTTTGATGAAGATGTGCCCTATAACAGTAAAGAATGTCATTGGCCAATAAATAACACAGGCATGTCTTGTACAATCATCTTTGTCACGTTATCTTTATCATTAATTATTTATATCACAAAGCATCTCGTTTTACTTTTTAATGACATAGTTTTAGTTGGAAAACATATGTAAACATGAGTTTTAGCCATTAAAATAACCAGTTACAATACTGTGCAGATGTTTTATAGGTAAATGTACACACTTTGGATATTACAAATTGTTATTGAGCAGTGCAGTGTCAAGATGAGGTATTCTATTAGAAACATGTCATGTGTTATGTCAGATTTGACTCACCTTGTTAACCTGAGTGACCACAGCGTCAACCACCTCCCCTTTAAATGGGCGGAACACAATGGCCTTGTACTTGACTGGGTAGAGGACAAATCCTCTCCCTGGCTGGATTACACCTGCCCCGATGTTGTCAATGGTAGTGACTGCGATGACAAAGCCATACCTGAAGGAAAGACAAACATAAATAAATGACATGTACATGTGCATGCAGGAATAACAATGCAAAGTTAAGGACTTTGTTATGCATGTTTATACTGTCATGATGACCTAAAGGGCATAACAAATACTGGACCTGACATGTTGCCTTCAGCTGTGTTTTTCTAAATTGCTAAGTCAAAACTCAGTTTTAAGCAGTTTTCTATAGGCCATACATCAAAATGACTTCAACTTAAATATTCAAAATCATTACATATATTATGGTACAAATAGATCAGACCATCCTTAGGCAAATCATACCAGAATATTGTTATTACTTGATAGTCTATCCCCAATGCAGGAGATGGAAATGCACATTTGTTTATATCTGCCTCTTCCTCTGAAAGTGTGAACCAACATGCATTAGCTCGAAGTTCAATGCACTTTAGTAACATCTGTTTCAACCTAATATATGCAACATGTCCCTGAAATGACAATTGTCCAGTCAAATTACAGCCACTGTGCCATTTGGCTAAGAAACTCAGAAAAGAAAATCTACTTATTTGTATGTAATGGTTTGCATATGATTGAGTCTTGCAGTCACTCACTTGCCAGTGCAGGTACCCTCCACTTCTGTGAAAAGCTTCTGCTTCACGGTGTTGAGGAGGTTAGGGCCAAAATACCGCGGGTGTAGTAATATTTCATGCTCCAAAGAAATCTGAGAACACATAACGACAACGCTTCCGTTGGTACTGTGGGTTACACAATGTAATAGACGTTTTATTGTTTTAAGTTATTATGAACGTGATCTTGCGGGGGCTGCCTCGGTGCATCTAGTTAATAAGAGACAATAGGAAAAACTGGTGGTATTTTTGCATGCCTATAAAATAACAATGCTAAACAATGCGGTGATGATTTAAGAAGTTTTGTTAAACTAATTTAGCTATGCTAACCGATCAAGCTAGGCACACAATTATAAACCAAACACTATTTCTGGCTATTAGCCGTCACATACACGGAAAGTAATACATGTACTTACATGGTAAAACATGTTTGCTTTAATGTTCAAGTCGTAGTCGATTATTGTTCTTGTGTTGATGAATTATCCAAACCGATGAATGAAAATCTGTCGCTCATTCGCGACTAAAGTCATTTCCGGGTCAAGGGGTGTATAGAGGGTTTTTATTGCCCAGGGTTTTGTCTCTTCAGGGAGCATACGAGCCATTTACATGTTACCGTCTATGGAATAATAAATCCAGAGTACTTAGTTCATATTGAGAGACCCTGCACTAACCCCTTTCATATCAAACTTGAATTAAACTATTTATCTTTGGGGCGTGTTGGCTGTAACCTGCATTAAATACAGGCATATAAACAAAGCAACCTTTCCGTAGAAACACTCTCAGTCAACTCTACACTGCCCCCTGGCGGCGAGGAGGAGTAGTGCACGAGGGCGGGCAGACAGCAGGCTCTATGATTGGATTGTTTACTGGATCCTGATATCTGACATATCAACGAAGCACAAACAACACAAACGCTGTCTTGATTATAGGTTTCTGATATAACCCACCACAACAATTGCACAGGCAACGGTTGGACAGTTGGAAAAACTTCTTTTTTTTTAAAACATTAGCAGCAGTAACGTGATACCTCACAGGTATTTGCCTGACTTTACTATTCTGAAAAGACTTGAAACAACCAGAGCTGACTGCAGGAACGCTTCTTCCGCCTGTGCTCCTCTCCTGCACTTCCCAACCAGGAAACATGGCGAGTAACCTCGTCTCGAGGTTATTGCGTCCCCCTGTGTTTACACAGCTGGTAAGTGGTCCAATACGTCTCTACTCTTTTGTAGTCCTGTTTCTGTATGACTCGTGTGACTCCTGTCCTCGGTCCAGGCGTCTCTCCGGTCGTGTTGCGTGTCTCGGGGGAAGGCGGCGTCGGGGATCAGACACTTCTCCAGCAGTGATCCGCCACCGGAGAACATCAGTCGCTATCCAATCCCTTCCAAGAAAGACCTACCTATTGATATAGTGGAGGTAATGGAGGAAGTTGAGTCAAAGGTAAAAACACTAATATACATTTAATCCTACTACACATTGTCACAAGTCTTATTTTACTACCTTCTAATGTCACATTTCCTCCTCCACAGGGAGGCTTTTTGCCCAATGTCTTCAAAACCCTCTCTCATCGACCTGCAGAGTTCAGAGCCTTCTTCGCTTACTACAATGAACTAATGAACAAAGAGACAGGTGTGTGTTTGTGTCTGTTATGTTTCTCAGTGGGGGCAGTAAGTGCAAGTGGTGGTACTCAGGGGTGGTGATAGACTGTATTGACATCCTGAGGACAGCGCTTGGTTCCCTAAGACAGGATAAACATCTAATTCAAATTCAGTAGGCTACTGCTGTGTTTTTGTTTTTTTTAGGGCTGCACTCTATTTGGCTCTTCTGGTTGTGTCATGGACAGATTATGAGACAATGGCACAAACATGTAAGAGGCAACCCAACCTGTCTACATAGGAACAACATACACAAACTTCATTGCTTTTTGCATCGTTTTGCATACACGTGCATGAACGTTTTGTTCATCAGAAGTGACTTGATGGGGGCGTCCCGGTAGCTCAACCGGTAGCACAGGCGTCCCACGGCGGCCACTGGTTTGAGTCCGACCTGTGGCGTTTGCTGTATGTCGTTCCCTCTCTCTCCCCCCTTTCACAATCTGCACTTCTCTATCATAAAGGCATGAAAAGCCCAAAAATATAACTAAAAAAAAAAAAAAAAGAAGTGACTTGATGTGCACTTGTTATAAATAAGTCACCAATGGGGTCTTAAATATATAGCAGAAAAGATGCTGAGTTGGCAATGCTCTTGGCAGGAAGAAGAGATTTTGCCGTCACAACGAGAGGGCCATGATAAAACCGTTGATTGCAATCATTGCAACAAGAGATCTGCAGAGCACATTATGTATTAGGATTTTTTTTCCTTTTAGGTTTTAAACCTCACACTTTTTTTGCTTTCATTTTCTTAAAAAATAAAGAAATAACATGGGTGCTTCGTTAGCCTATGTATAAACCGTGACTTATTGACTAATGTGAAATGTGGACCCTGAGGGTAGACCAATTAAGAATCAGTGGCTTGGAATATGAACAGCTCCCCATTATCATGTTTCAGCTTTTCAGAAGTGAATGATAAAAAAAAAACTCACTCCACTTTAGCTAACTAATGTGTGACTTCACTATCTGGCTTTATTACATGTGTTTAGCCATATTGGCCTCTGAACAACAAAACCATACGCTACAACCTCAGAGGTGTGAATCAAAACCTTTCTCACACCATCTCTACTAAACTGAACATTATAAAATTATTTTTGCACGTTTGTTTTTGGCATTGTGGCCACTTCCTGAATATCATGGAACGGTTCCAAGAGGAAACATGCTCATTTATCTGTACACACCTTTGCTGACTAAAACCAACCAGCTCTGATGATATGTACTTTATATTGTATTGTTGTTGTGTGAATGTGTGTTATTTATTTCATGATTTCATATTAATTTGATAATGTCTTCCAGGTGGATTGACCAAGGCAGATCGTGAGCTGATTGTAGTTGCTACCAGTATCCACAACAAGTGTCTTTACTGTGTGGTATCCCACAGTGCATTGCACCGCATCTACTCTAAGAAACCCACTCTTTCCGATCAGGTACAAGCTTTAATTGATTTTTACTACTTGCTTCTGCTTTGTGTATTATAATACACAATTACTATAGTTGTCACACAAGTGTAGTTAAGTTATACTCGTCATTTTAATCAATCACAGCAAAACAATGTTTTTGTGATTCAAAAAAGTTATTAAATGGCATACATTTTCTGTTTTTTCTAATCCGCTCTCCCTACTTTCACGCAGGTCGTTGTTAGCTATGAAAATGCAGAGCTGTCAGCTCGGGAGCGCACTATGGTGGACTTTGCGATGGCTGTGTGTCGCAGCGATGCCATTACAGAGCAGCATTTCCAGTCTTTGGAGGAAGTTGGCTTTGACCGCGAGGATGCGTGGGACATCGCTGCCATTGCTGCTTTCTTTGCCATGTCCAATCGGCTCGCTCACCTCACCGACATGAGACCAAACTTAGAGTTTTATAACATGGGCCGTATGCCACGGGACAAGAACAAGGACAAAGGGAAAGTGGAAAGAGAATAGCGTACAGACGACATTATCAGATGTCAAGGTGTTATATATTCTTTTAATTTAGAGGTGTGTGTGTGCGTGTGCGTGTGCGTGTGTATTGATGGGGCAGACATGGTTTTGTTGAATCTATATCATTAGTCATTGTGTGTAGCTGTAGTCATATGTCTGCTTATTTACCTTGACATTTTGAATTTTAGGTGACTGGTTGTTCACTAGACACTTGCCATTTGGTGGCGGAAACTCATTTTTTTGCTGCTAGCTGTTGATCATATTTAAATTTCACACTTGTCTTCCATGTTTGCGTCATAACATCTATGAAAAACAATCACATGAAAGTCAAAATCTCATGCCAGCTCTTTATTTCGTTGTTCCCCAGTTGAAAGGGCTCTTTGTTATGATGTGTTGCACAATGCATTGTTATTGTGACTACCAGGAAGGTTTTAAATAAATTACTAGCATTGTAGCGCAGCGATGTAACCCTGTGTTCTAAAGTTTCGAAAGGCATTCCCTTTTACCTACTAAATAAACTACTTTTCCTGATAATATGTAAGATGTGACACTTATCTTTCTGACACTGCCGCTTGGTTTTCTTTGGGAATAATTGATTTATAATAAATCATCTGTATCACAGTTCACTGCTGGAAGGAAAGTCAGTGGTGGGACAGTAAAACATGGAGAAAGCGCATAATATTGGTGAAGTACTGTGTATTACCACCAGGTGGCACCACATCCATTCATTTATTGGAATGGCTTAAATTTACACTTCTAGGCTAGAATTACAATATTGATGTGATCTTATACCCCATACAACCTGCACATATGAGACATACGCCAACACAACATTATAGAGTGGGGAAAAAAAGAAATTTATCAATGAATTCTATTATCAGGATTAGAATCATACATGATCTTAGCTGTAATGTTTGAGTTTATTCACTGGAGATGTCATAAATCACTGTTCCCGATCTAATTTCTGTGTGTTACACAACATTCTCTCACAAAGTTTAATTTTCTCGCAACCTACTTTTAATGCTGACGTCCCTGTGCTGTCTATCATCTGCAGTGATACAAGTCAAACATGACTCCAGGCGTCACCAAAGATCTACTTTGGTGTGCATGTGTGAGTGGAGCTGGAGTTGCGAACACTGGGTTGCAATAAGAGCACATATGCAAAAAATGTTTTGGTATGCATTTGAAAACTACCTGGCTCCCTTTGATATTCAGGAGATGCTCACACTTGAGAAAAGGTGTTTGACTGTGAACAGAGCTCTGGTGAATGACAGCTCAGTCCAAATAATGACATATTAACATGTTGAGTGACGATCTGAAAGTCATCCAGGTTCTGAAAGTCGTCCAAACTTGATATTTACTGCAGGGGACTTTTCAAGTATACACTCTCATTGAATTCTTCTGACTGAGCTCGAGACACATTGTTAAATCGTCTGAAAGCTAATCCATTGACGTTAGTAAAGGTCATTTCACTAAAAGTTTCCTCTCAGTGCTTCTCCTGTTCTGTCCTTATTGCCCTGATTAAGTGTCATATGTCTCCGGAAGTGCTCATGTTCTATTGCAGCTCTACAGGCACCAACCCTCCTGACCCCCATGTCTCCTATTAGTATTAAAAGGAGACAACAGGCTCCAGACGAGGCTAATTCATGGTCTGCCCTGTTGTCACTCATCTTAAATCTCTTCAGGCCAAGAACAGAATCAAAATAGAACTGTCATAGAAAAACTAATTTAGCGCCTTTTATGTGGAGCCTTTCCCCATTTCTTATTAGAGTCTGTTGGTACATTGATGGATCTATAAGATTGTATTCCTGTTGCGAACTGGAAGGAGGGTCTGGGGAGGCTCGGCGCTGCGTTTTTATTCTCCTGAGGTAGATAAAACGCAATACACTCATTTCAAATGGGGGCATGATAGAGAGTAGGGGAAAAGAGCTGTAGAGGAAGTAAGAGGATTGGTGAGGTTGTGGGTCAAGGGGAAAAAAGATCACCAGTGAAATAGACATCATTTATGAAGCTTAACTTCCATGTGAGTGGATATTACTGTAAAGTAAAGAGCAGTAGCAACAGGTTTAAGACATAATTCATCTGAGCGGCCCTCACAGCAGAGTTTGCTCCAGGAATTTACAGCAATTGTTTAGGGGATTTTTAAACTGCCATATTTCACAGCAAACTAATGCACGAGTTACCCCCCGTATCTAAATATTTAAGAACCATGAACCAGAGACATATAGGACAAAAAAAAGACCTTTCCATTTGACATGTTAAGCCAACATGGACGCCTTTCAACATGCTCAGAAATGTTTTGATTTGCACAAATAGGCGACATTTCTATGACAATTGGTTATGTGCTATGTGGTGAAATTGTTTTGTCAGCTACTGTGTCCAAGGTCAAAAATACACGTTCAATTAATTTGATTCAAAATGAAGATCAAGTGATTATTTCTGCTGATATGAGCTTTAGTAATACTTGTCAAGTTAACTCAATGCTTTGATACATGAAGTTTTTAAATTGTGAAACTGTGTCTGTGCACTGCCTCCAGACTTCCTGCAGTTAGAGTCAGCCTACTTAGCTCGAGGAGAGATGGGAAGGGGGGGGGGTTTGAAAGTAGTGCTTCTCATCTTTTATGCCTCCGGTGGGTTTTCAGAGCAAACTTAACACAACTCTGAGAGTTGTCAGACGACTCTTACATTCTGTCACACTTGCAAAGGAGAGGACCTGGAGTGGGCAGTTAAAGTGGGGGAAATTAATTCAAGGAAAAATATTGAGGGATGCTCTGCCCCAAATTGTGCTTTTTTGCTCATTATTTTGTGGTGGCCAAACTCTTCAAACTGTGGCTTATGATTGTTGCATGGTTTGCTTCTTCAACACACTAACTGTAACATCAAATTGTAATCACATGCACGACCTCCCACCACACAGTATGTTTGACTGGATGTGAGGGCACAAGGTTGGAAACTACTCATGTGGTGTAAAAAGGGATTAGGTATCAAGATGAGAAGCAACAACTTTCACAGTTTGAATTTCAGTGCAGTAGGTATTTTAATTGCAAGCAAAGAGAATATATTATAGAAATATTTTACTAGTTGAGAAAAAGCTGCTGCGTGCTAATAAAATAATGATGAAGATCAGACCGTGATTCATTTAAATGAGATCTTTTTTGAATTTAGCAGTATTCCTCCCTTTAGAGCAGGGGTGTCAAACTCATTTTAGTTCAGGGGCCACATGCAGCACAATTTGATCTGAAGTGGGCCGGACCAGTAAAATCACAGCATAATAACCTGTAAATAACAACAACTCCAAATGTTTCCCTTTGTTTTAGTGCAAAAAAGTACATTCTGAAAATGTTCAAATTTGATCTTTTTACAAAACATTATGAACAACCTGAAATTTCTTAAGAAAGGAAAAGGAGCAATTTCAACAATAGTATCAGTTTATCATTTACACATGTGCATTATAACTTACAGATCACAGTGTAACTACAAAGGCACAAAACATTTCGTCACAGGTATCTACAGTAGATAGATAGATATATCCTCAGGGACATTTGGGAACAGTATTTTACTTTATGATCAAAACAACAAGTTTTTACACTTTGCAAAGTCACCCCGCCCGGATTGGACTCTCTGGCGGGCCGGTTTTGGCCCCCGGGCCGCATTTTTGACACCCCTGCTTTAAATGAAGTGTGCATTGCATTTCTATGCTTACCTAAACTCTTGTTTGATGATGTATGTTGTTATTTTGGGTAACTCCAACTCAAACACAGATGACAGGATGTCTTGTTGTTGTACCTGTATTTCCATTATATCTACAACTGATAGAAAAATCAACAGTAAACATAAATCCAACAAACTGAAGGAATAAATGCTTCTTTCTTAAATTGTCAATATGACTCAGTGTTAAACAATTACATACCATTAGATAAACGGGCAGACATTTGAATCTCTCTTACCACAGTAGCCTCAGTACACTCAGAGAGCAGTATGGTCAGGAAATGTGTTCTGAATAAAGGAGACTACTGAGATGTTGGCGACCCACATACAGTTATTGTGTGCACATATAACACCTATTTATTTAAATCATAATTTGAGCTGAAGTTCAAGCCCACAGGATTAGTTGAAAACTGATTCTAGGAAATGACATCTGACTTTCCAAAGCATGAACAAAAGCACATTACAATTTATTAAAAATCAACAGGAAATAATCAAATGTAATGACCGCTACAAAGTGATTTTTATCAGGAATTCTATTTTAGGACGGCTTTTCCTTTGAACTGAGATGCTCTATTTACACACAAGGGATGCACTCGCACTCTGTGGCTCATTGAAGAGAATGCAGACGGGCATAAAGGCTGAATTCCAACCAAGCGAGCACACATGGGACATTAGCAAATGGACAGAAACAAGGATGAGGCCATTATCTGCTGTGTTAAGAATGTGTCCGTTTCTGTGCAAAGAATGTGTGGGCATGACTGTGTACAAGTCTGTGGTGTGAATCTGTGTGTGTGTGTGTGTGTGTGTGTGTGTGTGTGTGTGTGTGTGTGTGTGTGTGTGTGTGTGTGTGTGTGTGTGTGAAATAAGCTACTTGTCCCTATAGACTACATCAGAGATGGAACATGCAGTCAGTGACAGCTGTGACACAGAGGACAAATGGCAAAAAGGCAACACATCTTTAGAAATAGGTTAAATAATGATGTCAGATTCTAGTGTCAGGGCTTATGTTTGGAGCTGACCTTTTGTTACACCGATAGCCTTGATACACCAGAGTGAATTGTGAAATGTATTTTGAGTCTCAAGTCTCACTTTTAAGGGAACTGTGAGGCACAGTGATGCTAAAGTTAGCATGCTAACATGTTAACAATGACAATGCTAACATGCTGATGATTAGCAGGTAGGCTATAATATGTACCATGTTCACAATCTTTAACATTGTAACATTAGCTAATTTGTGTTTAGGAAAAGGAGTAAAAGAGTTTTTGTTCTTAATGTGAAGTATGAGAGAAATAGACCTGTTGATAAAGGTTGAAAGGATCCACAAAATTAAATCTGAGGATGAACAGACATTTCACTCGAAAACAAAAATGTCACCCTGATGGTGGCACCAGAAGGGGATTACTAACGTCAATAGGATTCATAGTCTAGGAAACATTCATATCTGTACAAAATGTTGTGCCAATCCTTGTTGTTGTTGCAATATATTGCACTGGATTATATTTAGTGTGAACCAAAGTGGTGGACTAACAGACCAACGTTGTTATCTCTAACTCCCTTTCCTGCTTTCATATGATATGTTGAACAAACTGGCGAGACCTGATAAAGCAGGAAAAGAAAATTACCTTTAAAACATTAGTGCTATGAAATTTCTTCTGAAAGTGTGTTTGCATATTATGCCTGGATAGGTCAAAGCTTCTAATACTCCAGGATTGTTTGATACATATAAATCAGTATCACTTATAATACAATAATATTTTCATTAACATTAATGAATACATTTATTAGTATAGTTGACGAGGCAGAATGAGGAAACATGGGTACAACAGAAAAGTACATTTGTACGTTCTAAATCTGATCGGAGTGCTGGTAGACCTGCCAAGGCTGCTGTCACGTGGTGCATCATGAAGATAAGAGTAACACTGACTCATAGAGAAATGTATGGCAGCAGCCAAGGGAACTCTACATATCAGCCAATGATAATAGGAACACGTTTCATGCTTGAGATCTGCCAACAGAAGAGGTAAACCCAGGACGAGGGCCCAAATTAACCACGAAGTTCACTCAAACTGCTGCGGCAGATACGATCTAGCTAGAGCTGAATAAACAAATACTGAGACACTACATCTCCACATGGTCCAAACTCTTTTATGACCTCTCAATCAACCAGTTTGAGAAGTTTTTCAGATTAGACTGTGCAGACTGATAATCCAAATGCACATTTGCTCAGATTACTTCATGCCTGCGGATTATGGGTCATGCATTATCTCACATTTGCTGCTGAGAGAGAGATTCATGCTTGTACTGGTTTTTTTAGTTTGTTTGTGCGTTCTTGCTTGTGTTCCATTGGGTATTTGTGCGGTAAAGTGTATTATGGCTTTCTGCATTTATGGCTGTCTGTATGCTTACAGGTGCTGTATGTTTGTTTTTCTTTCGATTTTTAGGACAATTAATTTCACAATGAAAGAGAAATTCAATTCCTGTCAATGCAGCCATCAAAAGTGTGACCTGGAACAATTGGCTTCAATATTAAATGGACGATTGTTGAATCAATGTGATGTGTTCATCATTCCCAGCTTACAGTTCAAAGGTTTCAACCTGTTTAGTTTTTTCTGTTTTCACAGTGTATAGGTCTCAGATTATGCTTGAATCTATATTGTAATACTCGTAAATATTCATTTAACTATAACTATTTCAGAAGCCTGCTTTCTCTGCGGTTGTCCTTGAAACTTGGCAAAATCAGGACTTGGCAAACTCTATTGTGCGTTCTTGCCAAAGCTGTACTCATTTGTTTGAGTGTGCCATGAAAATATTATCATTTGACTCATTTAATTGCTGCCATATCTTTTTCTAGGGGAATCTACTCGCCTCACATCTAAAACTCATGTTTTGGTTTGAGCCTGCAGACAGAGCCAAGTAAACAGTTCCTCTGGCCAACAGAGAGGAGTAAGGAATGCGCTCTGTCAGGACAACCATGAGGAGAGTGAGAGGAGATGAGACTGATGGATGACAGGACTCCCTATCCACCCATCCCTGCTGCTGCTCTCTCATTTGGCGATGCATCACATTAGCATTCAGGCTGTTCCTTTTTCCAACCCACTGAAATGAATCACAGCTTATTACAGTAATGAAAGTGTCACCACAGAATTGAAAAAAAATAATGCCTTAATGAATTACTGAAACAGAATAGCACAGCAAAGAGTCATAAATACAGAAAACAATAAGGAAAATAGAACAGATTAGAGGCAGTATTAAATAGACCAATGACATGACAACAAGTTCTCCAAAGTACGTTGTTTGTAACTGAACTGTCCTTTAGAACAGTGGCTCCCAACCGGTGTGCCGCGAGACAAATCCCGGTGTGCCGTGGGATTTTGAAACAATTAGGCCTATTGCATTTAACTGTACACAAGGTTTGTAATTTAATTTGAGTGTTTCCTCTAGGTTTACTGCTCTGGGGGGTGCTGCCTGGGCTGGATGAGGTCTGTGCCTGGCACAGATTTTTTTAAGTTCTCTCCTTACCTTTCCTCCTCACGTGTGTGTGTGTGTGTGTGTGTGTGTGTGTGTGTGTGTGTGTGTGTGTGTGTGTGTGTGTGTGTGTGTGTGTGTGGGGGTTCGGTCCGTCCTTCGCGAGTAGAGAATGTAAATACGCAAAGCAACTGAAACGTGCACAAGCGTTTAGTTTATTTAGTAAAAGAGCACCTGTTCAAAACAAAACAAAACTTGAATTTTATGGGGGGGGGGGGGAACACTGTACTTTATCTGTACTTTTTCCTACACACTTATTTCACAATATAGAAACATTAGGTTTTATATGCTTTGGCCTAAATATAAATAAAACAATCATTAAAAAAAAAGAAATCTGTCAAAGCGAACCCGTTTTAGCCATTTGTGCATGGTGGGAAATATTAGAGTGTGACACATCAAAGGCTCTCTGCTAGTGTGAAGGACAATAACTTCTTACAAGGACTAGGCTAAATAAATGTTCACAGAGTGATAACAGTGATACTACGTGTTATAGAGGGGATTTTGACGGAATATGAACACAGGTGTGCCTTGAGATTTTGGCTTGGTCTTTGGTGTGCCTTGGCCACAGAGGGTTTGGGAACCACTGCGTTTCCTGATCTGGCCCCCCTATTGGCAGGACCACATCATGTGTCATCATCAATCTGTTTTATGTTACAACGCATGGTTTGGTGAGGTAAAGGCACAAGGAAAACTTGATAAGGGTTAGGGAAAGATCATAAGTCCTTAGTTGGGTAGGAAATAGTTTAAGATTAGGAGACCTTTGTTATCATGTTTACAATAATAGCTAAATATTTAGTTAGGTTGGTTGAAAAAACAACAACCTTTTGATTCAGAAAGAAATGGGAGAAGAACAGTCTCCTGGGTAAAAGTAAGATTTTTTCTTGATTTATCCATCCACCATGACCTCCACCTTACATTGACTTTGTTGCTGTATAATAACATAATCTGACTACCTACTATGCTTAGGTCGGATAAGTCATAATTACTATGGCTTTTGGGGCACTCATTATGTTGTTATTCTTGGAAGGACTGTCTCGGACATAAATGTTTGTACCAATTTCAAGGCAATCCCTGAAAACCAGAAATGTCAACCTCATTGTTGCACTAGATCAAAAAACAGGGGATCACCAAAGCCAGTGTGCTTCATCATCTGGGGACCATGAATGCCGACAGGCCAACAAACTGACAGACTGACATTGCCGTCCATAGAGCCAAGCCACCAGCATGGCTGAAAAGTAAAGCAAGCAAATGAGTAGCAACGGGGCAGGATTAAATAAGAGCAGAAAGTGATCTAACCAATAAGCAAAGACCTGTTAGAAGTGGGGCCAGACAGATGGCTGTGCAACTCGCAGAACAAAGAAGGGAAAGATCATCTGGTGTGGCAGCAGTGTCCAGCAGGGTTGTTTCCCAACTCCAACCTCTTAGGGGATTGTGCCATTGATTAGGACTGAGATGAGAAAACGCGAAGAGGGAGCAAGATAGGAGGTGAAGGCTCTGGGGTGTGACGTCCGGTCACTCTGCGGCCCAGCTGATGTGTCTCTGTGTGTGTTGAAGGAATAGCATTTGGCTGACTTGGCTCACCCACCCCACAATCCACCTGCCACACACAGAAACACACAGCGAGAGCTTCATTTTTCTGTTAACTCATAATGCTGGGCCAGCAGTTCAGCAGGCAGAGGTCGTTGCCATATTGGATGGTAATAAAATTCAACCAATAACCTTTTCATGGATTTCATTACTTTCTTGCCCTTCCCTCACTTTGCCCCATAGCTCTATGGACATGTTTATAGTTTGGTTTTCAAAATAATTTACCTACTGTTGCATTATTATTCATCACAGATTACATTTTAATCTCTATTCCCGGGGAAAAAAAGGGAAAGTGTCTTTGTTTTGTTCCATAACTTTTTGATTCCCTGTGAAGTATACATCAGCTGCACACTGAGCTCAGTGGTCTGACCGTTTGACACTCTGTGAACATGCAATCATGGTCTCGCTCAGGCCCCCGCTATGCACAGTGTGTGTGAACGTGTTTATGTTGCGGGTGTAAAAGCATGTTTGTGTTTATGTGTGTGTGTGTGTGTGTGTGTGGCTGCTAGTGGTGGCTACAATCCTTTATGTGAGGCACAGAGTATTGCAGTATTTGCCACGTTACAACTTAGGCTCCATATCATCAAGCTTCCTATCACTGGCCTGACATAAAACAACAATAGCAACACAACAACATCAAGACTTGTTTACATGTTGTGATCTCAGAAGCTGCAGTCTGGCAGCTGAGCGGTTCTTCCTCACAGGGGGTTTGCTATGTATACCAGACCGTGTTGATTAGATTGGGGCACACGCATCTGTTCCAATGGTTTGTTTTCCACAAGACTGTTATCTAATTTTCATAATGTAAGACATAACATAAGACATGCAAAACATAAAGACCAACAAAGACCATTTTCCTTTAGGATTCCTCTATATTTTGTTGCATCATTTTACCCCTGTACCTTCACGAGTCTTCAAAGGCCTCAAGCTGGCAAAGAATGCTTTATATTTATATATAATAAATTATAGATGAACAGATTGGAGTTTTAATAGTAATCACAACAGAATAAAGATCATGTTTGGTTCATGTGGTGTGTATCTGAATGTGTGCATTGTGTTTTAGTGCCGTGTTCACGGAGCCTCCACCTTCTCGCCGCTGTTGTGCTCTGATCCCTGATGAAATTCTCCCGTGTCTCAGAGGAAAATAAGAACAAACAGATTTCTAATTAAACTGTGTACAAGGTGGTGAGTGACTGCACGCTTTGTATTCCCCAAAGTTCTTGAATATTTACAAGGTCAAAACAGATTAAGAATGTATGACTTTTCCTTTATGACAAACACTGTTATGCTCAGATTTGCCCAGATGTGTCGTCCAAAATCAATGTAGTACATGTGTTTACATCCAAAACGCAATCTGGAATTGTTTGCTTTTTATCAAAGCACACACACACACACACACACACACACACACACACACACACACACACACACACACACACACACACACACACACACACACACACACACACACACAAGCAGTTTAGCTAAAGTATGCAGAAGAAAACAGAAGAGAGGGATTAACCTTTAACACAGTATACAAAGAGGCTGCTTGACTTCCAAGCAAGATGCCTTGAGAGTTTACAGATGCCAGATAACCCCCCCCCCCCCCCTCACTCTTTATCACAAGTTTGCCATTTCTATCCTTAATTTATAATCTAGCCTTGCAGTAGGATTCTCTGTTTATCTTCAGTTGTGTAACATTCTTTATGTGTGGCCCACTGACTGGTTGCTATCTTTAAATCCAATCTCTGCCTCTCTCTGTTTTCATTCAAACAGACCATTTACACCACACACAACTAATGTTCCAAAATAATTTATTTTACACTATTCAACTGAGAATCATCACATCGCATTTGGTTTTGGTTCTTTGCTATTTGCTGTGGAAATGTTTTACCAGTTTATTCCTTTCCTCTTTGACTTCTCATCCTCAGACCATTGAAGTGTCTTCTCCAACATGATGATGTTTAATGATGCCATTGTTAAGACACAGTACGATCAGTCAAAATCACAACTGGTATAACTTTGTACCAATGTCTCATCATTTTAGTGTTTGATCAATCAATTTCTAAATAATCTACAAAATCTCTGTTTGGAAAGTTTGTTCAAAGTGCTGGATATCTCTCTGCTGCTGGACTTTCATCTGCCTCTGTCATGGACTGTTTCACTCATTTTTAATTCCCATGCCCCTTTAATAAATGATTAGAATACTGACACAGTGCAGGAGGAATAATTCAGCCCTTTAGTGTCCCTATATATAACACAGACAAACACAGACATAACACACAGGACCACTGACTACTGTGATGGTATATTTCAGACTTAACTAAAGTGTTTATTTCGTTTTTTCTATCGCAGATATTTTCCTGCCTTTTTGTTACGCGAACCCTGAGCAAGCAGAAACTAAGGTTTCATTTTGTCATTTGTTTTTTAGTAGTTTTAATTAAAATGTTGAGTTCAGAAGATGGACATATTGCATTGAGTCTGCATACTTACTAAAATAAAACTTTATATCTCTTGAAGGAATAAACGCAGTAACCATTGCACCTCAAATGTGGATTCTTTCTTGATTGGAGTTCATCCATAGAACATCAAACAGTTGGAAGTTGAGAGGCAGCCTTTGTTGGCCACACAAAAAAAGAAATCAGGGCATATTTCCTAGACCACAGAAGGAAAAACATGCCCCACATTCTTCGTCTTGCGTGCTTTTTTGGCATACTTAAACTCAGATCTTCCCTTGATTTCCTCTCACAATAAATGTTTTCTTTCCATTCTTTAGATCATAGACAATTTGTACCATTATCTAAGAAAACTAGAGCTTTACTGAAATAAAGGGAATTCTTCACATTATATTGTCTGGCACTTTGACAGTTTGACCTGTCCAAAAGGGTTGACTTTGAATTTATGACATTTTTTTGCCCTCCTATTAAAATAAGCACATCCTGTCCCATTAACATGATGTCATAATGAATGTATCACAGTTATGAACGCTGGAGATTTAGAGCCCTCTGTGACACAAACACCAGGCACTTTAATGTCTCATTAGTCTTAATAATCAGTGATGACGCTGATGGTGACATTGTGTTTGTGGCTCTTTAATTATGGCATTCTTATGCCATAATTGCAACTGTTTCAAATGACTCGCTTTAATTTTCTTTTGCATTATCCCGATTCATTTTGCACTTCAGCCATCTGGCCGATCTGTTCTCTTTCAATTTGGCAGCTCGCAATAAAGCGACATGCACTCTGATTGAACTTAAAACTTGTGGATGGAGTTTGCAGACTTGAAAGTATTAGCTGGTGTTTTTCCTCGTAAGTTAAGCAAAAGTATGCGGTTGATTTTTTAACCCTGCAGGAATCTAAGAAGAGGTTTCAGCTATTGTTTGTGTTTGGGATAATGCTATGAATGAATTTATTCAACACAGTGACGCATAAGGCATGGTCTACTTTCTGTGTCGAATCGTCCAGATGACTATCAACAAACCAACCAAGCTTTACCCTCCCTCCACATTATGTCCCCAAAGATCCATCCAAAGCCTGTTATACAGAGAATAAATATACTTTTATTATTATAGAGAGCAAAAAACTCACACTTGGTATGACAGAGAAAGAGATAAAGACACCAATAACTGTAGCTACGACAAAGAGGTGACACTAAACACGTTAACAACTTTGTTGTGTGAAGCAGTCTCACTCGGCTCCCTCTACAAAACACGGACAAGACTTACTGACACTTGGGCCTTTTTTGAATCTACAGAATATTCTCCTGTGATATGGTGGCAGAGGAGGTTGTGAAGTTTTCTTCTTGCTGTGAGCCTCTAGCCATTGTCTGTGGTGTCAGAGGTTCAAGAGTCACGTCACTCTTCATCTCTCAGTGACTACTTATGTACAGTGAAGTCCAACAAGGTACATACAACATACACTATTTGAATGTATTTTAGAAAGACACCTGTGCCGTTTGTGTTACTGGTCAACACCAGTACATACTAGTCGACACGGTGCCTTTTGATACTATATACTGGATGTTTCATTACAACATTGTTCCAAACCGTTCTTATGTTACAGATTATTTTTGGCTAAAAGTAAACAGGCAAGACAAAGTGAAAAGTGATCCTAAATAAGCATTCCTACTCTGATGAATAAAGAAAATGCATTTACACTTGTGTCACAGCAGTCAAGTTGATTTCTGATGTCAAAGTGAAAGCAAAAACAATACATTTCACAGTGAAACATCTCGTTTTAATAACTAACCTAATATCATTACAGGGATGGTACTTCATCAGAAAAAGCCTGATTTTGTTATTAAGAGTTCAGAAGGTGAGCAGTAGGTGTATGAGCTATATGTTGAGATGATTGACAAGAACTAGAGAAGAGGCAGTGAGGGTGTTGTATGAGTCATTGTACAGTAAATTAAGTTTGCAGAAACAATGATATTTACACTGTTTTCAGGCTAAAGACAATTAGCTGCCACATTATCTTCCCCTTATTGAAATCGTACTCAACGTAAAAAAGAAATTCTATACAGTGCCGTCCTCTACTTCCCAACCTGCATGCCCAACCCATGTTCTTCTTCTAGACATGAACACTTTGTCTCTGACATCAACACAGAGTGGGACAATGAACTTATGATTATATTCTTACATTTAGAAAGTGCTAATGTAATATTATGATCCATCTTTGTAATTACTGATTCATCAATTGTGAATATTTTGTTTCCTGATTGGTTAAATTGACTACATGACTCAGCAGCTTGGCAGAAATGCAAGATTCCATTTCTTGAGTTAATTTTTTTTATTATCATAAAACACTGCGTGGCCCAGTTCCTTTCAAATGAGGTACCCTGGCTGTAGGTTGGGGAACATGTACAGCACCCTTCATTGTATCCTTCCCCCCATCCACTTTCTCTCTGAATCACTTCTTGACCCTGATCTGTTGCTGTCTTCCTTCTCTCTCTACTGCTGCTGCAACCAGCTATGTGAAGTCCTTGGAAACAGCCTCTATGAAGTTGGGTGCTGCCATGAGGATGGTGAAGGTGCAAATGATGGAGAAGAGAGAGAAGGCGACCAGGCACAGCCGGTCCACCACCGCCGCTGCAAACTTCCACTCGCTGCAGATGACCTCAGCCTTGTCCTGGTCCCGGAACCGCTGGGCAATGTACGACACCTCCTCCAAGATGCGCTGGATCTCTGGTGGGGGGATGCAGACTCCCATCCCAGGTCCAACTCCCATCCCAAGGCCTCCGACACCAATACCAACTCCTCCAGATGGGTCAGCTTCATCACTGAGGGAGCCATGGGCACGCCCCCCTAGTGCTACCCCGGAGTCGCTAGAAGTCGGGCAGTGTGGGCTCTCTATGGGGTGGTAATTGCCAAAGTAGAGACTCATGGAACCGTTGGAGGTGCCTGTGGGGCAGGATGTCTGTGAGAGGGGCATATTGATGCTTGGTAAAGTGCCCATCTCTATGGAGCTGGTGCTGGAGTGGTGCTGGGAGGATTGACTTTGCTTGTAACCAGACCGTTTGCGCTCATCGCCGGGTTGTTTCATACGGAGAAACCAGGCACACCAGTGAAGCAGAACCACCCGAACCTGAAAGGCGAGAGGGAGGGTCAGTGGCGCACACACAGACATGCGATAACACACTCATACAAACATAAGAATTTGTGCTAAATGTTATCAATGGCAGTAGACATGATTATCTGTTTAGATCAGTTTCAGTAACTCACCCACTTGGGCATCTTGCCTCCCCGAGGGTCATGATGATGAAACTGCAGGACTATAACTGTCACCACCACAGACATCCCCACTATCATCATGGTGCTGGCAAAGTACTGGGCTGCCGAGTACACAAAAAACATCAACGTCAACAGACTTTAAATCCTGCCACGAGATACAGATAAGGTCATGCCCCCCTCCCTTGAACTACCCCATGGTCACATTTAATGAACATGTATTAACAGGTAAAACATTAAGCTTGAAATATTTCCAAAAATAGGTTGATTTCACACTGCAACATCAAAGGAAAGCAAGTCTGATCAATTTGTGCAAGAAGTTATATTGCCAAGGGGAAAAGATGCACACTTGCACTGAAACGGAGAAAAGAGAATAGGGGTAAACAAACCCAAAAAAATAAAGGCGAGAGAGAGAGCTTAGTGCTGGTTCTGGAGGAATGTTTTCACCAGCAGGAGGGACAGGAAGAGAGGAGGGGAACACACACACACACACACACACACACACACACACACACACACACACACACACACACACACACCCCTTAGGGCCTACCCTCCCTGCTCTTGTTCATAAGTGACTCTGAATAAAGTAGAGCTAACAGCTAAACATGACTTCAGCTACTGCAGTGCCAGCAAAGTCAAACTTTGTGTGACCTTGTGAGGTCTTGGGTTTTTGGAAAGACATTTGTGCCTTTATTGATAAATGACAGGGTATACATGGGGCTGGAGAGAGAGAGAGAGAGAGGTAGGACATGCAACAAATGTCCCACGACTGGAATCAAACCGGGGATGTTGTGGTTATATGGCATGCGCTTTAAAGTTTTCAGCTGCCAATGATGCTCCACCCAGAAAGGCGGAAGGAAAACGAGAAGGGTGCTTAAGAAAGAGGAACGGATCAAACAAGAATTGAAGCAGAAGATAATAAAACACAGAAGTGGGGAGAGAGAAGACGGACGATATAAGAGCCAGAACATAGCATTAAAGCAGGGGTCGGGAACCTTTTTGGCTGGGAGAGCCATGAAAGCCAAATATTGTTTTATGTATTTCCTTGAGAGCCATATATTTAATACATTTGAATGCAACTTTATGCGTGCGTTTTTTAAGAATAACACGTCTCCGAGTACTAATAGCAGTATCACTGTTGGCATTGAACAGGTGCTCTTTTATTAAATAAACTAAACGCTTAATTTACATCTCATTTATGTGCACGTTTCAGTGTTTACTGCACAGGTGTCAAACTCAAGGCAATTATATCCGGCCCACGAGAAAATATCATATGTCTGTCATAACTGGCCCTGCTGGTTTTGGTAATTAAATCAATGCATGGCACAACCACGGGAAAAGACATTTGCCGACTTTGTAGCTCAGAAATTTAAATTGAACTGCTCAGCAATCCGTTTGCAGTTGACTTAAATATGTTCCATATCTTTTTGCACTTTATCCAATATGTGTATATATATATATATACACATATATAATATGTTGGCCCTCTCTGTGATTGAGTTTGACGGTCTACTGCTTGCTTTCTGCAGTTTCTCCTCTGCTCGGTTTCGCAAAGGGCGGGGCTCCGCCCCCTACGCACACACGTGTGAACACACCTACAGCCAGAAACAGAGCGGAGGAAAGAGAGGGGAGAACTAACTAAAAACAAGTCCGCTGCTAAATGTTTTACTTCAAAATGACACAGTATAATTATTTATTACTTGTTAATCATGTTAAAAAATGTCAGCTCAAAATTGTCTGCGAGCCATATCGCGTTATCGAAAGAGCCATAGGTTCCCGAACCCTTCATTAAAGGATGTGTTTATGAAAAGTGGAAGGACACGCGCTGTGACTGATTGCTTTATGGTCGGTAATTACTTTTTGTTTTATGGAAGAAGACGCAGAAAAAGACTACCTACAGATATGATGTACATTCATTTAAAAATAACTGAGACTTGAGATTGTTGATTATGTTATATTACTCACCAAATTAAAAATGAATCATGAACAGAATTAAAATGAATCAAATGGTCTTTAAACTGATACGACAGGACTAACTAAATTAACAAAAATGAAATGAACACACTATGCTTATCAGGTTATTAAAGACTGATGATAACATATGGCCTAATACTGGCAACCTTGCTTTATATATTCAACTACAATAGCTCACATCCACATTCGGCCACTGTGTTGTAAAGGGGCATGACTCATTTTAACAAGTCTGCTAAAAGTGTCCCACTTGGCCTTGTGTTGAGGCTGAGGAAATGAAAAAGCACATCACTTCTATTGATGAAGCATTTATCAAGCTTTTCTCAGCGAAGGCAGTTATCATTGCATTGATGTAGTGGTGACCATGTTCAGCATGACCGAACACTACTCACATCAATACACTCACATAATGTATAGTTGATATGTACAATATATTTTTATGATACATTACATACAGGACTGCAGTTATTATTCAAAGCATGCAAACACACTCTCTCTCGCACGCACACATACAAGACAAAAATATATCCATCTCTTGAGGCCTTTCTTCAGCCCCAGGCGTTACTCATCTCTTCCCCTCTCTCCATCCATTACTTCTTCTTCTATCCACCTTCCCTTCTCGCCTCCCGATTGGAGAATCAGATATTCCATAGCCTATGAACGGTGCTGACAGCTTTAGTTCTGGCCACCCAATTTACTCCACGCACCATCCAGGGGCGCTGTGAATGATGTATAGACGCCCTCAGGCTGCTCCAAAGCCCAGCCAGACAACAAGATGTGTGTTTGTGATTTGTTCATCAGATCATTGACACTATATATAGAGGTCAGGCAATTGTCTACATTTAAAATACTCAATAACTAATACACGTTTGTATATAATGTACTGAATCAATATTACAGTCACATATTTTGACTGTAAGGAGCCTTTCTCTTCTTTTTAGCGTTGCTTTTCACTAAGAGGTAAACACACATCAGGGATAGTTATGGTGAGATATTAATATCTGGAGACCTTCTTAATTAAGGGTGCCAGAGGTGTCATTTCCTCCTGGCAATCCTACATTCATGCACGCTTAAGCATGTTACATGTAGACACATACACACATAAATATAACCCACCGATGAGAGGAACAGAGTCGGACGTGGCCGGCATGATCTCTGCTACCAGAAGCATGAAGACAGTTAGCGAAAGGAGCACAGTGATGCCTTGAGACAGAGATTGAGAGATACACATAAAGGGAGGGAGGGAGGGAGGGAGAGAGAGAGAGAGAACATGAGCATATCCATAATGATGTGATCGGGATCACTGGTGTATGAAATTATTCTTGTAATTACTTATGTATGTCATTTATAATGTTCTCATGACTACAACCGTTTATCAGCTGCTGACTCCTCTCAAGTGTTTAGGTAGGTTTCAGCTTCAGAAATCCCTCAAACACTTTGACTTTGTAACAAGTGACTGCTCATTCACAGACGGCTATTTATCAAAACTCACTGGCACTGATAGAATACCAAAACAGATTAAGGGGCAAGCCTCTCATTTTGACATTATTCCAAGGTGATTTGACATGCATGTAATCATGGCTTGCTATAAGATTCATGAAGATATATGCGAGTGTGCTTTATTATGTTTATGTATTGGTGTGCAGTTGTGACTGTATATCACTCTTTCTAATTGCCCTGTACTTAAAAAACTGTACACAGTTTCTATCTTCCTTCCGTAGATCAATAACACATTTTTCAAAAGGTTTTGCAAGGTAAAGTCACTTCATGTGAATAATATGTGTGTTTAGGACCCTCTCACCCAGAGAAATCTTTTCTCCAGAGTCTGCAGGTAGCAGGAAGACCAGCAGGGCCAAGCCAGAGATCAGCACACATGGGATAAGCAAGTTGAGTCCATAATATAGTGTCCTGCGGCGCATGGTGACCGTGAATGTCACATCAGGGTAGGGCTCCTTACAGCACTCATAGTACAGCTCATTGCGCTTGGCTGGCACACCTAAGACAGGAGCACAACACACAAAGGTCAGGTAGATTTTTGAGGACTAATAAAGTGATTCAAGATTTAAACAGCTTCTATAATGTGTGTAAACCAGAAAACCAAATAGGAGAAAAGATGAGTCGAAATATTTCATGGGATGCACCATTGAGTCCAGGTCTGGAACTTTGCTCTGCATTTATCTTGTAAGAAAGAAAGAAAGAAGCTGAATCAGTTTAGATTAGGTTTTTGCTGGTTGAACTATTTCACCTTGAATTCCAACTCTGGGGATGTGGTGTGCTGCTCTCACATATGGCCTGGCTACACACCTGCCAACATTCCTATTGCATGCCATCTGGTGCTGTCTGACACCCATTTCCAGCTAACCATCACCCCGGGGGCACAGGCACCGAGATCTGCTGCTACCCTGTCCCAGCTGGAAACACCCCGCTTGGGAGGTCTTCCAACAAATTATCCCCTTTCCAGTTAATTCAGCAACAACCATCCAAATAGAATAATTTAGTGAAATTGTTTAAATAAGACTTTGGACACAGGAAGTTGGCACAGCCTGTTCCCCGTGTATAAGGGGGGATTTTCCCACTTTTTATTGCATAGACTGAATACAGCAGCCGCATTTTTATACCCCCTTAAAGAAATGTTTTCAAAGTTTGTTTTCATCTCAGGACTCAGATGGAGAAATCTTAGGAGACAACTAGAAAAATCTGTTTTATGTTAAGAAATACACTTTTACACAACTGCACTGGATTCAAGTACAGTCATCAGGATAGATGGTACAGCTCTCTTACCCACAGCGCATCTCTCTTACCCACAAGGTCCCACTCCCCGTTGGGTATGTAGGTGGATGTGTCCACATCCAGCATCTGGAGGTCCAGCAGCCAGCCGTTGTGCGTCCAAGAGCCAAACTTCAAGTCACACTTTTGCACGTCGAAGGGGAACCAACGCACGTCAATGTAGCAGGTGCTCTTCAAGATGCCAGGGGGGATGTACTGGCAGTAACCCGACGCATTCACTAGTACGTTGGTGTGGAAGGTGGCATCAAACCGCTCGTCCGCACTGGGGAGAGATTAAGAGAGAGTGATGCGTGTGTGCACCTTCAAAATGTTGTATCATATTGTTGTGAGCTTAAACTCCATCTTGCTGAACTCTCTTTATAGCCTTTTTAATTGTTGTGACATCATTCTCGGGTACCACAAGCTGGCAATTACTTTGAAATGGGTGTTGTCAATTTTAACTATTGTAGAGAGACGAAGACTCATAATGAAATGAAAGAGTTTGCACATTTGGTTTAAAACAAATTAAGGAATAAGAAAAGCATTTAGTTAGAGAGATACAACATCCATATGAAGAAGAGTAACACTTTTGGAGTTGTATTTCTGGCTACCTAATGAATGTAAGTCCAACCATTGCTCTCTTTTAGCTCCATTTCTGTTCTCTAGCACCTCCAGCCTAACCTGCCACATCGGCGAGCAGTGAAGTGGTATGTAACAGTCCATCTGTGGAGCAACAAGCCTGCTGCTCCAGTCCGTCACCCCACATGCGCACACAATTAGAACTCAGGTGAAATCCAGGGTGCAGTGAAAGGAAATATTCACTTCCATGCCAAATATGTAGTAACAGGAACAGAATCAGTGCCTCCTTCAAGGCTCTGCAACTCACAACCTGCTGGGAAGATATAAGGGCAGCCATGGACGATGGTTTTGTGTAAGTAAAGTTTCAAATATTTGAAGTTTGAGAATGATTTTTGCTTCACTCGCCAGATTATCAAACAGGACCAAAAGTCAATGAAACTATTGAACAGAGTAGAATCTGTATAGTCTGAAAGTCTTGTGAGTAGCAAACACTACCTTTGGGTACAGATACTCACACGCCTACACACCTAACCTTAGATCCCCTTCAGCTCTGGCACTCCAGTTGAACTCTAATTAAGTATTAAAGAGTAGCTCCTCTGGAGTCGTGAGAATGTGAACTCTTAAATAAAGTGCCAGAGGCAAAGTCTGAACTTAGGCAGTGTCTTCTGTTTTGTTTGCTTGTACAGTTTAGGGCAATAAATCCTGTTCACATAAATTGATTCTCCACTCTAGAAACTAGCTGGAAGGAAGTGTCTCCTCTCCTCCTCTTCATTGTTACTTTTTATTAAAACATGCTGAAGAGAATTAAAGATGTGTATTCAGATTATTCAGAAAGACTATTAAAACTAAATATAGGGAATACAGTTAGTCATTGTGCTATATTTGTTTTGGATTATCCTTTTAACTCGTAACAGAAAAACTAATGTTTTTAATTGAATGTTTTAGTCATCTGGATTTACATGCCCCCATTTACAGTTGCATAACCAGTTTGTCTTTATCTATTTTCGTCCGCCAGACAGTGGGTTTTATATTTTCTCTCAGCTGTTTAATTTAAAAGACAGTTTACTGATTTTTATTCTGCTCATTTGTCATATACAACATCATGCAACATTTAGAGAACAAGATAATTCAGAAAATCGGAGCTAATGCATCAGGTAAAACCCAGCTTTCGATTTAGAACAGTGTTTAAACATATTCGAAAAAAATACTAAAAGAAAAAAACTACTGAAGTTTACTTATAATTGTTCAAAGATTAGATCGTTTTGAGTAAGCTTGGGGAAAGAATCCTTTTGGTTATTGTGAATATCACATGAATATGTATGAATATCTATTCACCCGTTCATATTATTGTTACGTTCATATTGTTGTTTTATGTGTGTTAATATTTAAACAGACAACTTTAGGCACTACACATGTTGGTAAAATACATCTATAGTATATAAAAGTGCCAACACACACAGCACTGCATAAATAAAAAAGACAAATGGGGACTAAAAAGACACAATCCCTTTCTTTAAGGCCTGAAGTCAGTTTTCAACAGTCGAAAAAAAAGAAGAAATATTAGTGTAAAGTAGTGTAGAGTTCTATTCATCACCTGAAATGCCCCAAACACACATACACACACTCACACACACACACCTATGAGTAAAGTCCTTCGTTTGTCATCGTAGGCCATACAAAATACAAAAGCCCATTGTAGAGCTGACAGTCCTTTTCACTTTACAATCCACACCGATTTAGAACTCAAACCCACACACTGAACTCTACATACATATACAGCATACAAGACACACACAATACACTTATACATGCACACACAAATCAACACACACAATGCAATCCCCAGCGAGAGAGATAACGCCAGTGTGTCTGAACATCCTGGAGCCTCATTCAGCCCTGACAAAAGAACGCGGTGTGCATCTTACCAGAATTTGTAGAAGGACCCATTTTATTTGTCACTTCCTTTGCTTAAGATTGAGTTATTTACCTTTTCCCAGGGGGTTAAGTGTGCTAATTTATTTCTCTTCTGTGTGTATTTTGCTATCAGCTGTGGCTCTGGGTGCTGGGGAAGGCCAAAGGCGGAGCTATGCGATGAATTATTCAAGCTTTGGCCTTACTTAATCTGAAGGTGTGCGCTTTCCTGCAAAGCAGCGCTTACATACATCAGAGAAGAGCAGGTCCTGGACTGTGTGTGTGTGTATTGGAGAGTACATACTGTACACGTTTTGTATGTGCGGAAAAGAAGAGATATACAACAATACATGATATTTGAAGGTTCAATGTGTATTTCTGAGCCACCTGCTCTAAATAAATAGAGGGGCAGTATTTCACCTCTACTACTGGGTCAACACAATCTAAACTCATCAATCATCAAAAGCATCAGTTATTAAAAACAACTAGCGTAAGTTAACCTGTTTATATTTAAGTTATAGTAGTTTGTCACATTTGTTGTATTCTACGTTTTAGAGTATTAAAGTGTATTCTGAATATCCCAGCACCGGGAGTAACAGCGGCTCATGGAGCGCTGCGCCATACTGCCGGCGGAGTAGCCTCCCGCTAGCGGTGAGAACGAGGCGAGGGTACGAGTCGTTTTCTCGTTTCTGCCACTTTGGATTTAATCAAAACAAACTATCAAAACATGTAGAAATCATGGATGTAATGTTGACAAGCCCCGAGTCTGCCCGAGTCAGGCAGCTGTACTTCTTCTCCGTCTGTACTGAGGCCAGACCGACGCTACAATGACTCCCGATCACATCCTAGACTGGATGGGCCGCAGCTAGTCAGTCAAACTGCTGATGCACACACACACACACACACACACACACACACACACACACACACACACACACACACACACACACACACACACACACACACACACACACACACACACACACTGTGGACATGTGAGAGTGGGGCAAGTTGGAAACAGAGACTGACCGACAATGACAATGGTGGCAGTGACAGGTTCCAGCACCATGGGACATGAGTCACTAAAGCTTTCTTCTCACTCACTCAACACTGCTGTCCCCACACAGGAACACACACACCAATGACAAAAAGAAGGACGCTACAAAGTCAAGAGTTATTCTGAGAGAAAGAGAGCAAGTGTGGAATAAATGATCACGTATGTTAAACATATGTAGAATGCACTGATCTAAAGTCAGGATTTTACTTTTGTTTAGTTGATGCCTCGCATCAGGTTGCTTTTTCCTTGACGTAATTTCTTTGCAACATTTTATTTTCTAAACTTTTCAAATCAGAAAGTCAAGAATAAAAGAGAGCTAAAGAATGTGTAATGCTCCGTAGGATAAAGCTAAGCCCTTCCCTGAAGATTTTTAGCCATGCACAGTTGAACGCTTCACACAGTCAGCACCTACTCAGGATGCATTAGGCAAAGATGTATCCAACCATGTACATTATGTCATATCCCAGGAACATAACCTTCACCTAAACAGCCTCAGGGGCTGGACTTTCTGTTTGACAGCCATGAGGCTCTGTGGTTAACTAGAGGCAGAGCACAGTTCCTTACAGTACATCACCCATGATGAATGTAGTACTTCTAAACATCTCCTTTGTCATCTTCAAGAGGGAACAGAAGGCTTGGGTTCATCATGTTGGGATAATGATGGGACATAGTTGTTGTAAGAGTAAACACTTGTTTTTTCTTTGTTTGTGTGAAAACAAAACAAAAAGGAATTGTTACATTATTGATCAAAACTGAGCATGATTATTGCTGATTAGACATACAAATGATTGTGTATCATTAGAGCTTCATTATTGTTTCATTGTATAATTTCAGTAAGTCTTTTAGACGTCATCAGAATCTATTGTCTCTTTGGGCTCCTGGACGCTCACCTTGTCAAGTAACAATAATTTCCATAGGACACTACTGACACTTATAACCATTAATCTGCACTTTAGTACATCTTTGTACACACATTCAAATAGTGCAGGCTCTTGCTAAGCCTGATGTCATCAGCTCACTAACTAGGAGTCTCAGAGTCACAAAATTCAGGTTTGACCTCATTTACAAATTCACAGAAAAATGTTTTTACTGTCACGTCTTCCTCATGGGGTCTTTATAAACCTTATTCCAAATCAAAATGCACGTTAAAAACATGCACCTTAAGACAGTACATATTCTGGGTTTTCTTTCCAGTGTATTTATTTCATTTACGTGATCACAGAAAAGTCATCAAATCTGTCCATTCATTGCACCATCTAAAAAAAAAGAAAGAAATCCCCCCCCGACTATCCATTTATTCGATTAGTTCCACTTTCCTCTTCATGGCCTGTCGCAATGCTCAGTCTGTGTTGTACATCTACCGTCGCTGCTAGCAGAATTAGGATTCCGTCTGTGGTTTACCTGAGTTGGATGTCCTTCATGTGCCTCATCGATCCCCAGTCAAGTGAGACCATTGACTTTTCCCTCTAATGAGAGAGGAGGTCAATGGCTTACATAGCCGTTTTAGATCTGGATATTCTTTATACAAACACAATCACAATTTGTGCTCGTCTGACACACACACGGCAGACGAGCCAACATAAAATATACGGTTGGTTCTCATCCGTGAAGTGGAAGAGCTCCTTTGTAAACATGCATCTCTGTGTCAGTGGAGGCTACATGCATTTGTCCTTTTGTCATAACCTTCCCAATATTAAAATATTCAATTTCTCCATATCAAATACACTCATTTCTTCAATTGCTAAGCAGAAGGTTCAGTTTTCATGGGCATGCGTAAGAGAAAAAAACTTGAAAAGATTGTTTAAGCATTATTTATTAGTCTGAGCCATGCTGAATGGATGTAGGGTCATTTTAACTCTTTGATCTGAATGGAAGTTTAGCAAATATGGCAAATAACTAAATATTTCCCCCAGGCAGTATGCATGGGTATGGCCGGGATGGTAAATCCATGACTCGCAGTGAAGATTATCCACGCGTGAAACATCATTGTGAGTCAGTGTGAGCGCATTGATCTAAAATATGAAAAGCAATAAAAGAGCCAGTGACTCATCACAGACAATATCTGAGTTGTATTCCGAGAGTTCTTATGTCACTCTTTTTTTCTTTGAACGCATTACATATTGAGATGGCATCTGACCTCGGCACTCCTAAACATCATTAACTTCATATTAAAACAGCAATAAATAACAATAAATAAATGGATTTATGGGGAACTCTCAACTGAGCAGCACGCTTATAAGCCCGAAAGCATATGCTATTCAACACAGTAAGATTAGCGTGTTATTGGCTGCGCACTGATGGCCCACGGTGTAATGACGTGTGTTGTGCCATTACTGTCTGTAATTGTGTGACAGCGTGCATGTGTCTGTAATTGTGATGGTCTGGTGAAGAGTGTGCACATCTGTTTGTGTGCACACAGATATTTACTGTGTGTTGGTGACATGAGAGCTTAGAGGAGTTTGGTGTAATTAGTTAGGTTGGCATGAGTTTCTGTGTCTTCCTAAGCATTGATCCATAATATTGCTGAAAACTGTAAATTTCATCTCTCCTCAGGGGGCGCGTAAACCTTCCGGCTGGGCTGTAAACTGAATCTTCCCCTTCAGCTTCACTTTACCGTTCATCTATTCTGACTTCAATGAGATAAGCAATAGTCTTAGGCTGAAAAGCAGCAACGTCAGCACTGCCCAAACTGAGGCGGACATTTCTAACAACTAATTTGCATAGCTAACAGGAAACTGAGGCTGAGCAGATTATATATACAGAGTAAACACGGATATTGAAATCTGTAAACTGTTTGCTAGGATGTGTTGACTTTGTAAGGATGGAAATATTGGTCTGCACTTTGGTGATGCTCTAACTCAGCTGGCGCCATCATCAGATCAAAGTTTTACTTTGGTTTGTGACCAAATATCTGCTAAATCTATTGACATTTCCATCAGCGTCATCTGTACTTTTAGCTTAGTGCTAAATAGCTAAATGTTAGTATGCTAACACGTAGTGCTGCCCTCTGAAAGTTGATGAGTCGAGTAATCCTTAGCTGACCCCTCAGTCGACTAAAATGCCTTCTTTTTCTTTTTTTAAAGAGACTTGATCTATGAAGACCTCTGTGCATTTGTAAACAATCATTAACACATTGGTTGTAGGCTGTAGGTATGAATGGGGATGACACGGCAAAGGAGTCCAACAACATAGCATAGTAAACAAGATGGAGTCGTGTCTCAAGAAGGGTCAGGTGGGTTGCCAACATCGGCGAGTAGGCAGTTGAGCTGCTAGCAACAGGTAGATTGTGAGGAGAAGGGAAGAGTAACATGCTGACACCTGACAGGCAGGGTAGAATGAGGAAGCTGGAATGATTTATAAAGAGGAGTCGGTGAAGGCTGGGGAACGATAAAAAATATGGAGAGAAAAAGTTGATTGAATAGAGTGAATTATAGTGAGACAGTGAGTTATGAAAGAGAGACGGAGGGAGACACAAATAGAATGAGATGAGAAGATAGGCCTAGATGGTAAGATGGGAAGGATGATGGAGGTAGAGAGGGAGGAGAGGAGGCAGAGGGTAAAGGCAGAGAGAGCAGGGGGATTAGGATGGGTAATCCTGGCAGGTCTGAAAGCTGAGCTTTTAAAATTTGGGTTAATACCCCCAAACCTTTGTTTTATCCTCCTATTCTCTGTGAGAGATGTGTGTGTGTGTGTGTGTGTGTGTGTGTGTGTGTGTGTGTGTAGTGTGTGTGTGTGTGTGTGTGTGTGTGTGTGTGTGTGTGTGTGTGTGTGTGTCTGTGTGTGTGTGTGTGTGTGTGTTTGTATTGGGAGGAAATATGGGCAACCTCTTCTCTCCATCCACTCAGTAACATCATCGAAGTGCAACTGCAAAGCTGTCTGTCTCTCTTAATTGCACCTTATTTGTTCAAAGCTATCACATCTTCTGTTTTACAAGCCTCCCTACACATTGTGTCTGTGTCATTGTCTCCCTCTTTGTGTTTGAATCCATCTTTACCTATTTTGTCAACCCTCAGTCTCAGACCCGATTATCCATCTCACACTGAAGCATGCAAACGCAATGCAATTAGTTGTTTTGGATGAAAACAACTGGCCTACTTTTTCTAATTGACTTGAGAAGCATGAAGAACACTGGATACAGCCTGACCTGAATCAAAAAATACAATGAGCTCGCTCAATCTCATTAAATAGGGACTTTGCCCCTCAGCCCGTATGTCTCCTTAAAAAACATCTATAAAAAAAACAACACTATTTTTGTTTTAATGCAATACAAAATGACCTGCAGCATTTTGACTTCAATCGCTCTTCATCAGCATTCATTTCTTGACATTGGTATCTTTATTGTTAATAAGCAAGTCCAAATCAAATCATCAAGGAGACCTTTGTCACAACACCGCATCATAAGAAGACTGATCGAAAGTTTCAATTGAGACAGTTGATATTCTGTCAATGGTAGATGCTGGGAGGAGTGTGAAATCACTTTCAACATGTTACTTCAACTTCAATAAATTACAATAAAGCCATTGTCTTCTCTTGATGAAACTATTTGAGCAAGTTTTGGGGGAAGTTACAGTAATTGAATGCAGTAGAATTTCTGTTTAAGTTGTTAAAACGACTCATCTCCTCCTGTTACATGTGGCATTGGGTTTTGTGTTTGATTGGGTGTGGTTGTGTATCACATTGGCTTAAAGTAACCCTGATACTGCTTTGGTTTGTGGAGAGATTAAAGACAGAATTTAATAACATTTTGGTGCATCAGAAGGATTAAACTGATATTGCAATCACTCCAACACACTCTCCAAAAAAAGCATGTTTTCCAAGAAAAGTAGGAAAACATGCTTTCTCTGACAGGTGTGTGTATCTGGTATTTGACAACAAGGATATTAAAAGAAGAAAAAAAGAACATTTAAAGAAGGTAAACCTGCCATAACTTATTTTATTGTATTTATTACCTGGAGGCATTTAACCTTTTAAGATGATATGGCTAAGGTTTTTCACTGAAATGAATGGAAGCTAAACAGTGAAGTGGCTGCTGGACAGCTAAACAAAGAGCTGAAACTCACTATGAAGCTCTGTAAAGCCGAGGGGAGCTGCAGATTCAGGTGATCATTCTTTCTAGGTTCACTACGAGCAACCCTTCACATTGTCATTTGATACATTGTTATTATAAAAATGTTGCTGCTTTAAGGAAGGTGGTGATGAGCAGGAGAAAGCAGCTCTGACCTGTTGTAAAGGAGGATGTCAGGGGTCCAGATCTGGTCTGAAGGGAATCGCAGGTTTTGGACACCGGGGTAGTTTTCTGGATTCCAGCTCAGGTAGACATCTGTCCAGTACTGAGACAGAGACAGAGCAGAGTATTACCGTTTTGATTTTGAAACAGGTTGTTCTTGTAAGCATGTTTCTAAGCCATCTTAAAGCAAGTGAAATGTAAGCCTTTTAAAGACTTTTTAATGCCATCCCTGAATGAAACTCAAGAAAACATCAATTACTTTGGGATAGGGACAATTTTGCCCAAATGTTTATATTTTTTATTGTAACATTACATATTTCCCCATGTCGTTAGCTAGTTAGCAGACAGTGCATCTGCAAACAACAAACATAGTTTGAGTGATTCATGATCTGTGTGACGTTAATACAGTCCTATAGTAAATTATCAAAATATTATATTATTTTGACATTATAAATTACAAATGTCAGAAAAGGAAATTCATAAAATCCTACTTCCAATCTTTGCATTTTTAAAACTTTTAAAATATTGATTCAAGAATTTTTAATACCAATACCAATACCATCAGGTATGCAGGCATACCTGATGGCTTAACACATGTAACAGTCTATCACCATTTACAGCCAACTAGCCACATTATTAACCTACAAAATGGCAACACTATTTGATAACAAGCTAGAGATGGTTCTTCTCTCTGCTTCTTGAAAAGTTGTTATTCCTTTTGGGCTACTCCTTCATCCCAAAGCATCACGTCGAGATTTCTGCTGTGCGCACAGCGAGCATTAAGCAAACCATGTCCTACTTGAAACTGTTGCACAGACTCATTTGGCTCGAGGCTATGAAACTGTCTGTGGATTTTTTTTGCCTGATGGCATTAAGTCCATTACCTATCAAGTTGACTGCCACTTAAATATGCTGCACCCCCTCTTCCACCTCCTCCGCACGTCTCACTTTCTGCTTGAAAATCTGCCTGAGGTGATGTTTTCTTGAGTATGCTGATGCCAGCATTGAACATGAGCATAGAGAAAACTACCGTCTCTCTCTCTCTCTCACACACACACACACACACACTCACACATACACACACACACACACCTAAAAACACACACGTTCAGCAACAATTGGTAGCAGAGTTCCTGTACAAAGGATGACGTTTAATACTGGAGTGAAACTGTGAGCTCTGAAAATAATTGCAGATAGTTTAAGATGTACTTGGATGAACGTACTAATACTACCTGCATATACAGTAAATATTAAATTATAAATATTGATTGTAGACTGTTGCAAGTACAAAGAATGAATCCAGGAAATAAAATTGTACCTCTGGACGTGCACGGTTAAAATTCAATATCATCAACAAGCACTTAATGTAGTGGCGCTTGTAATTTGAGAAACACAGTCACAGTGTCTTGAGAAGATAATTCTGTTATAAAATCAGAAATATAATTAAAGCACATTAAATTGATGATAACGTGCCCTCCTAAAACTTTGACTCACCAGCTGCAGCCAGGCGTTGGTCATCAACACTTGGTTCTTCTCATCCTGAGGCCAGAAATAGAAAAAAGAAGAAGAGGAAAAGAGATGATAAGTTTGTGTTTTGTATAAGAGAAGACAACCAGTCCATATTCAACATAGTGGAAAATGGCTTTGTCATCAGCAAATCAGTTCAGTTGCTTTGCATATCCAAAGAAGAACAAACCAGGCTATGTAAAACTGTAAAAGCTGGTTTTATGTAGCTATGTGTCGTTCTGGTTAATGGTTTCACAGTGGAACCGTCTGACACATTACCCAACCCTTTTATGAAATACTGTAGGTCCTTGTGGATTTTAACAATGGGGATGGACTGTAAAATGCCAAACTGGCTCCAATAAAATAAAAAGAGTCATATTCACAGAAAGAAACCCATCAAAAGGAATGATCTTTGCTTCCTTATTTAACTTACTGATGCACAACTCACAGATTTGCAGGAGGTGCATATGTCTGTTTATTATATGGTCACATATGGCAAATCCCTCTATAAAGTCTTTTCTCAAAGCAGATGACCCAGATGATCGAGCTAAAGTCACAGCTGAAAGTCATATTTGGAAGTGTGTGTCTCTTCAGAGATTTCAAATTGTGTGTGTGTGTGTGTGTGTGTGTGTGTGTGTGTGTGTGTGTGTGTGTGTGTTTGCAATTTGTTCAAATGATGAAAATAGAATTGTTGGTCGTATAAAATTCATAACCTGAAAACATTAACTTCACTCACCTATTCAAAGTCAGAGCACCAGAACGCCCGCAGCGTTATGTGGATAGTGAGCATGCATTCAATATACACACTGACACACACTTTCCTTAATCTACTTGAAGTAAAATATTTATTCATTCTCCCATCAAAAGGTCGATCTTGTATATTTATACATATTCGTCTTTGGCATGTTAATTTGAAATACTATAAATCTATAAATACTCAACATGATTACTGATGTCTTTTCTTCATTACACTTTTCTCAACTGTGTATACTTAGTATCAGTACGGACACATTTACCTACAAACACTCAGAACCTGACCTAGAAGTATGCGAGCTCCAGTCAGTCAACGCTGTTTACTTTAAAGCTGATGAATAAATGAGTTTAACTAACATCGATGTTCCCATGACAACTCAACAGTCAAGTGACAGTGTACTAACACACCTCTGGGTCTCAGAACAACAGTTACTGCTACATAATTACAGTATAACGGCCACATTACCACAATATGTAAATGAAGTTACTTGTCCACTTGTCTCTGTTAAACACTTTCAAATTGAAATTGCCCCTCTGTGAAAAGTACGAGGCTCTGTGGGAAGAAAACACTCACAAATAAATTGAATATCTGTTCTGACAAATGAGAGCAGACATCTGCCTGGTCCGAACTCAGATCATTTAACATGCAAACACTTCCCTAAAGTGCCTTCTTGGAGAGGCTGATGGAAAGATGGACATGAAGCCTGCAAAGTGTCTCGCAGGTTTTTGATCCTCTCTGGTGGTTCATGAGTCCTGCTGCTACTTTGAGCAGAATAGAACAGTTTGAAAAGTCATTAAAGATAGTTGACCTGGAATGATTTCTGGGTCATGGGCTGCAGGGGGGAATGAATTGGAATTATCATAAATTGGGAATCTGTCAGCGATGTCAAACTCAGGCAGACCCTGAGACACTCAGGACAGCGGCGCATAGGGAGAGTTTGACACTTCGTATCTACAGTCTAGACAAGAAAATGCGGATGGAAAAGTAAATAAGCAACGTTATGGCTCTCTCTGCAACTAATCTTGAAGCAAAAACAACACTGCGATAAAACAACATCAGGGACTGTGTTGAGTGTTGTGGTACCGGTGAGACATCCAGGAAGTCCTGTTTCAGTAACATATCAAAGCATTTAAAAGGCTCATCAAATCTCAAAACACTGCATACTCACATGCTCTGAAAAGTTATCGCAGCAGCATCTATTTTATCTTTCATCACAATGATAGATGAGGTAAACAGCACAAATATGTGCTATAAAGTTATCTAGCAGGAATGCTTGCCTGCATGTGTGTGATTAACCACCACACTGCTTTTCAACAAACGTTGAACCCAGGTCAATGTTGCCATACAACCCTGTTTTTTTCTGCAGGAGCCCCATGTGTTGGCGCCGCCACCGCATCGGTGGGCGCTAGTGTTAGGCATGCGCTATTTCCTGCAAGGCTACCAGCGGTCTGAACGCGGCCCTAGCCCCACTCTGCTTCAGTGGACCAGCAAAAGTCTAACAGCAGAAGTGCATTACTTCCACCAGCATTTAACAGTATCAGCACAATCCTGCCAGTGGACACCCACAGCTACAAACATACACACATCAGATATTAGCTCATGTCAACCATGGACAAAAATAAATACAAAAGTAGCTATACACAAGATATTAAAGAAAATAATATTTCCCTACTTCTCTGATTTGATACTTTTCAATTGTGTTTTTTCTTTTTCAAGCATTTTCTCTCACTTTTCCTGGGATTCTTCACTCTGTATTTCTCCATCATACATTATTATTCCAGGACAAGAACATTTCTTTGCCTCTAGCCAATGCACCACTGTGATTCTGACCCTGACACTGTGAGGTTTGTTGGACTTTAAGCTACTTTTACTGTTGCAATCATGCAAAGACTCCCTGAATGTAATATTCAGCGAAACACCTCAAATATAAATAATGCAAGTCACCAGCTTCATGGTAAAATTCCACTTAAATTTTCCATTAAACAACAAAAAACACAAATTTCATATCTTGCCACACTTCCTTAATTCTACACCATGCCACTCACAAACACACATCGCATACAGAATAAAGTAAATGCTTTCTCCCTTACCACGTCTATGATCTGCAGCAGTGTGAGGCCCAGCTCCACCAGGATGGCTGCTGAGTCATTGACCACAGGTCTCTCCAGTCGGTTGTAGTTAGCGAGCAGCTCCTTGTACAGCCTCCTCTGGTGTTCTCCCTGCAGGGATCCTGGAGGAAACAAAAAGAAACAAGAGGAAACACTCATTATTTTTGAATACAAAGCAATGTCTGCACACAAAGTTGTTCAAAACTAAGCACCAACAGTTTGTGTTACTAACTCAACTCAAATGTCCTTGCTCCGATAAAACCAGTACGTGGATCTTTGACAATATGTTGTCACACATAACTACCAGCGAGCTACCTCATATTTCAGAGTTGAAGGTACACCCCTCCATTCAATACAGATTTCTGAAGGTCGCTCCTTGATTTACAGACACAGGGTGTGCCCTCCATTTGCATTTTAAACCGTAAATCTGGTGCTGGATTTATGATGTTCCAGGATAGGGTTTATCAGTGATATGGCTTGGGTCATCTCTTTTCAGCACATTTTACTTTGGAACATATTCTTGTGTACTGAGGCTGAATTTTAATCCAGAAAGTAGCTTTAATGGCCTTCCAACCTTTTACCCTCGCTTTGCTGGCACAAGCTGCAGCCAGATTAAAATGTACCTGATTGTGTTTGAAATGTATAGTCCCCAAGATGTCCCAGATGTACTGTTGTGCTTACATCGGCCCATACATCCGCAGACTGTAACACACGCACACGCACGCACACACACGCACACACACACACACACACACACACACACACACACACACACACACAGTGGCAAGAGTGTGTGTTGGTGTAGTCTTAAGGTCCAGAGTGATTAAAATGATGTGTTTTTTGGCCCGACTCTCATCACCATTATTGATCCTCTCTACCTCACCTTTCACACACATTTCGCACTGCCCATTTGTCTCAAAAACAAAAAGGGAGACAGAGACACACAAACACCTTCGCACACACACACACACACACATAATCAGACCACATTGTTAATGTCCTTGGAGTCACCGATCTCACTATATTGCATTTTACAAATAAAAGACGGAAGTGAAACAGGGTAAAAACTTCACTCTGCAAAAAGTCATTCATATTAACAAATGATTAGTCTCATATTCATATCCCTCACATGCTCATTACCTCAGCGCTTTGTGCTCCTGGTAATGTGTTCTCACTGCAAGTAAAATATGTAATTTGTCCTTCATATGTGACACTGATCTGTTTTAATGATCAGGACTGCAGTGTCAACGCAAAGAGCATTTAAAATGTCCAACTATGATTGAGTGGATCTGTGTAATGACACCATACACATGGAGGACAAATCAGAATAATTAGTTTTCAGGCTGGTATTGGATATCGGCCACAATGTCAAACATAACTGATCATTATGGCCCGCAGTGTGAATGTAGGCTGTTTATGGTCTAGTTTGTTCCACCATCCAAGGGTTTTGAACGGGTATTGTAAGTAGGCCAAACAAGTTGGTGAAATTTCTTAAATGACCGATGTGGAATTAAGTTAAAAATTCAGCGGCATACGTGAGTGCACGTGAAAGCACTTACAAACAGATTTGTATAACACACTCACATATTGTTCCAAACACTTTTCATGCAATATATTACATTGGTGAATACAAATATACTCAATAACATAACATAACAAACACAAAACAATAGTTCCCTTTATGTCAGTACATACACAACCTGTCAATGATATTAAAAAAAACATGCAAAGACTGTATAATGACTCCCTCATATACACACACACACACACACACACACACACACACACACACACACACACACACACACACACACACACACACACACACACACACACACACACACACACACACACACACACACACACACACACACACACACACACACACACACACACTGGGAAATGATGGATGCAAGTGAAACTGAAAAAAAGAAAGAGGAAAAAAAGACAGAATGTCACATTCAGACATGCCATGTAGTGTGGATTAGAAATAAGGAGGGCAGAGGAGTGTGCCTTTGGCCCGGCACGGTGTTGATTGGCTCATTAAGGCAGTAATGAGGAGAGTTATGGCAGGGATGAGCCTGAGGTCAGAGACAGAGGAGCGACGAGAAGCTGAACTGCACAGCAGAATCCCTTTCGCTGCTCCTAACGGAGCTACACAGACTGATTAATACATCAGACCGTATCCTCTCTATTGATGCATCCGTCTATTCATCTCCCAGCGCCTTATGTGGAAGTTGGATTGACAGCTTTTCTGCAGACATACATTCTAACACGTGCACACTCGCAGACACATTTCAGCACTATGTTGCTTATCTGTCTCTGTCTGTTATCATGTTTGTTTGGACACCCACGCAACTGCTCTAATGACTGAGGGCTTCTGCAAAGACAAAAACACAATCTCAATACATCAATACAGAGCACCACAAAGTCATACATCTATGCACATCATATGCACGTGCACTCAAATTTGACTACAGCCTAATCTACAGCTGCTATCCTGTCAACCTCTCTCCTGCGACTCTCCTGTGTTTATTACTGTGAATTGTTGTGAACATGAGGTCCAAAAACACATAACAAAACAAATAAAGCCTGTGAAGAAGAATCGAAAGCTCAGTCTCCGTTGCTGCTTGTCTCATAAACGTTTGGAAGGAATTAAATAATCAAATTCAATATTAAACTCGTGCCAACTTTAATTCGCAAACAAACGTGTGCAGCATACGCCAGGGATGAACGGATACATCCATTAGTTTGTTGGGTTTTCTTTTCTTTTTTCTTCATCATCTCACTAATGAAGCTGATATGAGGAGCTGGCAAAAAAACATAATTTTGCAAACCCAGTGAGAGGCCTCATCAAACTAACTCCAGCAGAGGGAGAGGATGAGAGTGGAGGGGAAGAGGGAGCAGGGAAGCTGAAAGATTTGTCTTGTTCAACACCCTCTTTGTTCATCTCCCTGTTTATCATCCTTGACCTTTTATTTACAGAGCACGATGGAAAGCCCTCTGGAAAAGTGTTCCTCAGAGCTGTCAAATGTCAGAAAAGGCTCTTAAAA